>NW_023270459.1:1020559-1220722 GCF_011800145.1 Mirounga leonina | reverse complement strand
TCTTTCTTTCTTTCTTTCTTTCTTTCTTTCTTTCTTTCTTTCTTTCTCTTTCTTTCTTTCTTCTTTCTTTCTTTCTTTTCTTTCTTTCTTCTTCCTTTCTTTTTCTTCTCTTTCTTCTTTCTTTTCTTTTCCTCCTTCCTTCCTTCCTTCCTACTTTCCTCCCTCCCTCCCTCCCTTCCTTCCTTCCTTCCTTGCTTTCTTGCTTTCTTTCTTCAGAGGGGAGGGGTTCAGTCCTTCTTGACTGCTGCTTTCCTCATGGCTGCCAGGACATTGCTCAGCTCCACTCCCTTTCTCTTGGCATGGATGTGTGTCTCCACCCTTTTCTTGATGAAATTAAGACAGACTTGTCCTTGGAGACCTTGCACAGCTCCATGGCACGTCACTCATATAGGGCGAAGCCGCACACCTCTCAGATCACGTCCTGCACGAACATGGTGTGCTTCGTGGTGCGCCCGCGGCGGCGGCCGTGCCTCGGCTTGCTCATGTTCTTAGTCACTTTGCATCCGTTGTTGAGGTCCCTGCCATAGGGTAGCGCGGAGACGTGGCTACTCCTCCTCAGTGGCTCCTGCGGTGGAACGCTGGTTACTGTCAAGATTCTTTGTCCTTAGTTTTCAGAAGTTTGACTATGATGTGCCTGGATATGGCTTTCTTTGCTTTATCCTATCTGGGATTTACTCAGCTTCTTGAATCTGTAGACTTAGATAGTTTACCAAATATGCAATAGTTCAGCCACTATTTCTTCAAATATTTTTGTTTCAGACTGAAGTTTCTTTCTGTTTTTCTCCTGGAACTTCAATGATGTGAATATTAGATCATTTGTTATTGTCCCAAAAGTCCCCGAAGCTCCTTTTGTCTCAATAGGTACCTTTTAATTAAAAAAAATTTTTTTTTTACTTCTCTTTTGTGTAGACTTCAATCTATTTACTCTTTGTTGTTCAGAGTGGATAATTTATTTTATTTTATTTTTTAAGATTTTTATTTGTTTATTTGAGAGAGAGAGAAAGAGCACGAAGGGGGGGAGGGGTAGAGGGAGAGAGAATCTCAAGCAGACTCCTCACTGAGCAGGGAACGTTACGGAGGGCTGGATCTCACAACCCTGAGATCATGACCTGAGCCAAAATCAAGAATTGGACACTTAACCGACTGAGCCACCCAGATGCCCTGAGACTCTATATTTTTTTATTTGTTTCAAGAGGGTTCATGAGTGCTCCTTGAAGCATTTTTACAAGTTACTTTAAAATTCTTGTCAGACAGTTCCAGTATCTGTGTCATCTTGGTGTTGGCATCTACTTATTGGCTTTTCCCATTCTATTTAAGATTTTCCTGATTCTTGAAATAGGGAGTATAATGAATTATTTTCTCTTGTACCCTGGACGTTTAGGGTATTATGAGACTATAATTCCATTTTAAAAATGTTACTGCCAGGGCAATAATCAGAGCTCTGTTTACACATCTTTGCACAGTGGCTGAATCACAGTTTTTGGAGTTTTGGATAATTTGTTATATAGTTATTATAATGAGAGAGAGAAGAGAGAGACAGAGACAGATCCATTTGTATATAAAAGGGGAGATTGTATATATATGAATATATATGTGCATATATAATTATTTTATGCTCTGGGCCCCAGAGGCATGGGAGCAATAGAGTAAAATGGCTTTAGGGCTCTTGATGGAGTGGGGATTGATGGTGATAGAGCCCCAACCATAATTTGGGGGAACAGAGAGCTGGGCTGAACATCTGAGTTGGCTCATCCACATGGCTGGCAGTTGACACCTAATGAGGGTGGGAGTATGGTGGTCACAAGGTGGTCATCCTTCTCACACGGCAGCTAGCCTTCCCCTTGAGTGGGGGTCTCAAGAGAACCAACCAAGCTGGCCTTTTCTGACTTAACCTCAGAGGTCATGCAGCTTCAATGGTTACACATGAGCTACTAAGGCCAGCCCAGATTCAAGGGAAGGGGATAGAATCACTTCAAAGACTTTGAAGACATGTTTTAAAACTACTACAGTCCTCCTTCTGGCTACAAAGTATTTACATTCTTTCCACATGCAAAACTCACTCTTCCTACAACCTCAGAACTCTCATCTATTTGGCATCAGGCTCATAGTCAAGGTCCACAGCCTCACCAACTAGATCAAAGCCAGGTGTTGGGGCACCTGGGTGGCTCAGTCGTTAAGCATCTGCCTTCAGCTCAGGTCATGATCCCAGGGTCCTGGGATCGAGTCCCACGTTGGGCTCCCTGCTCAGCGGGAAGACTTCTCCCTTTCCCACTCCCCCTGCTTGTATTCCTGCTCTCACTATCTCTCTCTGTCAAATAAATAAATAAAATCTTAAAAAAAAAAAATCCAGGTGTTGAGGAGGTCCCATTATTGCCAGAATACTAGAACTCTGGAGCACTTCCAGAGCGAGGGAAGCAGTTGCAACTATCTGGGAAAGCAATAGATGAATATTTAGGACCACACTGCCTGTTATGGTAGCCATCAGCCACATACATCAATTAAATTTAAATTAAAGAGAAATGAAGGACACCTGGGTGGCTCCATCAGTTGGGCTTTGGACTGTTGATTTGGGCTTGGGACATGATGGCTGTGGGATAGAGCCCTGCCTTGGGCTCCACCCTCCAGTCGGCTTGAGATTCTTTCTCCCTCTCCATCTGCCCCTCCCCCTGCTCACATGCGAGCTCTCTCTCAAATAAATAAATAAATAAAATCTTTAATTAATTAATTAATTAAAGAAAAATGAAAAAAAAAACCCTGAAAATTCAATTCTTCCATTGCACTAGCTAAATTTTAAGCACTCAATAGCCCCATGTGGCTAGTGGTTACTCTATCGGATAGCACAGACATAGAACACTTCCAACCTTGCAGAAAGTTCTATCGAACAGTGCTAACTAGACAATATAATTTCAGGTATACTCTGTGCCCCAGAAATCCTACTCTGAATATATGTCTTAATCTGGAGTCTCCCAAAAGCATAGCCTGAGTCAAGGGGACAGGTGGTTTATTTGGGAGGTATCCCCAGGAAACACAGGTGAGCAGGGAAATTGGGACTGGAGGAGAAAGAAGGTAAAGGTGGTGCAGAGTCCAGACTACAGGGAGGCAAGTGAGGCACCAGGGCACTTGCCTAAACCTGAGAGTGAGTGCCTCCTTAAAGTTTACACCCCAGCCACCTTGTTCCCACCCTAGTCCCAGCCTTGAAAGGGTAATTGCTGTGGGCAACTAACTAGGGCTCATGCCTACCAGGCGGGGACCCTCTAAAGACTTGAGGAGTCATGCAGAACACACCTTAGAATCAACCCACGGAGGAAAAGAGAAGCAAGAGTATTTATTCACTGGTTCCCAACCCTCTCTGGGGGAAGATTGTCCCTGGGGGAATTAATCCTGACACTTCCAGTGTGTTCTGCAGGCAGACGGGAGAAAGACCTCAGGTGGAGAAGAAAGATACAGGCATATGAGATGGGAAGCTGTCAGGGTGTTCACGAACTGCCCACCAGATCTACGAGTGAGTGAAAAAATGAGCTGAGGGGATATGGTGGTGGGGCACCAGCTGGGGTGCTATGGTATATCCTAGAAAACCTCCCACAGAGGGGTATGTATGAGCCTTATGGTGATGGGGAGCTAAAGACAACCTAAGTGTCCATCACTGGGGGAGTAGATAAGTAAAAATGCTGCATGGAATACAATGCAGCAGTTACAGAGAACTTGCTGTTCTCCACTATATGGAGAGATCTCCATAATATAAGTTTAAAAAAAAAAAAAAGGAAGAGCTAGAACAAAATTTATAGCACAATCCCATTTATGCAGATTAGAAATACATATACACACACAAAATCACAAATTATAAAGCTACATCTTTGCAGCTATATATCAAGTGCATTAACGTGGGTATACCTGCAGGTGGGTGGGGTGGGAGTGGGGATTGGGTACGAGGGGACCTTAGAGAGGTCTTTCATGGGCCAATTGTGATTCTATGTTATGATCTGAAGAGTATTATTAATAACTCTCTGCACCTAAGGGCCAAGAAAAAAAAATAAAGGAATGAAAAATATAAAGTGCCTACACATCAAAGCAATTCCCTACATGCTACACAATTATTATTACCATGGGGGGTGATGATAACAAAGCAACCAGACTCCGTCTGCCTTCTGAAAGCCCTCCTCAGTGCCTTCTCCCCAGGCAGCCCCTCCAGTCCCCAGTAAGTTCTCTTGCCCCAGCGAATGAGGAGCCCCCTACCCTTTCATGCTACCTAGAAGGAGAGACAGGAGAACGGGCTGACTGTGACTCCCAAAGGTTCTCATCTTCTACCCCCTTCTACAAGGGGGTAAGCGCATAAGACTCCATTCAAACCCCAGCTCTGCCATTAACCAGCTGTGGGACCTTCAGCAAGTCATTTTTCCTTCCTGTGGCTCAGTTTTCTCGCTGGTAAAATGGGGACAAGCATAAAAGTAACAACTCACAGGATTGTTCAGAGCATAAAATGAGTTCCCAGAACACGCTTAAACCGACAGGGGAAGCTCCCTCTCTCGCATCCAAGCAGCCTCACCGCACATACCCTGCCCTAGTCCCTGCCCTGCTGCGACCGCTTCCTATCCCTGTACCTTCCTTGGCCGCAATCAGTGGATTCCCAAAATTCCAGGAACTCCTGAACCAGATCAGGGACTCCTTAGTCTTCGTCCTGGGATCGAATTTCAGTTTCTCTTTCTTTCTTGACAGAGCTCTGGGCTCATCTGGCCCCACCCACACCTGTGAGCTCACCTAACTCCGCACCTAGCTCCACCCACTCACGCCTTTCAAGTCATTGTGAAAATCGCAATTTCCATTTGCCTTTTCACTTTACACACATCAGCCAGGATTGCCCGTTTAGCCTGGCTAAAAAGTGGAGCCATGAAGCCAGGGAAGCAGTTGCGATTTGACTATGGCCACGATGTGGGTCCTGGTGCTGGTGACTGCAGGGCTGAGCTTGGCCAGAGCTGGCCCTGTCCCCACATCCAAGCCCACCACAACCTGGAAGCGCTGTGACATTGGCAGGTTCAAATCTCTGCCACCAAGGGAGCTGGAGGCCTTCAAGAAGGCCAAGGATGCCTTGGTGAGTCCCCATGGTTGTGGATTAACCTCTACTCTTGCTTTGGCCCAACTGCTGCCTGGCTATAGTGGGCTAACCTCCCATCCTCCTGCTATGGGCTAGCCTCTAGCTTTTCAGCTATGGTTAACCTCTGTCCTTTCTGCTATGGATTAAACTCAAGCCCTCCTGCGAGGTCAACCTTGCGGCTATGGGCTAGCTTCCGGCCCTCCTACTGTAAGCTAATCTCTGCTCTTACTTTCTAGGAAAATTCACTAAAAAACTGGAGTTGCGGCTCCCGCCTCTTCCCTAGAAACCGGGACCTGAACCAGCTGCAGGTGAGTTGGAAGTGAGGCCACCCTTACCCTCACCTGGCCCCTCTCCCTCACTCCTAAAGTGGCCCCTCACCTCCTTTGTCTCACCTGTCCTCCCCTCTGTCTGGTCTCTCCTCACCTGTCCTGGGCCCCCGTCCTTCCTCAACTGCTCCCCTGACCCCATCGCTCCCTTAGGTCCCTTTTGATCACCTCTCTGCCTGTCCCCATGTCCCTATCTCTTTCACCTGTCCTCATCACTCTTACCTAATTCCTTCTCATTTCTCCTTTTTTCTCTCTCCCGGGTCTATCTCCCACCCAAGCCCCTTGCCCTGGCCAGTTTGTCACTGTCTACTCTCAGGGCTGATTCCTTCCTCCCCTATCATCTGTTCTCCTCACCACTGACTCTGCCTTGTGTCCCCCATCATCTTTCTTCCAGTGCTCTTTCCCAGAGTCCATGTCTTCTTCCTTCACCTTGATCACCTGTGCATCCAACTGCCCCTCTCCACCTGCTTCCCTAACCTCTCTCTGTTCACCCATCCCCATCCCGTCTCTCCAAACTTCTGTGACCCCCACGAGCCACCTTTCACTTGTCCCACTTCACTCTTTCACCTGTATCTTCCCTTAGGTTTCCCCCTCACCTGTATCCTTCATCTGCATCCTTCCTCATGCGTTCCCTTCTCCTGCCTCCCTCCCACCTGTCCCCATCCTGTGTTGCATACCACCTGCCCTCCTTCCCTGCACTCCCGACCTGTCCCCACTTAACTGGGCCTTCTTGCCTACGCTTCCTTACCTTTCCACCTCACCTGTTCTTTCTCACCTCTCCTCAGGTGTGGGAGCGCCCTGTAGCCTTGGAGGCTGAGCTGGCCTTGACCCTGAAGGTCCTGGAGACCATGGCTGACAGGTCCCAGGGGGGCATCCTGGACCAGCCCCTTCACATGCTGCGCCACATCCGCTCCGAGCTCCAGGCCTGTGTGAGTGCTCGGGGCACCTGGGCCCCGTCTGTGGGTTCTGGGCTTAGGGGACCTCACCTCTCCGTCCCAGGCCCTGCCTCACACACCACCCTCCTCTGCCCACAGGTCAAGGCTCAGCCCACAGCAGGCCCCCAGCCCCGAGGCCGCCTCCACCACTGGCTGCACCGGCTCCACGAGGCCTCAAATAAGGTGAGTGACTCGAGGCAGGGATGGATGCCCGGGCCCTGCGTAAGGGAGGAGGCTGATGCCTGGGCAATGGCAACCATGTTTCCCTTTCACAGGAGTCTCAAGGCTGCCTCGAGGCCTCTGTCCTGTTCAACCTCTTCCGCCTCCTCAAAAAGGACCTGGAATGTGTCGCCAGAGGAGACCTGTGTGTCTAGTACCTGGACCCACCCCCAGCCCGTCTGAGACCCCAGACCTTATTTATGCACTAAGCCCCAGCCCTGCCTTAAGTTATTTCCTCTCGCCCCTTATTTATGAAGCTTTAGCACTAACCTAGACCCAAAAGCAATGCTTGTTTTTCTACTTTTATACAATATGCGCAAATAAACAGGAAGGAATTGGAACCTTCTGTGTTAACTGAATCCTTGGGTATGTGTATGATTGTGAGTCTGTGACTGAGGGTGGATGTCTAAGAGGTGTAGGTAAAATGTGTAACTGGTTGTGTATATTGCGTGTGCTTGATTTCTGCGACCGTGTGCATGTATGGATTTAAGTGAGTGTCTGCCTGAGCCTGGGTCTGACCGAAGATACATAACGGCAAGTTCATGCCCATGTGTGTGCTGTTCTGTGTGCATGTACACACATGTTTATATGTCTCTCTGTCTATCCCTGTCCATGTGAACTGGATATCTCTCTGTTCCATGGGTACCTAGGACAGATAGAGGTCTAATCAAGATGCTTTATCCTGTAATGAGCATCAGAAACCCAACTCAAATGGGGAAAGTAAAAACGAGTTTATTATCACGCATAACAAAAAGTCAGCTGGCAGGGCTGTTCTAGGACTGGTTAATTCATTATTCAGTAATGTCTTTGGGAACCAAATTCTGTCCATCTCTGTTGGCTGATTCTTACTCTGGCTACCTCATGGTCTCAAGATGGCAGCCACAGCTCCAGCTGTCACAACAAACCACCTCAAACTTAATGGAGTAAAATGACAATTTTATCCTGCTCACAGATTCTGTGGGTCATGAATTTGGACAAGGCTCAATGTGGATAGCTTGCCTCTGCTCCATAGTGTCTGGGGCCCTAACTTTCCTTCCGTAGGTTTTGTTTTGTTTTGTTTTTTTAGATTTATTTATTTATTTTGAGAGAGAGAGAGCATGAGTTGGGGGGAGGGGCAGAGGGAGGAGAGAAGCAGACTCCCCCCTGAGTGGGGAGCCCAACTTGGGGCTCGCTCCCATGACCCCCAAGATTACAACCTGAGCTGAATTCAGGAGTCAGATGCTTAACCGACTGAACCACCTGAGCACCCCTTCTTCCACAGTTTTTATTTATTTTTTATTTTTTTTCCTTTTGCACCATTAGTATTACCCGCAAGGGGGTGCACTGTTCCTGGAAGTACTGCAATACCAGGTCGATGCCTGGAGTGGACAGAGCAAGCTCCTATTCCATCTCCCTGCTCCACAAATCCATTTATATTCCACAGTTTTTAAAAGCAAGGAAAACTGGGGTGCCTGGGTGGTGCAGTCGGTTAAGCCACCGACTCTTGACTTTGGCTCAGGTTGCAATCTCTGGGTTGTGGGATCCAGCCCTGCTTCAGGCTCCTTACTCCCTTTGGAGTCTGCTTGGGATTCTCTCTCTCCCTCTCCCTCTGCCCCTCCCCCTGCTTGCCTGCACTTGATTGAGAGAGAAAGAGAGAGAAATCACGGGTGGGGGGTAGGAGCAGAAGGAGAAGGAGAAGCAGACTCCCCGCTGAGCAGAGAGCCCGACGTGGGGCTCGATCCCAGGATCTTGAGATCATGACCTGAGCAGGAGGCAGACGTTTAACCGACTGAGCCACCCAGGCGCCCCAATAAATAAAATATTTAAAAAAAATAAATAAAATAAAGGCACAGAAAACCTTCCAGAAAAACTCCCTATTGGATGTGCATGCTTGTCTCATTGGCTAGAATTTAGTCACATGCCTAAGCCTAAAGCAATCGGTGGTACAAGGAAGATGTAAGTTGCTCAGCCCATGGCATGAATTTCTTTCCCCTTTGCCTGACACCTGCTTCTTGGGATTCCCTTGCAGTTTGATAGCCATCCAACTGAAGGGCTTCTTGAATTAATTAGTTTATGTAAGGAATTTAAAACAGTTTTTGGCACAGGTTAAGCCCCACATATGTGTTTGTTGCTGTTACTCTTATTATTTTAGAATTTTTTTTTCTTCCCTGACGCAAAAAAACTCTTCCATGTGTTCCCTTCCTTCCTGCTTAGTTCACTAGTATGAGGATGTGAGCTCTGGAGCTGTGGTGACCATTCTGTGACCAAGAGGCAACGAACCTAGAGTATGAAGCTATTCTTCTAAGGAAGGTAGAACTAAAGAGTAGGAAATTGGGTCCTTGGTGATATCAATGAGCCATTGCACCAAACTCCCAAACCTCCTAACTCCAGACTTCTTATTAAATGAGATAACCAAATGTCTTAAGTCATGTTAATTGGGTTTTCTGTCTTTTGCAGCCAGATGTATCCTCACAAATCCATCTCTGTATGCCCAGCATAGAACCTAGAGAAGGTAGTCAATTAATATTTGATAATGTGGGGTGCCTGGCTGGTTCATTTGGTAGAGCATGCATGCAACTCTTGATCTCGGGGTCGTGAGTTCAAGTCCCATGTTGGGCATAGAGCTTACATTATCAAACACATATTTGTTAGTAAACATTTGAATCATATAGGAGATATCTGAATTCTGGCATATGACCCTCTTCAATAGGCCTGCTGGAATTAGAGTTGCAAATCCCTTCTTGGAGATGCCAAGGCCTAACAAAAATTCTTGAACTGGATATATTTTGGTTTGGCCTGTTCAGCATCCATTTCTCCTGATAAAGCTCCTCAATTTTCCTTTGGGGAATAACTCTGTTTTCCTACTTCTTCATTTGGTTGAACGTATGACTCAGGTTGGCTCAGTCAGATCACTCCATCTCCAGAGCACAGAGGCAAAGCCCTTTGTCCCCGTTCATGACAACCTCTGCATCTGCTGTTCCCTGTGCCTAGGACATGTCCTACTACTCTCCTGCCACCGTGAAGTCTTCACCTGGCCAGTTCCCATTCATCCCTTATGTCTCAGCTAATACCACCTTCTCCTTCAAAAATCCTTCTGCATGGTGCACTGGGGTTCCTATTGCTTTTATATGCCTAGAAGCTTTCCCATCCTACTTTTCTGGTGACTGTTTAGGGTCAATCATATGAAATTGCCCATGTTCTGCCATTTCTAACCTACAAAACTGGCTATTTCATATGGTTCAACCTAATATTATTTTAGTAACCTCCCCTCCCCCAGGCCACACAACCCAGACCCCCACCTGGCCAATCAACGCATTACATTGCCTTGGCTACTACAGTCGGAGCAGGAGTGTCATGTGACTCCAGTCAGGCCAATCAGAGCCCTTCCCTGATTTTTTTTCTCATTGAGGACTGGAGGAGATTTTGCCATTTTACCTTTGGGGTTATGGAGCTAGAAGCATCAAATATGTGTCTGTAAATACATGGCCATTTTCCCCACCACATGTTGAAGAGGATGAATCTGAGCTGGGAGAAACAGAGAAATGAGTGACTAAAGTGTCTGGGTGGTTCCGGTCTCTAAGGCCAAATTCCTTGTAGCTTTACCCTTAATTGTCTGCATCCCAGATGTATGAGCCAACAGTGACCACTTTTGATGCTTAATCCAGGGAAGCTGAGTTCCGGTCACTTGCTACCTAAAGACTCTGAACTAAGAAGTGTCCCTTATTAGTTCAGAGGGAATCTCGGGGCAGGGGGAGGCAGCTCTGCTGGGCTCCCGGTCTCCTGAACAGCAATAGGGCTGCGATTGCCCTCAGCTCCAGGAGGGCAGAAACTGAGTCTGTTTTGGTCACTCCTGGGTCTTCAGTGTCCAGCACAGGGCCAGGCACAGAAGAGATACTCAAACATTCCGCTTAGATGATCCTAGGCCCTCTCTCACCTAGTGTACCTGTTCCTTGGGTTTAGAGCTCTCAGTTTTGAAAAACAAGCATAGCATTGGCATTGATAAATACTTCTCTACCAAATGAAGGGGTTACAAGTGAAGGAAGGTGGGTGGAGCGTTATCCAAAGTGCTGAACTGGGGACCATGTTGGCCCCAAACATGCCAGTGGGTGGATGCCAAATTCTGAGATGGCAGTTCCTGATTTTGTTTTGAAGGCACATACACACCACCCCAAAGCTGGGGTCTTCCACGGAAATCAGACCGTATACCACCTCTACAGACAATCCTCCACTGGCTTCTCATAGCTCAGAGAATACAACCTGACCCTTGACCCCAGCCCACAAGGCTCTGCAGAATCTGTTCCCTGCTTGCCTCTCCCACCCCCTCCTCTCCCACTCTCCCACTTGCTCCGGTCCAGACATACTACCTCCAAAACACCAAGCACACTCTTTCCTCAGGACCTTTGCATGTGCTATTCACTCTGCCTGGAATGCTTTTCCCTGGCTCTTCCTACAAGGGATTTCTTCAGCTCCAGCATCACACCCCTTGAGCCCCCAACCTAAAGTAGGCCTCCCAGTCAGTCCCTGTTCCATCCCCTTCTCATTCTTTCCATGGCACTCATTTACCCCCAGATACATTATCACGTGCTTGTTTACTCTCAACCCCCCCCCCCCCCATCTAGAATATGAGCTCCATGGGGCAGGGGTTTCTTGTTTTGTTTTAGTTAAACTATTTTGTTCACTGTTGTATCCTCTGAACAGGGCCAGGTACACAGTACATGCTCAATAAAGCTTTATTGGGTGAATCAGAGACAATATAGTCAGATGGTTGGGTGTGCAGGACTCGGAGGCAGTAAACTTTCCAATCATGGCTCTGCCATTTCCTGGCTGTGTGATCTTGGGCAAACTCCTTAACCTCCCTAAACTTCAGATTCCTCCTCTAGAAAAGTGGGTGCACACACTACACAGATCTGTTGCAGAGGATAAATGCAATCACACTTACTATCTGAGTAACTCCATTTTGCTGGGCTCTGGGTTGCATACTCTCTCCTTGCATCAGGGAGGGTTCGTGAGCACAGTGCCTGGCGTGTGGGAAGCCCTCAGTATCCAGGAGTCGTGATGATGGAGATGGATGTGTGGCTGAGCCACTGGGTGAGGGAGCCTCATGGCCTGTGAGTCTCTGGTGCTTCTGTCCTTGCTGCCTCCCACCCTGTCTGCCCAGATCCATCCCCCTCCCTCCTGCTCTGTTTCTATTTCTGTCTTTCTTTCCTCCTCCCCAGGCCTCAGGGGGCCCCTGGCTGGCAAGAAGCTTCCTCCTCCTTCTCCAGGATCAGGAAGCAGGCCTGTTTTCACTGCAGGCCTCCCCCTCTCCAAGGGCTGGGGCATCCCACCTGACCAACTTTCCTTCCCCAGCCACAGCCCTCAGCCTCACCTGAGAAAATCCTCTCCCCCACACCATCCTCTGTGCTCCCAGCAGACTCCTTCTGCACCTAGGATCTCTCAGACTCCAGACAGCGACCAATGAGCACTTTCCCTCATCCCCTCCCCAAGGCTGACTTTGGATACCCATGCTCAGCTAACTAAGGTTTCTGGGGCCGTTCCCTAGCCTCTAGACAGACACCAGAGGCAATATAGTGTAGCAGTGAAAAATAGAGGTCAACCTGCCAGCTCCCCTATTTCTTCACTTGGGGACCTTGGGCAAGTGACTTTCACTTCTCCCTGGTTCAGATTCCTGACTGTAAAATGGGACCAAACATACCTACTTCAGTTAGCTGTCCAACCTAAGAGAGAGGAGCTGTGCTTAGCACAATGCCCGCGCGTGGAATGGACATCCAACAGCTGTTCAGCAGAATTCTGTGGTTAAGAATCCAGACTCAGAAGTCAGGCTGCCTGCCTTTTTAAATCCCGATTTTGCTTTCTGTGCTGGTTCTGTGACCTTGGGCAAGTTACTTAACTTTCCTGCGCCTCAATTTCCTCATCTGCGAAACGGGATAACATCACTGACATCTAGGGTTGTTTAGAGGATTAAATGAGTGCTTGGCACATAGTAAGCACTCACTAAATGTTAGCTAGTATTATTTTTATTATGCCCCACCTCTAAGTCTCTCAGGGGACGGGAAACTATCTCGAGTCTCCCTGGTCCCAACTAGCCACCTTTCCTTCAGTCTCACTTGCGTCCTTATGCTGTAATCCAGGTCACACACACACACACCCCAAGACACACAGACACACACAGAGGTCAGCAGAGCGGCCTCAGACACAGAAAAAAGTTTAATTCTGCTGCGGCGGAGGGTCCCGGCTCCGGCAGGGAGGGGGATTTGGTTTTGGATTTTGTTCATGTGGGGATTTATTTGGGAAAAGAGGAAGGAATAGGGGAGAGTCTGGTCCTTCCAGTGGGACCTGCCCGGGAGAATGTGTAGTGGGAAGAGGTAATCGGGAGAGATAGGAAGACTGGACAAGATATGGGAGGGCAGAGGGAGAAGAGACGACGGGACGGAGAAAGGAGACACAAATAGGGAAGGACAGACACGTAAGACAAAGACGACAGAGGGCGGGACAGAGACAAAGGGAACAGAGAAAAGGGGGACCCCAAGCCAGACCCGACGGGACCAGGGAGGTGAATGGGGTGGGGTGGGGGCTTTGGAGGCCGCCGCGGGACAGAATAGGATCTAGTCCAGCCAGATACAAGAAATGGGCCCCTCGCCCCTGCCCCGGGTCCCGGGCGGGGGGAAGGGGCTCGTGTCTCAGTGCTGCAGTGTCGGGGGGGCCCTGCCCCTCCCCGCGCTTCGCTGTGTAAGGCACCGGCTCCAGCGAGGTCCGCGAGCGCGCGCGGGGAGGGGCAGGAGGGGGGCGAGGAGTCCGCGGAGGAAGGGGGCCCGGCTGCCCGCCCCCTAACTCCCCGGGGCCCGGGGGCGTGGCCAGGAGCCTCAGACGAGGCAGTCCCGCCCCTTCCGGGGAGGAGAAGGGCGAGTCTCCGCCTCCAGTCCGACGACTAGGCGCCGCGCTTTCTCCCGCGAGTCCTGCCCCGGCGTCCGGGCGGCTGGGCGTTTGTCCGCGGCACCCAGGCGTCCCGGCGCCCGCCTGCCGCTCACACGGTACTCTCCAGCATCCACTCGGTGCTGGTAAAGGCCAGGCGTGCCCTGGCGGAGCCCAGCCCCAGGTCTCCGTCCTCCCCGGCCGCGCCCCCTCCGGCCCCGTCCAGGTGCGGCGTGGACCGGTGGCGCTTTGTCCGCCGGGCGCGGCGCGGGTAACTGTGGCTCTGGAAGAGCGCCCCGTAGTCCCCGTCGAACGAATAGCGCTGCTGCGGCCTCGGCCGGGCCGGGGCGCCCCCAGGAACCAGAGCTAGAGTGGGAGGCGCCGAAGCTGGCGGCCCCAGGGCCCCGGAACGGCTCCTCCGAGGGCCCGCCGCGGCCCGAGACTCCTCCCCAGAGGTTTCCTCAGACGGCAGCAGGCACAGCGAGGTGGCCGAGCCGCCCAGGGAGCGTCCAAGGACGGTCTCCGGCTCCGCGGAAGCCGTCTCGGCCGCGGGGCCCTTGGCCTCGACCGCCACGGCGGCAGCAGCGGGGGACGCCACCTCGCGCAGCGCCTCGTAACGGTCTTGCGCCGGCGGGGGCGGGGCCTGCGGGGCGCCTGCGCCGTTGGTCTGCGAGCACACGTGGCTGACCCGCGGCGGCGACCTGGAGGTACCCTTGACGCGGCGACCGTCGCCGTCGCCGTAGACCTTATAGCGGATCATGAGCAGAACGATGAAAACGAGGACCGAAGCGACGATGACGCCCCCGATGGCGATGATCATGGTGCCACCCAAGAAATGGGCCCTCAGTGGGCGGCAGGGCGCGGGATCCCCCGCGGTGGTGAACTGCACGCAGCCCACCACTCGCGTGGCCGGCAGTGCCGTGGCCCCGTCGTCGTAGACAGCCAGCACGCACAGGTCGTAGGCGCGGCCTGCTGCCAGATCGTTCACCAGGAAGGTCTGGCTGGTGGATGGGATCATCCTGCAGGAGGGGAGGGCATCAGCGCTGGGTTAGCTCCCCTATGAACTACATCGCTTCGTTTGCATGTCCCACCCGTGGTGACCAATGGGGACCAAACCATGTGTCCCTACCGGTATTTCATCCTCTGTGGGACAGTAGCAGCCATTCAAGCGACAAATTCCCATCCTGTCAGGACCCCTGCTACAGGCCATGCCCCTCTTCTGCATGCCCTGCCCTCAGACCCACTCCTTGTGGTGTCTTGTCACCTATTAGGTAATATCTGCCATTCCTGTTCCCTCATCTACATGTCCTGGCCCCTGCAAGGGAGGAGTGCTATAGCTTTTAAGTCCTGCCCTCAAGGAACATGCCTCCTGGCAGTGTTTCACTATTGGACGACTGCCATTCAAGGTCTACATATTTCCACCCTTTAAGGGCCCCGACACAACAGGCCACCTCTCGTTTCCTGTAGGTCCCATCCTCACTCAAGTGGACACTGAGGTCAACTCACACACCCTGTATTACTGCTACCGGGACAATGGGTGCTCTTCTAGTTCCTCTTTTCTATATATTCCCATCCTTTCTGGGGAAACTATGATACAGGCCACGCCCCTCATCTGCATGTCCCACCTTTGGGTAAATACATCAAGCTGCGCCTATCTTCTGGGACAATTACCAAACCCCTCAACTACATATTCCCACCCACTAAGGGGCCATGGCTATAGGCCACTCCCCTTTTGATTGACCAGTGGCTTCCAAGCCACACTCCCAAGACCTACTAGGGATGGTTTCCCTACTGTGCCTAGAACCATGTCCACTCTTTGCATGTCCTGCAACCAATCACTCTGTGTGCATGCTCTGCCCCATACCACCAGAGGCATGAAATCATGCCCCCCCCCCCCCCCCGTTAATGTCATCTGTAATTGGGTAAAATGTAGCCCAGCAAGCATGCCCTTTCTTGCTATAGGACCCTGTCCTCCAGTGAGGGACAGTGTAAAGAAGTGCTTATGCTGACAAAGTCTCAGAGCCTGTGTTTGAGTCTCTCTGCCACTTGCTAGCTCTGTGACCTTAGGCAAGTTTCTTAACCTCTCTGTGCCTCATTTCCCCCAAATGGAGATATTAAGGACTCCTTCATCATAGAGAGTGTGATGTGTGAATGAGTTAACACACCTAAAGCCTGGCACTGAATAATTTCGTCATGATTAGCGTGCATCCCACCCAGTGTGGACCAGTAGCCCTTGCTGTGGCTTTCACCACCAGTTGCACTCTTCCCCGTCTGTAAGACCATTCCCACTAGGCCTTGACCCTCTTCTGTTGGGCATATCCCTTCTGTGCTGTTGGCCATGTCTGTGCTGTTGGCTAAGCCAGGACTGCCCCATCCACAGGAATTCGCATTCCCAGCACTCAACCTCACAAACCCTCCTCACCTACAAAACTCTTAGTGGGTCGCCAGAGACAAGGACTGCCACCTCATCTGCCTGGGACCATGCAGCAGGAGCTCCATCTCCTGAGAGAGGCCACGCCCCCATCTCCACAGGCCTCCTCTCTCAGAAACTTCACATTCCCTCCAACCAGGCCACCTTTCATCCTGAAGCCCACCTCAGCTCCCTTACCACCAAGAGCCACCCTTCAACCAGAAGATTTCGGGTAAGGGCCCCACCCCCTCATAAAGGCCTACCCACATTTCCAACTGACCCCCTGCCTGCCATTTCACACACTGCCCCCCACCCCATCCAACCTCGGGCCCCTTAGCTGTTAAGTCTTCCTCTTCCTCTCCCCTCCCCTTCCCAAGAGGCTTGGATTCCTCTTCCTCCTTCCCCCAAAGTAACCAGTTGCTAGGGGCTCCCCACTTTTCAAGGATAGAGGCTGGCTCCTTAAGAAAGCTTCAGCCCATGTGTCTCTAATTGGCTGCAAGACCTAAGCAAGCAGCAGAGGAGGCTTCTGGTTGGATGTCACCTCCGCCCATGGCAGCAGCGAGGAGGTTAACCCCTACAGCACCGTAGCACAGGCATCTGCAATGGGGGACAGAGGACTGGAACTGTGGCCTTCAGGGGAAAGGAAGAGACCAGGGATTTGTCACCCTGCTGGGACAGAGGGCCACCAACATCCACATACATACAGGGTCTGAGGAGCACCCCCACCCCACCACATAGTGGCCAAGGGTTAGACCAAGAATGAAAGAGAGAAACAGAGAGGTGGAGAGTCACAGAAACCAAGAGTCATTTACAGAAATGTATTATCCTTCTCCCCTAATCCCTGCCTGGCAAACAGTAGGTGCTCAATGTGTGTGTTCAATGTCAAAAGGGCAAGATTAGGAGTTAGAAGGGTAAAGCCTGGAATCCTGGCTCTGCCACTTTTCTCTGTGACCTTGAGCAAGTGATTTCCTCCCACTGAGTCTCAGCTTCCCTGTCTATAAAATGGGAGGGGGGGATCACTGCTGCTTCACGGCAGAGTTGGGAAGATCGAATGAGGTAGCACAGGGCCTAGCACAGAGCAGGGGCTCAGTGCCTAATAAGGGCAGGAGGGAGAGAGGGTACAGACAGAGGCAAAAGCAAGAGAATAACAGAGATTATGGGAGAAAGTAACCTTTTTTTAATGTCTGTCTTATACGGTACAGATCTGTCCACACCAGGGCAAGGGCTTCTAACCCAGTGGATGGTGGAAATAACTTATGGGTGCCTATAAAGTGGGAGGGGGTATCATCACTGCTTCGCAACAAAGTGGGGAAGATCAAATGATCATTTATATCTTTTTCTCATACTTTTCCTTTTCTGTTCTGTGATGTACCCAATGGGTTGATACAGTAACGCTGGTATATAATCTGTAAATATAAATGTAACTATACATATGTAAGTGTGTGAGTATATTTCATGTTCCTAAATGTTTAACTGACAAGGTGCACAACCAGACACCTTTGGCCAGCAGTGAGGTAGACCGTGAACCCCAGAGAGCAGGGATCATGCTGGGCACAGTTCACGTCTGGCTCGTATGGGATCTCAACGAAGATTACCTAACTGCAGGAAAACCAGAAAGAGAGAGTGAGACAGAAGGAGAGAGAGAAGGAGACAGGGCAAATGAGAGCCCAAGACAACTCCGCACGGCCATCTAGAGAACCCCAGTGGAGCAAAAAGGCCAAGGGAGTGGGGCAGGTGATGGGGAGGGCCCCCGGAATCGGGGGCAGGGGCGGGGGGTGGTTCCTGGGACTGCAGCACCCACCTGTAGACAAGGGAGTCATCCGCGGAGCTGTTGTACTGGACCTGGTACATGCGGATGCCGGGCACAGGTCTCTGGGCGGGCCAGCGGATGAGCACCGAGTTCGAGGTGAGCTCGGCCGCCACGAGCCGGCGTTCGGTGGCCGATTCGTTGGCACCAGGGCGGCCGGGCGTGGCGATGTCAGAGGAGCCGGGCTCCGTGAGAGGCGGCGGGGCGGCTGGCGGGGGCGCCATCAGAGGCAGGGGCACCACGCACACCTCCACGGGCGCCGTGGCTTCCCCGGCGGCGTTGGAGGCGATGCAGGTGAAGGTGCCGCTGTCCCGTAAGGTGGTGATGGTCACATCCAGCGTCCCATCCCCCCGCACCCGGGTCCGGCTCGAGTTCCCCAGCAACCGCCCGTCGGGCGCCACCCAGTGCACCACGGGCTCGGGGTCCCCCACGGCGCGGCACCGCAGGCTGACCGCCTGGCCCTCCACCACCAGGGCCCGGCCCCCCGCCTGGCGCGTGATCAGCGGGGGCTCACACAGGAACTCCTCCTCGGGGATGGACCAGAAGTAGCGGTCGGTGAGGTGCTCGGGGGTGGCGCACGTCTCCAGGTCGTCCTCCCGCGTCAGCCGCCTCAGCCAGAGCAGCTCGCAGTTGCAGTGCAGGGGGTTGCCGCCGAAGCTGACCGTGAGCGGCGTGGGCGGCTTCGGCCCCGAGCCCTGGGACCTCAGGAAGAGCCCATCAGGGGGCAGTTTGTGCAGGCGGTTGGAGGTCATGTCCAGGCGAACCAGTTTGTGCAGCTGCACGAAGGTCCCTTCGGCGATGTGGTCGATGAGGTTGTGGTCCAGCGTGAGGGTGTTCAGGTTCACCATCTGGCCCACAGCCTCCCACGGCAGGGCCTCGAGGTTGTTGTAGGACAGATCCAGGTCCTCCACGGTGGCCAGGAAGGCATCGAAGGCGGCGGACTCCACCCGGCGGATCTGGTTGTTGCCGAGGATCAGGTGGCGGAGGTTGCCCAAGCCGCGGAGCTGGTCGCCACGCACCTCGGCCAGGCGGTTGCTGTCGAGGTGCAGGGCGCGGAGGGCGCGGAGGTCGGCGAAGGCGCCGGCGGCCACCTGGCCGATGGTGTTACGGGACAGGGTGAGGTGAACCAGGCTGGTCATGTTGGCGAAGTCTCTGCGGCGGACGGCCGCGATGAAGTTGTCAGTGAGCCGCAGCTCCACCACGCGCCGGTCGATGGCCGGCGGCACGAAGAGCAGGCCGGTCTTGGCGCACAGCATGGTCAGCGTGGGCGCCACGTTCTGGCAGATGCAGCGGCCGGGGCAGGGCTGACCACGAGACGCCCCGGCCCAGAGCAGCAGCAAAAAGGGCAGGGCAGCAGGCGGCGGCGAGAGGAGCGCCGAGGAGAAGGGGCCCGGAGCCATGGTGCAGGGGGAAGGCGGGAGGAGTGGGGCGTGAGACCTGCAAGGGAAGGAGACGGGTCACGCAGGCGCAGGCCTTGACCACCAGCCTGGCCGCCCACCGCGTCCTGCTGGGAGTCTGACCTGGGGCAGATCAGTGGCAGGACTGATCATCAGCAGGCGTGCATTTCATTGTTAACAGACCATCTTTCCATGCTGGCTGGTAAACTACACTGAGTGTCCCGATCCCAACTGGGACGGACCCTCCTCTAGGAGGCCCAGGCCTCTCATGACTTCCCAGCCAGAGGGGTGACACCTGGCCCAGCCTGGGCCTTCCAGTACCCACTAAATATTTTGAAAAATCAGAGCTGACTAGGGTTTAAGGTCATGGATTTCAAAGCCATAGTCCCTGGGTTCAAATTCCAGCTCTGACACTTACTAGCTGTGTGACCTCGGGCAAGTGTCTGAACCTCTCTGAATCTCGGTTTCTTCATCTGTAAAATGGAGATAAAAACAGGCCTTACCTCTGTGAGGATTAAATGGATTAATGAGCTTAATGTACTTAGAACCGTGCCTGGCACATAAAATGTGTTCAATACATGTTGGTGATTATTATCATCATGATCATCGAGTGCCCAATATGTACCCATCGAGTGCCCAATAATAGTGTGCACTATTATTAAGAGTAAGTGCTCTGAAATCAAACAGACTCAGGTTCAAGTCCTGGCTCCCCCACTTGCTACCTCTGTGACCCCAAACTAATGATTTCCCCTAACCTAGGCCATAATTCCCTGATTTGTAAAATGGGATGATAATTGTACCATCTTCAGTGGGTTGTTGCAAGGGTTCCGTAAGCTCATTCAGGGGGGCCACTGAGCACAGGGCCTGCCACACAGCAAATATTCAATAAATGTTAAGGGTAACACCCCCCCTACACACACACACCCTTGGGAGTGGCAGAGGGAATCTGAAGGTAGGAGGAGCTGAGAAAAACACATGTCTTCCTGCTCAGCCTTGAGAAGTCCTTCTCTGAACCTGGTTTCATCCTGGGCCCTGGTGAGCTCCCAAGCAGCGGGCAAGCTTTCATGCTCACATCAGTGGGCACATACAAGGCCCCACACGTACCCACACTCACACGCACTCTTCACACACTCACGCTATGCCTCTGCTCCAGGCAAAACCTTCCGGCGGGGATTCCCCTGCGGCGCCTGCAGCCCACGACATGTCAGCTCCCATCACAACACGGGGTGGGTGGGGGGTGAAAAGGAAAGGATGGGAAGGGGGCGTCCCTGAAACTGTTTTCACCCCACCCCACACCCAGTCCCTGCTGGCCCACCTCCTAGGAATCTGCAGTTTGAGGCTGCAGCCTGCTGTGGCCCTAAATCCTTCAGCCTGTGGGGAGGGGGACCAAGGGAGTCAGAGAGAAAGAGGTGAAGAGATAGGGAGACAAGTGGGGGGGAGCAGGGGGCACAGACTGGCAGAAACAGAGTCAGAGAGAGAGAAAGAGACAAAGTGGCAAAAAGAGAAAGAATCTGAGGGGTGCCTGACGGGCAGAGCATGTGACTCTTGATCTCAGCGTGGTGAGTTCGAGCCCCACATTGTGCCAAGAGCTTACATAGATAAATAAGTAAATAAGTGAGTAAATAAATAAAAGGAAACGAGAAAGAATCTGAAAGCAAGGTGCAGAGGCAAGGAGCCAGCCTGACGCCAAGAGAGACTGAAGAACAAACAGAGGAGACACAGAGAAGGGCATTGAGATCAAGAGATGAAGAGGGGAAGAGTGAGCCAAAAGAGGCAGGAGGAGATCTGAAGACACTATAGAGAGAGACCCAGACGGAGGCAGAAAGAGATAGAGATGGAGAGCCAGTGCCTGGGCTAGAGAGAGGAAAAGAGGCAGAGTGAGGGCGTCCCACCGTGTCTCTGAGTGCCCCCCATTAATTGGTCTTGCACTCCGCCTGGGAAACTGCTCTGTGTCTGATGGAAAACCCTGGCCCGAGAGGCGGAGCTCCTAAGTTTGGAGGCCCAGCTCAGCACCTGCTTGGCTGTGGGGTCTCTAAGGCTCAGAACCCCAGTCTCTGAAGCACAAGTACACGGTTTTGCCTCCCACAGTTGGGGGGAGGGGGACTCAAGTTGAAGGAATAATAACAGCAATGCAAATAGCTGACATTTATTGAGAGGCAGTGCAGCATTGCAAGGAAGAACCCAGACCTGATTGCTGGGGCTCGTACCCCAGTTCCCGGCTGCGCGACTTTAATCAGGTGACTTCCTCTCTTTGTGCCTCAGTGTGCTCAGCTGTAAAACGGGGATAATGATAGCACCTACCTCATGGGGTTGTTTTAAGTATGCAGAGATAATACAGTGTAATGGGTTTAGAATAGTTCCTGACAGAGTAAACCCTGTATAATATTAGCAGCCATCATCATCATCATCATTATTATGATTATTATTAACATATCATTTTCTCTGGCTCTCTCTCAGCCACCAGCAGGTCAGGTGACCAGGAGAGCTTCCCACATGCACACATGCATGCACGCGCACGCGCACACACACACACACACACACACACATACAATGGTAAACCATGTCCATGTCGCTCTCCAAATGCAGGGGTCACTTCATGTTGTGAAACTCTCTGTGCGCTTTTCCCATATCATCAGGAGACTTCCCCGTCCCAACCACCTCACCCATCCAGAGAGGGGATGCCTCCAGGCCTGAAACCCCCCACCTACCACCCAAGCCCTGGCTCTACCACAGGCCCTGACCCAAACCCAATGCTCCTGACCTTGTTGTCCCCCCACCCAGCCCCGCCCCTTGGACACGGCCATACTCTGCCCTGAAATCCATACCAGGCAGGGCGTCAGGCCTCCGGCTGGCTCAGAACAGGCCCAATCACTCCACATCTCTCTCCCCAGCCTGAAGGACCCCACTCACCTCTCTGCAGGGAGTCAGGGCCTGGGCGGGTACCTGCAAAGGAACAAAATGACCCTATTAGCATCCTTCGGGCTCCTCTCTGAAGACCTGCCTCAGAGACCATCTGGGCCAAGGAAGTCCCTGATGTGATCACTCTCTCCGTCCTCCTGCTGCAGGTTCTGTATAGTCTCAGACAGACCCAGTGAGTCGTTTCTGGAATCCAGGGAGTCTGGGCCTCAGGACTGTTACCCCTCCAAACCCAGGAGTCCAGGAGTTTAACCCTTTGTCCTCTGTGGGCTCGCCAGACCAGAGACCCCAGGCCCCTCCTCCCTCAAGACCCTGGTGTCTGCAATCCCAGACTCTTCCTTCTTCAAACTCCAGAGTCCAGGTCTTGGTTTCTTCCTTTCTCAAGACCCAGGAATCTGGCCTCCCAGCCGCCTTCTCTTTCAGATCCAGGATTCCAGGCTCCCAGCCTCTTCCAGAGTTCATATCCCAGTCCCCCAACTTTGAAGAGCTGAGTGGTACCGAGGGTAGGAAAGAACCAGAGGTCCCCATCCTCCCCATTACACTGCTGTCACACCAACACGTGTGGACACGCCAAAACCCACATGGACCCACAATCCAAGCCTCTACATCTGGATTTCCAGGGACACACCAGTAATGATGTGTGCCCCCACCCTCCATGGGCTCTTGGCCTGGCATGAGGACACACTTGTGTCCTTGGACCCCCTGGATGGACCCCAGCATACCACAGGTCACACCACACAGGCCCCAATCTCACTGGGCCACGAGTGAGGTCAGCCTCGTGCCAGGGAGACAGATACGTGCGTGCATATTGCCCTGCACGTACGTTTGAACAGATACAATCCCAATCCCCAGACACCAACATTGACACATAAATGGACTCACAACACAGACACACACCCTCAAGGTGGACACACCTGCACACAACCACACATGTACAACACTGACTTTCTTTGCACGTTCATACATACTCATGGACACACACAACAGAGAAACCCATGTGCCCCCTTGCAGACAACCAGATACATGCTCCTATAACAGATACACACTTGCACGCTAGCCAACACACAGGGGCACACACATATAACATATCCTCAGTTGCACAAACAGGTGATACACAGGTGCATGCTCTTAAATGCCCAAACACACTCCTACACACTCATACAACTTCACATATCCCCCAAGATGCACGGTCACAAAACGGATACATCCCCACACCACCAGATGCACAAATGCACACACTAGCAGATAGACACACCTCACACACACACACACAGAACTACAAGCATACACAGATACACAAAACTGAGACACACTCAAACAAGCACAGAGGCACACAAAGATCCACCTTGCACAGACATTCTGAGATGTTCACTCATTACAGACACAGGCTCACACAAGAGTCCTGGGAGGGATTTTACACACTTCCAAAATGCACACAAAATATTGAACCACAGTAGCATAGTCAACAGGCCTAGATTCACACACACAGGCATGAACACACATCCCTCCTAGCCCTGAGGTACCCCCACCCCACCTACTTCCCAGGCCAAAGAAATCCTAACATCCTTCCCTCCCAGCACATCCCCCCCCCCCCACCCCCAACCAAGGCACCAGCCAGGGCCTGAGGTCAGAGTTCAGCAGGTAGAGTCTCAAAGGGTTGGGGGGCTGAGTCCTGGAGCCCGGCTACAAGGCAATCCTCCCACTAGCAGCCCAAAAGTCCCCCGGCCTGGCCATCTGTATGCCGGCAACTCCGGGCCCCATCTGCGGAGATCTGGCGGGGGTGGGGATTGGGGTGGGGTGGGTGGGGAGGGCCGGGTCTGTGCCCCTCCCCTCGGGCCCATCTGTCCATCCCTCGGCCTCTCATCCTTCCATCTGTCCACCTACCGGCCGCCCATCCCCCCCCTCCCAGGCACCGGGAAGGGGAAGACATGGCCGTCTCCCCCAAGGACCGCTGAGGACCCCCCCAGTTGACATGGACCGAGGGAGCGGCAAACTCCCCTCCCCCAAACCCACACAGAGGCCTGGACCCACAAGGAACGAGCCCCAGCCCCCGGCCGGGAACCTGACGTGGACGCACAGACACACACCCTCGGAGACACACAACCCGCAGACACACACACACACACACACCACAAATGGACACCCGAACGGGCACACCCGGCTACACAAACCCTAGGATGGACATCCAACCTGGACACAAACACCCAACGCAGCCAGCCCCGCGCACACTCGCTGGGGGGAGGAAGGGGACCCACACCTGGGCACACAACCCACGCACACACACCTGCACACAGCCCCTCCGATGGGCGCGCGACAGCCCCCCAGACACACAGCCGGAGGGGCAAGCCACTCAGGGGGACACACGCGTGCGGCCGGACACAGCACCTCGGCTCGACACCCAGCACACACCCGGATGGCCACACAAGCAGGGCGCCGCACACGCCGGCGCCGGGCACACACAGGGCCGCGCGAGCGCACGCCGGGCCCGCCGCAGCGCCGCGGACACACACTCACACGCTCGCACGCTCACACCCGCGCTCCCACCGGCGCCCCCGCCCGCCGCCTCCCGGGCCGCTGCGGGCCGTGCTCACCCAGCCCGGGGGGGCCCCGGGCCCGGCCCCGCCGCCGCCGCCGCCTCGCTCCGCGCCATGGTGGGGGGAGGGCCGGGGGAGGGGGCGCGGTGCCGCGGGGCCGCCTCCCTCCCGCCTCCCGCCCTCCCTCCTGAGCCGCCGCCGAGCTCCGCCCTCCGCGCCGCCCGCCGCCAGAGCCCCGCCGCCGCCGCCGCCGCAAGGGGGGAGGGGGCGCCGACCGGAGGGGGCGGGCGGGGCGGCCGCACCGCCCAGACCCCCCCCCCCCGGGGCGCGCCGCAGACCCCTCTCCACTGCGGAGCCGCCGGCCCGCCCCCGCCCCCTCCCCAGCCCCACCTCCAGCCCCGCTGGCTGCCCCAGAGACCCCCCCAGACCACGCCCCAACTGGCGTGGGGACTCGGATCTCGCAGCGGAGACCTGGGATCATGTCCCAATACCCAGGGGAACCTCAGACCATGCCTTACCTCCTCTGAGGACCCAAACCATGTTCTACAGCCACCCGGACCACAAACCATGTCCTCCTCTCCTAGGTGACCTCAGACTCTGTCCCATACTCCAGTGGGGACCCCAGACCATATCCCAGAACCCAAGGGGATCCAGAGCATCCCCCAAAGGGACCCCAAATCATACCATAACATTCAGGTAGACCCCAGAATATGCCCCAGCTTCCAGAGAGGACCCAAACCATACTTCAACATCCAGGGAGATACCAGATCATGTCTTACTTCCTTTGGGGACCCAAACCATGTCCTACTGCTTCTTGGGGACCCCCAGCCATGTCCTTCCACCCTCTAGGACCACAAACCATTCCCTGACCCCCAACAGGGACTCCAGACCATGTCTAATTTCTAGGGGGACCCCCAAATGTCTCTTATTCCCCCTAATTTTCCTCATTACCCCCATTAGACCCCAGATCATCTTCCCCTCTAAGCCCCCCCTTAGTTTCCAGAACCCCTGATTTGCCCCCAGATTCTTTCCCTGCCTCCTTCCTGTTCCTACTCTTTCTTTTGGACCCTGCAGACCCTCCCCCCTCCCTGTGACTTCCATGGAGCCCAGATTCCTTGCTCCTTCCTTGGTTAGACTCCTTTCTTGCCCAACTCCAACCCAATAGCTGATCCCCAGTCCCTCCCCCAAATCCCACTGAGTATCTCAGGCCACTTTCCACTTCTTTCCAGGATACTCACCAGGCCCCCAAACCCAACAAGGCCTCTCCTCCAAATCTGTCTTATTGCAGTCCTCTCGCTCCCTGGCAGCTCAAACCCTTCCCATTTTGGATCCCACTGTATCAAGGTCCTTTACCAAACCCCTTCCCTAAATTCTTCCTAGTCACATCATCGCTCGAAGCATGCCCTATCCCTACTCCTCCAACACACCAGCTCAGTCCAACCCTTGGTCTTGGCACTCTTTCCCCTTCCTTTTCATTCAGGTCTTAATTCAAACGTAACCTCTTCAGAGAGGCCCTCTTTCCCCCTCCCCAGTATGGACCCTCACCCCCACCAATTGTCCTGATGTCTGCCAATTACTGTAAAATCCATAAAAAAATAAGATGGGTTATGGATGGGTTGATGGATGGGGATGTGATAAAGCAAGTCCAATAAAATGTTAATGGGAGAATCTAGGTGGTGGGTCTATGGGTGTTCACTGTAAAATAATTTCAGCTTTGCTGCATGTTTGAAATTTTTCATAATACATATTGGGAGGTGAGCAGGAGGACTCTTCTATTTTTTTTTTTTTAAGATTTTTTTATTTATTTGAGAGAGAGAGGATGAGTGAGAGAGAGCGCACACATGAGAGAGGGGAGGGTCAGAGGAAGAAGCAGACTCCCTACTCAGCAGGGAGCCCGATGCGGGACTCGATCCCAGGACTCCAGGATCATGACCTGAGCCGAAGGCAGTCGCTTAACCAACTGAGCCACCCAGGTGTCCCAGGAAGACTCTTCTAGAAGAGACTAAAGAGGCAACAAAAGGTCCCACCATTTCTATCACATCATCTCATTTTATTTCCTACCTAGCTCTTATCGTGCTTGTTAATAATCTTGTCTCTTTATTGTTTACTTATTTGTTTGTTTATTGCTTATTGTCTAGTCATTGAAATATAAGCCCCCTGAGGGGAGAGGCATGGGCACCAATTTTCTCCAGTGTCCAGAACGGCGAATGGCACCCAGTGGGTGCTCAGCAAACACATGTTCTTGAATGCCTCTCAGGAGACGGCCTGGGAGCTAGGCCCACTCCAGACTCCCTGTAGGAGCCACACTCAGCAATAAACATCATGTCCCAGACTGGGGTCACTAGAAGGGAAGGGGGAAACCCCCAGCGGTAGGAGGATGCCCCATAAGGTCGGGGAATGTGAGTTGGCCTAAAAAGAGGACAACAGGTGGAAGTTTCCTCCGGCCTTAATTCCTGCCCCAGACTTCCTAATAGAGACTGGCAACCATTCTCAAACTTCCACAATTAGGCCCTGCCCCAAGCCTAGTTACACACACACACACACACACACACACACACACACACACACCACCCCCTCTCCAAGGCTCTGCCCAAAGCAAAAACCCCAGCACTTTCTGACCTCAGGTTGCGCTCAGGCCTAGGTCCTACCTTCTTAGCCCCAGCACTGCCCTCTGCACCTTAAACTCCACCCCAAAAGCATCTAGCTTTCAGTCCAGGCACCGGCCCCTCTTGGCTAGTTTAGATCCTCCATTCTCTGTTTCACCCTAAATCCCGTTTCTTCCTCTCCAACATATGCCCTATTTTCCTTGAAGGTTAGCAGGGAGGAGAGCCCCAGGGAAACCCTAGAGCCTGGATTCAAAAATTAGGGAGCCTGGATCTGTGAAGCCTAGGTGAAGGCTGGCGGGAAGAGAGGAGGTAGTCCCTAGTTTGGGCGGGGGAGGGGGGGTGGCTTGAAGGAGTGGCCCCAAACCTGGAGCCATGCCCCATTGTGCTGACTCTCCACTGGATAGTGTATTCTGCTCTGGCCTCTCTGACTGGTCCCTCTGCAATCCCTCTAGCCAAACCTCCTCTGCATTGGGCAGTCCCCAGAACCACCCTCTCTGATTAGTCCTTGCTTTCCAAACTCCCTGCTCCTGATTGGGCAACTCCTCGTACATGCCTTTTTCTGGTTGGATTGTTTGCAATCATGAGCCTGGAAGCTGACAGAAGTTCAACTACGTGGGAAGGACGAGAGGGAGAGGGGAGAGGGAGGAGAAGGAAGGGATGAGTCCCTAAATCCCCGGCCAGGGAGAGGGAGTGGCCCTTGACCACCAGATAGCCTTGAGTTAAAGTTCTAACTGTGCAAACCACTAGCTGTGGGGCTTCAGGCAACTATTTTTGGCTTCTGTGCCTCAGTTTATTCATCTGTAAGTTGGGGATAATAATGATACCGTCCTCATGGGGTACTGTAAGGATTGAATGAGTTAACACCTGTAAGTGCTTATAGAAGTACTTGGCACAAAGGAAGCCCTCAATCAGGGAGTTAACTATTATTATTAATTTGATCATGTAAGTGCATGACCTTGGACAAGTCCTTCTGCCTCTCTGACCTCTGCAGCCGGCCGTTGCTTGACCTCTTAATTGAACGACCTCTCCTATCCCCAGCCCTCTTCTTCCATCTCTAGCCATCAGACACTGAGGCTGTGATCACAGGGAGCAGTAGAGATATGCCTGGCAGAGATGGGCTGGGGAGGGCACTAGGACGGTGTCAGAAGAGAAGCTCAAATCCCGCCCCCCCAAATACGGGGGGGGGGGGAGTGTGTGTGCGTGGATTTCTCTATGCAAAGGGCTTGCCCGACAGGGGACAAGGAGCAAGGGATGGGCAGAGGCGGGTGGTGAGGGGATGGTGTGTTCTGGCCGGGAGGGCTGGGGAGGGGTTGGAGCTGGGCTTGTGGACCCTCCCCCAGGAATGACAGGGCTGGGGGAGGGACATCCCAGGCACAAGGTCATTGTGTCATTGTTACCAGGGCAACGAACACCTCTCTACAGGGAACCTGAAAAGGGGGAGGGGGGAGGGAGCTCCCAGGTCCCTGGATCTGGGGACGGAGAGAGGAACAGAGACCGGGAGGAGAAGTACAGAGAAAGAAAGAGTGATTTATCTCTGTGAAGACTTGCCCATCTCAAAATTCTCAGAGCCCGGTACACTGTGGGTGCTCAGTAAATGTCCCTCAGAGACAAAGACAGAGAGCCCAAGAGACTCAAAAGCCCAGAGATGCCAGAAGAAAGAAAGAATCTCCTGACTGGGGCGGGTAGGATGTCCCTTTCCTGACCTTCAACTTCATACCCCTCAGGGGTCCACTGAGAGCCCTGGATCCTCTCACCTTCCCCAGCCTTGGGTCCTCAGGCCTCCCTAACCCCACAAACCACCCACCCCAGCAACTCCCTGAAGCAATTATGTTTGATCCTTCAACAACTTTTCTGCCTTTAAATTCTTCCAGCCTGGGAGCTCACTGAGAAAAGTAGCATTCAGAGCCAGCTAATGCCTGCTAGCTCCTAGAGCTGGGGTGGGAAGTGGGGAGGAGGGGAAACAGGCACTCTGCCTCCTTCACTCTCAGGAACCCAGGTGTCCTCATTCCCCTAGGAGTGGCCGCCTGCTGGATTCGGATATTTTCCAATTCCTCCCGGAACCACCACCCCCGCCCCCCGCCAACTCCTCCCCAGGAAACCCTACAGGTCCCTCCCTTTCTTTCCGAGAAACAGGTACCCCCCCCCCCTTTCCTCCTGGGACTCAGCGGGCATCCACTTGGTCTGCCTGCCCTCTGCTGGCCTAAGGCCGGTACTGCAGGGAACCTCGGCTAGCGCTCACAAGGAGAAACAGAAACAGAACTGAGGATCTCTGAGTTCCTGCATTTTAATTTCCGTCGGGTCTCAGACGTTCAGGCCCTAGGGGTCCCAGTTCCCAGTTTCTTCAGGGACTCCGACATCAGGAATCCAGTTCTCCAGCCCATAGGTCAACGAAAGAAAGACAACTTCTCCTGGAGCCAGGCCTCGGTGAGGTCATCAGTGGTGCGGATTTCAAACACCTGGGCAGGGAGAGGTCTCCACATTAAGACCCACTCAGGAACCGAGGGGGTGAACACTCTGACCCCCTCCGCCCCTCAGAACAGGAGCCTCGACCCTCAGCCCATCCTTCTTAGCGCTGGGGAGCCTCAGCCCCAGGCCCAGACCTTTGTGAGTTCTGCAGTCTGCACCAGTCTGTTTTTACTCCCTGCATACATCATCTGCTGTTCAGGCTTGCAGCCTGTGGGGAAAAGAGGAGAAAAGAGCATAACTGGGGGACACTGGTTATCAGTAAGGCCCTAGTAATGTCATGTAGGCCCTGAAGTTTTCAAAGGGTCCTGAGAGCTGTTCTAAGGTGGTCTCTTGACGCTATGCCCAGCGTTTGGGGGCTTGTTATTCTGAGAGTCCCTGGAGATGGTTTAGAGGCCACACAGGAGTTTCTAAGTAAAAGCGAGAGGTTAACTGGCTTATACACCTTGGGACTCAGGAGGATGGGTGGGCCCTTACGGAATCTGAGTCCCCACCTCCACCCCACTGCCCTCCCAGCACCCACACACCACACATGCCACACACTCACACCAGTCACACACCTGCACCCACGGACACGCTCCTCCATACGCCACGCACAGAATCTAAGACCCTCTTGTGGGGACAGGGAGAGCTGTGCCTCACCCACGGGACTGGAGAAGATGAAGCACAAAGGGTAGGACACTCGGCCGTCCTCATGCACATACTTGTAGCTGTAAACCACGAACCTACACCAGCGAAAGGGAATTCAAATTCAGTGCCTCCACCCAATGCCCATTGCCTGAGTCCACAATCTCGAAATCTTGCCTGAGTCTGAAAAGCTAGGGTTAACAAATGAGACCCCAGGATACTGGCCTCAAATACAAAAGGATGAAAAATAATCATGGTAGGTGCTTGTTTGATTCACAATAACCCTCTAACGTAAGTGCTCTTATTATCCCCATACTACAGATGGGAAAACTGAGGTCCAGAGTCACTTAACGAGGTTCTGTGGATACAGGAAAGATTTGAGCCCTGGGAATTCAGTGCCAGAGTGTAAGGGCTCAAATACCATGCGGTACCGTCCAGAGCTCTAGACCTCTGGCCTGAGACCAGGGCGGGCTCCATCATTTGCCAAGCGCAGTGCAAAATGGAAATGTGGGGCCTGCTGTTCAAAACGCAGGAGAAAAGCTGTTCCCTTTCCTCCGCAGTCTCCTTCCCGACTGGTCATGGTCTTTTAAAATTTGTTACTTCAAGTCAGGCTCTCTTGGGCATGGGGACACTAGCAGGGGAAGTACAGATGCTCGAAGACAGACCCTTGAAATTGTCATGCGGGGGGGGGGGGGAGGTGTGCCAACCCTGACCCTGATTCTGATCCTCCCCCTATCTGCACTCAGGCCCCCCGCCAGGGACAGAAGACCAGGGGAGATGACCAGGGGAGAACCTGTCCAGGGCCAAAGGAGGGAACACGTGTGAGCCGAAGAAGGCTCCAAGCCCCCAGCACATGCTCACTTTCCCATCAGACTTTACACAAAACACAAATTCAAAGATAAAACCACAAAAAATTTCCAGATGGCAGGCAGCCGCAGAGCACTAAGCCCCGTCTGCGTTTGAATCTCCCTTCTGTGCATGGGGCCTAGTGCGACTGCACGTGTCAGACACCTGGGGAGCTGGTCCTGGCTGAGATCGAGAGCCTGAGATGCAGGGTCAAAATCCTGGGGCACCCCAAATTCACCCTAGCGGAGATGAAAAATCTAAATAGACTAGATTTCATAGGAGTTTGACGTCAAAGAGCTCCTCCGTACAAAAAGCACCAGACTCAGGGCGCCTGGGTGGCTCAGTTATTGGGCACCTGCCTTCGGCTCAGGTCATGATCCTGGGGTCCTGGGATCGAGCCCCTCATCGGGCTCCCTGCTCGACAGGAAGCCTGCTTCTCCCTCTCCCACTCCCCCTGCTTGTGTTCCTGCTCTCACTATCTCTCTCTCTGTCAAATAAATAAATAAAATCTTTAAGATTTTATTTATTTATTTGAGAGAGCGAGAATGAGAGAGAGAGAGTACATGAGAGGGGTGAGGGTTAGAGAGAGAAGCAGGCTCCTCGCTGAGCAGGGAGCCCAATGCGGAACTCAATCCAGGGACTCCAGGATCATGACCTGAGCCGAAGGCAGTCGCTTAACCAACTGAGCCACCCAGGCGCCCCTAAATAAAATCTTTAAAAAAAATAAAATAAAATAAACTTCAATATAATCGCAAAACTTAAAAAAGAAAAAAAAAAAGTACCAGACTTGGGAGGCATCACACAGGATTCCCCCCCATCATTAAAAGTCAAATGACTCCTCTGCTTCCCAAAGTATTCTCAGGCATTGAAAAAGAAAAATTCCATTTTTTGTTTAATGAAGTAAGTGCAATCATGAGACCAAAACCTGACAAAGTTTGTACAGAAAAAAAAAAAAGAGCAAGCTCTAATATCACATGTGACCATCAGTGTAAAATTCTGCAATAAAATATTAGTATACAAACAAAAAGTCCTAAGCTGTGAATTCGTGGCCTCAAACCCAGATCAGAGCCTGTGATTAAGACTAGAATCCAAGGGGTCCCTCAGTCTGTTCCTTCATCATCACCCCCCTCTTCCCGGCTTGACCCTCCCCCCTCCCTACCCCTAGGATACCTGGGCTGTCTCTCTGGCAACTCTGTTTTTAGTTCCTCTGGAGAAATGTTCTGGGGGGGGAAGCAAAAGAAAAGACTGTCAAAGTAAGCATGAACTATGTGCCAAAGCACTGGTCTAAGAAAGACACATAGATCAACTCATCGACTTCTCCCACAATTCTGTGCGGTAGTTTCTCTTCTCACCACTTTACAGGTGAGTAAACTGAGGCCCAGGGTTGTTAAGATGCTGGTCCAAGGTTGCGGATAGAGAGCGGCAAGATTCAGATTTGAATCTGGGTTCAAATCATAACCATTTTGCTACACTGCCTTTCAAAGGACCTGAGAGAGCCCAGCTCCTAGCCAATCCCCCTCCCCTGTCAAACAGCCCTAGCCTCAGCCTCCAGGGGCCAGCCCCCAAATCCTTACCACAACACAAGAAGTAAGCCTTATTATCATCCCCGTGTGACTGATAAAGACAGTGAGGCAAAAAAGAGGGAGATCTACCCTTTTATACAGGATTTCCCCTAGCTTTTTTTTAATTGTTATGTTAATCCCCATACATTACATCATTAGTTTTAGATGTAGTGTTCCATGATTCACTGTTTGTGCATAACACCCAGTGCTCCATGCAGAATGTGCCCTCTTTAATACCCATCACCAGGCTATCCCCTCCTCCCACCCTTCCCCTAGCTTTTTGTTGACTTATCTGGAAACTTTCATTTAAGTGCCAATAAAATATCATCACCATCGTCGTCGTCGTCATCACCATCATTTTATTGAGCATATTCTATGTGCCAGGCCCACTTCTAAGCCCATGACAAGGATTAAAGCATTGAATCCATAGACCCTATGAGGTAGGTAAGGTATCCCCATTTCACAGATGGGGAAACAGAGACCCATGCAGGTGAAGTCTCTTGCCTCGAGTCACAGCTGAGCTGGGATTTGACCTCCAGGCCTTTCTGGCCCCCAAATTCAGGCTCTTAGCATCAGTTCCAGCCCCCTGGTTCTCCCAGTCCCACCCTGCCCTTCTTGGGGGTCCCATCCATCCCAGACTCTCACCTGAAATTCTTCCTCGAGCACCACCATCTGCCGGTCTTTGTCCACCTTCACTGGGGAGGAATGGCACACAGGGGTTAGTTGCCCCTTCCATGCAGCAGCGACACTAGCCCAGACTTCCTTGTTTGTCCCCACTCCCTCTGCCATCCTTCCAGGGGAGGAGATGACACTCACTTATTATGGCTGCATTGTCTGTCTCTTTTCTGAAGCGAAATTTTCTCAGCTTTTCCTTTAGCTCAGGGTCCACCTCGCACACCACCAGGGAATCGGACTGCAGAGAAGCCCAGGAAGAGCTGAGCTGGCCTGGTCTCAGCCCCCCCCCCCACGACCCCCTTCCCCAAACCTCAGTTTCTCCATCTACTCATTAAGAGGTGGGTCTGACGGCTCACAGGACGCCTCTGGGTACTTTAGGGAAAGGGTGCTTTCCTCAGGCAGGTGCTACCTCTTACCAGTGCACACATTTGGGGTGCAGGGCAGAAGCTGGGCTCCAGCCCTCTAGGCAGGTGCCCTTGGGCAACACTTGAGGAGACCCGGGGATCTGCTTGCCTGGGGCTAAACCCGGAACCAGCCTCTCTCTTCCCCACAGCCAGGCCCTTTGCCGCAGCGGGGTCACCTTCCCAGCCCCTGACTAGCCCACAGGCTGACCTTCACCCAGGCACTCTCCCAGCCCCAGCCCCAGCCCAGCCCCCAGCCTTTCCCATACACCCCCCAACCCCCTGACCATGACTTTTCTGTCCACAGGCCTCTTCTTTTCTCAGTTCCGCTGTCTTCTAGAGGTGGGGACTAGGGCTGCAGGGGGCGGAGTGTGGGGCAGGGGAAAGGTTTCATCCAACACCACATCCTGTTTATGCCCATTCTGGGACAACTGTCTCAGAGGGCTCCTCCCCTTCCTTCCTTCCCCTCATCTGCCAGGACCTCCCAGGCTTTGCAATCACCCAGACTGGGGTTCGAATGCTGCCTTGCTGTGTGACCCTAGCTAAGTAACTTCACCCCTCTGATTCAGGATTCTTGTGAGGATAAAATAGCTTCACATACCTCCTGGCATGGTGGACATGCTCAATACACAGTAGGTAACAATGAGCTCTTTAGTTCCTCCCCTCCTCCAGGAAGCTCTCCTGGATTGTCCCCCCCTCTGGAATATTTTAATTCCAGAGTAGAAAAGGGGAGCTTAGGGATGTTTGGTAGCCAAACTGCCACTCATTTGTTGATGGGGAAATGGAGACTTCACAGCGCCCAGGTAGTGCTGAATTTTTTCCTGCAGTTATTCAACTTCAGGGGCCTAATAATGGGCCCTACAACAATGGTGTCCAATTCTGTCAGACCAGTACCCCCTTTTTTATTAAGTGCATTTTGTGTTGCCCCCTTTCCCACTGTGAAATGAAATTCCTAGATAATGTAACCTACTTATACACAAATTCCCCTCCCCCAAAATCAATACAGTGTCCTGTCATATAAAGGAGAAATAAAAGGGAAGTAATTTATGGGAAAACTCCATGTATTTCAGTGAGAAAATATAAGCCAACAAAAGAGACTCTTCACAGGTCCCAGTTCCCCATTGGCTGGCCCGCCATGCTGGCTCCAGCTGTAGCCTTCCAGAACGCCCTCCACAGGCACTGGATCCCACCCTGTCCCCCTCTACTGACGGGTGTCACTGGAGCTATTCTCCTTCTCCCTGCATCATCAATGTTCCCACCCCTACTAGATCTTTCCTCTTGGCCTACAAGCGGGGTTCTCTTCCTTCTTAAAAACGAAGAACCCTATCTTCCGTTCAGCACTGCCCATTCATTTCCTTCCCTTTTCAGAAAAACTTCTCGAATCATCTACACATGCAGCCTCCTATGTCTCCTCCTGATTTTCTCTTCAGCTCTCTCCCAGCAGATTGTCACTCCTGTCCCCAACCCCTGAAGTACCCTTGCCGGGGCCACCAATGACCACTATGGTGTTGGACCTAATGGTCAATTCTCAGTCTTGCTCTGTCATGCCCTGTCAGCTGCATGTGACACCATCCATCCCTCTCTGTGCCCTGAAGAAACACTTTCCTCACTTGGCTTTCAGAACAACACCCTGGCCTGGTTTTCCTCCGAGTGTTCTAGCTGCTTCTTCTTGGCCTCTCTTGCTGATTCTTCCTTTTAATGGTGGGGTGTCCCGGGCCTCAATCCTTTGTCTCTTTTTCACCTACCATTCTCTTTTGATTTCATCCAGTTTCTTGGCTTTCAAAGGGGATACCCTATTTATTTCTCCAGCCTGGGTTTCTCCGTGCACTCTACACTCCTACATCCAACTGCCCAGCTGACATCTCCACCTGGATGTCTGTCATCCTTAACCTGTCTCATTCCTCTCATCGTACATTAGAACTTGTCAGTTCTGAACTTCATTTTGAAATGTAACCAGAACCTGCCCACCTCCCCCCTCCACGGCCCATACCCTGGTCCCATCAACCTCCATCTCCTGCCTGAACTCTCGCAGCAACCTCCTCACTGTCCCCCTGCTCCCCCTTCCATACTCTATTCTTCACAGGAATGCCAGAGGGATCCTAATAAAACCCAAGGCAGATGACATACTTCCTCTCCCAAAACCCTCCTACAGCTTCCATGTTATTTGAATAAAAGCTAGAGTCCTTACGGTGGCCTTTATCTGGTGCCTTTACCCCTCCTCCATTACCACTTGGACCTTGTCTTCTACCCTCCTCTTTGCTCACTCCATTTCAGCCGTGTTATCCTCGTTGTGGTTCTGTGAATAATCCTGCCACTGGGCCTTTGCAGTTGCTGTTCCCTCTTTCTGGAGCCCTCTTTCCCTATGGTTTACCCCTTCATTTCTTCAGATTTCTGCTCAAATCTCACCTGATCCAAGACACCTTCCCTCCCCCAAAATAGTGCTGACCTCATCACTCCATCCCCTCAGCTTGCTTTATTTTTCCCCGTAGCACTTATCACCAAATCACATTGTATTTATTTATTTATCATGTCCCCTCAACCAGAATGTAAGCTTCAAGCATGAATGTAAGCTTTGTTCTATTGTTTAATTTCTAGAAGCTTGAACACCACCTGACACATATTATATTAGGTACTTGAATATCGTTGAGTGAATAAATGAACTGTTATCTATGGAACTACTATATATGCTGTGAAGGTTTTTACTTAAATGTAGGGGGTAGTGGATGGGGTTTGTGATATCCCCTCCCCCGGCTTGAAGTGACCTTTCCTCACTGCATCTTCCTCTCTGTCTGGCTGCCCCTCCTCAACCTTGGAGAGATGTCGATTCCTTTGCTCAAACCTTAGGTGTCCCCCTTTCTTAGGGTTCTGGCCAGTCCTTGTCTCCATTCATCCTTCGTATCCTCCCAGGCTAGATCACTAACACCCACAGCTTCAATGACCATCTTTGATGATCCTCAAATTTTGGTTTCCAGCCCCAATTTCTCTCTTAAGCTCCAGACCCGGCGCTGTGCAGCCTCCTGGCCCCCCACTGCTGGGTGGCCCACACTGGACTCAGCATCTTGCAAACCTGCTTCTCCTCTGGGTCTCCTTCTCAGGGAGGCACCACCAACCCCTAACCCCCCCAGCCAGGGGCCTTGTCTAGGATTTCACCCTCTCTCCCCGCTCTGCGGCCAGCCAGTCCCAAGGCAGGTTCACTTGCCTCCTGGGCGTCTCTCCCGCCCACACCGCCCCCCTCTCCCACAGTCCCGCCCAGGTGCAAACGCCCCTGTCCCACCCCAACTGCCTCCCGGTACTGAAAGCCCCCAGTTTTATTCCTTCCAATCCACGCTCCATATGAAAGCCAGAGCCATCTTTCCAAACCTCCAACTCACCATGACTCTCCCTGGCTTGAAGCCCTTCCATGGCTCCCTAGTGTCCTCAAGACAAGCCCAAACTCCCTCAAGTGGGCAAACATCTGGCCACAGCTCATTTCCCACCACTCCTTGCCCGGAACTCTACACTCCGTCCACCCGGACCGCATTTTCTTTGAGTTCCTCTAACACGCCATGTCTCTGTCACCTTCTGGGTGAGGGCCCCCGCTCCGCTTAGTCACCAGATCCAGGGAAGTTTGTGGAATGAACAGATTACAATAGTCAAAGCAACAACTCCCATTTGTTGACGGCCTCCATTGTGCCAAGCGCTTTCTACGCATCGTCTCTTTCAATCGTATTCCCACTTGGGAGAGGGCTGCGGTGGTAGAGCTGAGACTCCAGAAGCCTGGGCGCCAACCCGTAACCCGGCCGCTCGAGCCCACCCGGGCCCAGGCCTTAGGCGGGCCGTGCAAGAGGGGCGAGGAGGCGGCCTTGAACACCAGATGCAGGAATTGTGACCTAGCTCACGGCCGCTGAGGTAGCCGCGCGCGAGACTGCCCCCTGCGGGCCGGGAGGCCCAATCTCGGGCTCCGCCGCGCCCGTTGCCCATGGCAATGCCGCGCGCGCCCCGCCCCCGCCCCCGCCCCGCCCGCCAGCCCCGAGGCCCCGGCGGGGCCGACTGCCCGTCAGCCCGCAGCCAACCAATCCCACCGCGCAGGGGGCGGGCCTCTGGGGCCTCGCTCAACCTCCAGCGCTCCCCTCTCTGCCAAGACCCCGCCTTTCTCCGCGCACACCTCCCGCCCTTCGGGCTGCCCTCGCCGCCCGTTGGCGGGCGCGCCGTTCGTCACCGCGGCGTGAGCTAATGCCGGCGCGCGGCGGCCCCGGCGGGGCGGGGCCAGGGGCGGTGACGCACGGCGCGGTGACGCAGCGCGACGGCGGCGGCGGCGGCGGCGGCGGCGGTGGTCGGTGCGGGAGGAGGGAGGGGAGCTCGCGGGCCGGAGAGGGGGCGACGGCGGCGGAGGGGGCCTGAGGAGGCCCGAGCGGCGGCGGCGGCGGCGACCGAGGCGGTGAGTCGCGGGCAGGCCCGGGCGGCGGCGGGGCGGCGGCGGCGGGTCGGGGCGCGCGGGGCTCACCTCAGGGCGCCCCAGGCCGCGCGGGCGGCCCCGCCCCCTCAGGGACCCCGAGCCGCGGGCGGCGGCGAGCGCGGGCCTCGGGGGTCCCGGCCCGCGAGAGAATCCCCCACCCCCGACCCCCGAGTCGCCGGCCCAGGCCGCCTGGGAAGCTTTCCTCCGAAACCCTCCTCACACCCTGGGGACCGCGAGGGGCCGGGTCGGGGGACCTTCCCCGTGACCCCCCCGCAGGTCTGGCTCAGACACCTCCCTGGAGGGCGTTCCCACAGCCCCGCCAAACCCGCCCTAGAGCCCCCTGAAAACCCGCACCCCTCCTCCGGCCCGAAATCTTTCCGAGAGACCCCCCTTACGTCCCCACAGTCTTGTCCAGACGCCGGCTTAGGTCTCGGAAATCTTCCTCAGCGAACCCCTTCTCTGGCCCCAGATCCCCCATCCTCCTCCGTCCAGAAATATTCCCCGGAGGCCACTCCTCATCTATTCCAACAATGTGTGTCATATCTCCTCCTGGAGCCTCCCTCATAAGCCCTAAAAATCTCCTGCAGTCTCCCTGAGATCCCCTCCAGACCCCGCACATTCCAGAAATCTCCCCCAGAGACCTATTTCGCATATCCCCACAATCTCCCCAGGTCTTCCCTCTCACAGGTCCCCCAAATTTTCCCTCCTACCTACCCCCCCATTACCAGAAATCACCTGGGAGACGTTTCACTCATGGCCCCCAAATCTCGGAGCCCCCTCCCTGCCACCATGTCCTTTGGAATGTCCCTGATAATACTTTGAAAGTCTTCCTCCAGAGACTCTCTGAAATGTGCTCACATCCCCAAAATTCACCTAGAGGGACACCCCTCCCCCCCCACGCACCAGCCATCTCCCATACACACTCCCCCTTCCCAAAGTCATCCCTTAAGACTCTTCCACAGATCCCAAAGATTTCAGGTCCCCCAAGTCTCACCAGCCCGAAATGCCCTAGAGATCACCCTCACATACCCCAAAAATCTTCCTCCAAGACCACGCTCACTTATCCCAAACATTCCTCCAGAGATTCGCTAAAATCCCTGGAGAACTCTTATCCCATATTCCAAAAGCCTTTTCCACAGACCCTGTTACATATCCCAACTCTTCCCGGTAACCTACACCACATGTTCCACAGATTTCTTCAGGATTCCAAAAACGTCCCTTGTAGTCTCTGATATTCTCTAGAGTCCTCTTTAGATGACCCTTGAAAATCCCCCTTTCTAGACTGACATTTAGTTGAAGTTTCAAAACCCTTTAAACCGTAAGACTCTCTTCGTGACCTCTGTGAGATGCAGTATTTCCAAGACCTCCTCACATCTTCTCAGAGACCTCGGCAACCCCTCAAGCCCTCCTGGGATAAGCCCTTGAAATCCCTCCCAGGACCCTTCCGACACCCCCCAAGAATCCACTGAATCACTGCTCAGAGACCTCCTGCCTTACTAAGATACTTTTCCTAGAGGTTTCACTCCCTGAACTCTTCACAGGTGCCCTCAGGCCCTCTAGAACCTCCTCCCCATTCAGTCTTCCCTCAAAATAACTGAGCTCCTGCTCTTAGAAAGTCCCAGAATTCTTTCTGAAAAACCTTCTACTCTGACATTCCCATATTCCACTCAGAAGACCCACCTTTCCCATACTATACCCTTTCGAAAACTTTACTCAGAGGTTTCTCCTCATCTGAGCTCTCTTAGGAGTTCCTGAAAAGACCTCTGCCATCCTGCTCCAGTACATCCAAGATCTCTCTCAGGAGACCACACCTCCCCCAGACACCCTTTAGAGAATTTTCTTCAAAACTGCCCTGCATCAACAACCTAACTCCCAGCACTTTTTGAGACTTCTTCAGAACATTCCCTCATTTCCACCTGTGACATCCTCATCCATTCAGAACCCTATCAGATTTACCCCTTTTGGGATCCCTATTTATACCCTCTCACCACCTCCATTCTCTTTCCTTTGAAATCAACTTCGAGATCCTTCTCAGATCTGGACCTCCTTCCCCCCATTGTCCCTTCAGAGGCCCCCAGCATCTTCCAGGCTCCCCTCACCCCCGAGAGCCTCCACTGTGTCCTTTTAATAAAAAAAAATCCTCAAGAGACAGCCTCACCTCTTGAAATCTCAACCCTCAGAGACTTCTCAGGCCATTTTTCTTAGGTTTCATCCTCATAGACTCCTCCTCCCTTCGGAGATTGAGAGAGCCTTAGCACCCTCCTTAGAGACTTCTTGAGGACTCCCCCCATTTTCTTTTCAGCAGCCTTCTCCTTCCTTTTCCCTTTTGAGGGCCTCCTCACTAAAGAATCCCTTCCCCTGTAGCAGTGGTTCTCAAAGCATGGTCCTTGGACCAGTATCGACATCACCTGGGAACTGGTTAGAAATGCAAATTTTGGAGTCTAGCCCAGACCTACTGAACCAGAAGACCTGAGAGTAGGACCCAGCAGTCTGTTTTTAGGGACCCTCCTGGTGATTCTGATGTATGCTCGAATTTGAGAACCATTGCCCCCTGAGAGGATTTCCCTTTCACCACAGAAAGCCCGCTGAAAGATGCTTCAGGGTATGCCTCTGAACTCCTGCCCACCCCCATTTTCCTGAGAGTCCCCTTTGTGAAATATCCACCCTCTAGAAAGTCTCCTTGCCCTCCTTGAAAGGATTTTGGTTTCTCTCAGAGGTCACCCCACTCTGTGAGCAATTACTTCATATTCTACCTTTGAATGATTTCTTTTCAGGTCTTCCTCAGCACTTTTACCTTCTGGCTGCCCCTCCACACCATACCCTAGCCTTTGGTGCATCTGCTTGAACACATATGTCCCTCTCTAATCTTCATCTATTCCTCTCCACATAGGCACCCTCCCTTTAAGGCACCTTCGGGTCTTTTCATTCTCTGTGTCTTACTGTCCAGAGTCCTCCCTTTTACTTCTTAGGGCACCACTCACCTTCTCCCTGTAGTTTTTCATGTACTTGTCCACTCACCCTCACTGGACTAGCAAGTTTGGAAAGTACTGGGATGTGTCTTATTTGTCTCTGAATCCCACAGTGGGAATCAGAGAATGGGCAGCTCTTCCTTCACATTTGGCCAGAAATCTCTTAAGTTTTTCAGATCTCACTCCCCATTCAGGTTCTATACACCTTCCCCACCCCCTCCTGTCTTCTCTCTCTACCCAGCCTCCATTGCCTCTCCTCCTAGAAGAGGCTGTCTTGCCCCTCCAACTGCTATTTGAGGGACTTTTCTTTGTGTTCACTCTTGATTCTGAGCTGCCTTAGGTCCTATTCTTGGTGATCTGCCTTACCCCATCCTGGTTGGCTTCTCAGCCTTTATAAGTCTGGGGCCTCCACAGGGCTCTCAGCTTTCTCTGAGGGATTCTGTTTCTCTCTAGGATCAACAAGAGGAAACAGAGATCACAGGATAAACACTGGAGCCTGCCTTCAGTGAGCTCACAGTACATTAGAGGGGCTGGGCAGGTACATGGGACAGAACATGAGGTACAAATTATATGCTTTGGAAATTTGGCAGTGAAAGAAGGAGCCCTTTATCTGGAAAGACTTCATGGAAAAGGTGATATTGGGCTCGGTGATGTTCCACAGGAGTTGGGACAGTGGTGAGTAGCCTTCCAGGCAGAGTTAACAGCTTTGCAATGGGTCAAAGACAAGGCCTCCTCATCTCCCATCCATGGCACCTCTTCTCTTCTCTTAAAGGACAGAGATGAAAGAAAACAGATCTCTTCCATCTGTATTGTATTTGCCAGCTGCACTTTTGTGACCCATAGAGTGGTAATATTAATGACTACTGTTTATTGAGTAATTATTATTTGCCAGTCACAGTTTAAATGCTTCACATGTATTCTCACCTCATGTTCCTCATAGGAACCCTATGAGGTAGGTAAGCTACAATTAATCTCATTTTACGAATGATGTAATTGAAGACAAGTGGCACAAATAGAAGGTCTCTGGACCCTGTCCATCCCAAGATGATAGTGCCATGAGTCATAGAGTTGGATTTTCTGTTCAGATAGGGTTGGGTGCAGTGAGGCATAGTAACAGTGGTTAAGTATGCAGATTCTGGGGCTAGACAGGATTTGCATCCCACATTGTCACTTACCAGTTTTGTGACCTAGGACAATTACTTAAATTCTCTGGTTCTTAGTTTCCACATCTAAAAAATGAAAGTAATAATGATATTCTATGTTATAAAATTATTGCAATGATTGAATTAGTTAATATATATAAAGTACCTAGAACAATACTCTGCATGTAAGTGCTCAGTGTTATCAAAAATAAATGGTAAGTAAATAAATAAATAAATGGCTCGTGTCAGCCAGGACTCCAAAGACATAAAAGAACCTTAGTCCTTAGTTCAAACTGGTTTAATCAAAAAAGAGAATTAATTGGTTCGTGTTACTAAAAAGTCCAGGGCTGGGTTGGCTTCAGACTTAGCTTCATCCAGGAGTTCAAACATTCTTCTCAGTAATCTCTGCCCATTTCTCCAAGGAGTTAGCTTCATCTTCAACAGATTTCTACTTTGTGGTGACTAAGATGGCCTTCAGCAACCCCAGGCTTATATCCTACCTCCTTAACAGCCTTAGTGGAAAGAGAACTCTTGCCTGACAGCCCCAGTTTGAAAACAGTTTCTTTCCTGAATAAGTGTGAAATAACAGAAGATCCTTAGGGACGTGTTTGGGGTTCTATACCCTGGAATTCTCTATTGCTTGCTGAGGTTGCTGTGATTCCATCCCATGATCTTTCTGAGTACTGGTGGCAGTTCCCCTCCTCCCTTGTTCTCCAGCCCCAGTCATTCTCCACTCTGTGATGGTTTGGATCTGGAGAGAGTCTATGGTTAGTCTGACCCAACCAGACTTTCCCTTGGGATCTCACTGAGAGACACAGGGAAGAGATGACTGCCTGGGTTTGGTGGTAGCCTCAGTAGGATAGTGGAATCCAGGAGTAGTGGTGTTCAATCCTGTACCTCAGCTTTGGGTTTTCCGGACTCTGAACTTTGTGAGAGGGTTAGGTAAATTACTTTGAGTAGGGTTTTGTTTTATTTGTTTTAGTGTAAATTTGTTGAATAGAGTCTGATTGAGGGCAAGTTACAGAACAACAGTGTATACAGTGTATAAATTTCAACTCCAGCAGTTAAAACAATTTATGGAGGCACTTTTCTAGGTACAGGACATATAGCAGTGAATGAAACAGTCAAGGTTTTGGAACTCATGGTGTTTACGTTCTGATGGGGGAGTGGAGAGGATACATAAACAAAAGAAATCAGTGATATGTGCTGTGAAGGAATTAAAATAGAGTGAAGGGCGCCTGGGTGGCTCAGTCGTTAAGCATCTGCCTTCGGCACAGGTCATGATCCCAGGGTTCTGGGATCGAGTCCCACATCAGGCTCCCTGCTCGGCAGGAAGCCTGCTTCTCCCTCTCCCACTCCCCCTGCTTGTGTTTCTGCTCTCGCTCTGTCTCTCTCTGTCAAATAAATAAAATCTTTTAAAAAATAATAATAAATTGAAAAAGAGGGTGGCTGTGGCCACTATATTCAGGATGGTTAGAATTGGCCGCTGAGGAGGTGACAGTTGAGCCTGATAACCTGAAAGATGAGAAGGGACCAGGTGTGGGATGATCTCGGAGTGGGGCGTTCCAATCTAAGCATTGTTTTATGTGGAGAAAGGACTGCTGCAAGGGTGGAGGGGGGGATTTTTCACAGACATAATGAGGGTGTGTTTGCTGTGTGCCAGGTGCAATGCTAGGAACTGAAAATGTAGCAGTGAATAATACAGCCACAGTCTTTCCTTCCCTCGTGGATCTTACAGTCTAGGCATTTCTGGAAAAGCTGCAGCCTTCAAAGAAATACCTTTCGATGATATCAGACCAAAAACTCCTTGGGGAGATGAGGAAGACTGGGACACATATGAACCCAGATCTGATTGATGAGAGGGAACCAGCCATGTGGTGATCTGGGGAAGAACATTTCAGGTAGAGGGGTCAACAGCGACAAAAGCCCTGAGATGGGCTCAAGGAACAACAAGGAAACCAGTGTGAGGGAGAGGGGGCAGGGAATTGAAGAGGCTAGATCATGTAGGGCCTTGTGGGCCATGGTAAGGAGTTTTACATTTTCATTTAAGAGACTTGGGAAGCTATTAGAGGGTTTTTAAAGCAAGTCAGTGACATGATCTGAATTTTTTTTTCTTTAAAGAATGTTCACTGATTTATGCAAGGAAAACGGGTAAGAATGGAAGCAGGAGGTAGATGAGGAGGCATTACATTAGTCCAGATGAAAAAAGATAGTAACTTAAATATGGTGGTGGCAGTAAAAAATCAGAGAGATAGATGTATTTTGGGTATAGAGAAAACAGGACTTAATTATGGGATTAGAAAGAGAGGAATCCAGGATGATAATAGCTAGCAACTCTATGAGAGTATGTACTATTATTAAACCCATTTTACAGATGAGAAAACAGGCACAGCAAGGTGAAATCTCTTGCCCAAAGTTACACAGGTAGTAAGTGGTAGGATTCTCTTTCCAACCCAGACAGTGTGGTCCCAGAGCCACTTGAGTTTTAGGAAAGAAAAAGGAGGGCATGTTTAGCTGACGTTAAGAAAAAAAGAATTATTGGGACGCCTGGGAGGCTCAATCAGTTAAGCGTCTGCCTTTGGCTCAGGTTGTGATCTCAGGGTCCTGGGATTGAGCCTCACATCAGGCTCCCTGCTCGGTGGGAACCCTGCTTCTCCCTCTCCCTCTGCTTGCTTGTGCTCTCTCTCTCTTTCTGTCAAATAAATAAATAAAATCTTTAAAAAAAAAAAGAAAAGAAAAAAATTATCGAGAGCAGATGAATAGATCTTATGGAAGAGAAAGGAGTCCAAGATGACTTTAAGAAATTCTGAGTTGTCCACAGAAAGGTGGTAGTTGAATCTGTGGGAGTTGATTATCAAGTGATAGGATACAAGTATAGAGAAAGGAAAGAGCTAAAGATACTGTTTTATTGGGGAAGGGTCAACACATTTAAGGGTGGGATGAGTGAAAGAGAGCAATACATGGGGGCAAGGGGGAAGGGATGCCAGCTTCCTCTCTACTCCAGGGTTTCCCACAGCTTCCCAGGGGGGCGCTTATCTTCCAGGAGGCCCTGCCTGGCTTCTCCCCTCCTCTCCCTCTGTTCCTCAGAACTATTCATACAAAAGCCTCATTCTTGGCTGAAGCAATAGTATGCATATTTTGTGTACATATTTCAGGAGTTTCTGAAAATAATGGTTGGTCTTTACAAAAGAGAAGTTGAGCTCCCTTGGCATCTGACATTCTCCTGTTCTTCTCCGGTCAGGATAGTGAGTTAACGTTAGGTAACTAGCCTGTTACCTTGTTCATGAAGTATGAATTCCTGAAAGGCCTAGGTGGGTGCTGTAGAAGGGCTAGGAATGGGTAAGAAGGCTAATAGGACCCCCTTATTTAGAGATGTTGGCATTAAAGGGTGTACCTTTTGCCCAACTTTTCTAGGTAGTGGAAGGGAACTTACAGGAGGCTGTAATATTCTGAGGAACAAGCAAGAGCCAGACTATCTGGCCTTGAAAATCTGAGCTTAGCTGTGTGTAGTCTTAGGCAAGTGACTTAACCTTTTCTGTGTCTCAGTTTCTCCATTTGTTGAATGAGAATAATATTGTGTGTGTATATCTGTAGATATGTGTGTAATACATGTGTATCTTACGTATATGTGTGAAATATAGCGTATATGTTGTTTTTAGAATCAAATGAACTCATCCACAGAAAGCTGTTAGCATAGGGCCTAGCATATGACAGGATAGGTGCTATAGGAAGATATGCTAAGGATCATGGTAGGTATTTTTATATACATTGTTTCATTTCATTCTTAATAACAAGCCTCACTGAGGAAGAAACTGAGTTACTTGCCTAAGGTCAACACAGCAAGTAAGTATCAGTAGGAGAGCCCAGGTTTCAGCCACATCAGACTCCACAGCCTGGCTTCCAAATGAGGAGAGCTGACCTGCAGAGGCACCTCCTATCTGTGAGCCACTTCTTGCTGCTTGAAGCCAAGGAAGGGAGCCTAGTGAACAGTTTTTCCTACAACCTCTTAGCCAATTTTGGCTTCATTTCTCACCCTCCAGGGTTGGTAGATGCTTCCAAAGAGGGTTACTTGGTCCCTTAGAGACCAAATACGGCAGCGGTAATATTGGACTGTTTAAGTGGCTTTTGACATAGCGGTTCCCCTCTAGTGTCTTGCCTCAAAGGAGGGAGTAGTTTTTTGGTCATACAAAGACAAGACCAGAGCACTGGTAAATTCTGTTTTTGTATGGGGGAGCAGTCAAGGCTCTTCCAACTTTAAGTGATAGAAACACAATTCAAACTGTCCTTAGCCCAAAAGGTATTTATTGGTCCATATAACTGAAAAGTCTGGAGTGAGAGGCTTCAGGCTAGCTGGATTTGATCCAGGTCTTCAAATGTGAACAGGTCTCCTTCTTTGTCCCCTTATCTCTTGACTCTGCTTTCATCTGTGTTAGCTTCATTCTGAGACAGGCTCTCCCTGTGAGGGAGCAGAAGTGGCAGCCAGTAACATCAGGAGATGTATATCTGAGTAACGCTGATAGAGAACTTATTTTCCCCAGTAGTTCCAGCAGGAATTCAGTGAAGACTTTCCTTGGCCAGTAGATTTTCTATGTCTATTCCTGGAGCCAAGGAAGACAGTTAATTTTCCAAAGGTACCAGAAGATGGGAATGGATGTTTGGTAAGCAGATCCACCAGAATCCATCACAGTAAAGAGCCTTGGAATAGTCAGTGCTGATGCCTCTTTCCTGGCCCATCGTACCAACCCAGGCCTTCCCTTCTCATTGCTGCCAAGCACCCAGGACAGGAGGTAGCTGGGACCTCTGGCCCTTCGATGGAAGAAGGCCATACAGTCCTCCCCTCCAGTCACCATCCAGACCAAACACCCAGCATCCTTCTTCTGTCCTAAAAGTGACTGTTTCTCTAAAGCCCCCAGTGTTTACTGAGGATTGTCAGAGCCATTGTTGGGCATTAGATCCTCTCTGCCAGTCATGTTCCCGAGCAGCTGGGTGGTTTGAAGGTATAAACCAGAGAGGCCTGAGGGAAGGATAGTTAGCAGACTCCTGGTCTTTTCACAGTTTGTGTCCATCTATTCCAAGGACCGCAGGCCACAAGCTTTGTTTGTTCCTTATAGTGGTTCATTGTTGCTGTTTTAATGTGAATTGGTTTCCAACATTTAAAAATAGGGGAATTTTATTTAAAAATCCTGATTTCTGGTTCCTCTTTAAAAAAGCAAAAAACAAAACACACACACACACACACACACAACTAAGACCTAACAATACTGGGCCCAAATTCCCCCATGGCAGCAGTTGATTAGAGCTAAAATAAGTGACTTCTTCCTTTAGACAGGGCATGTGCTTTCCAACTCACCATAGTCCTCACCAGCCTGCTTCATTCAAAACCTGGCCTTATTATTAAATGTCATGTTTGAGACCCTGCTCTGTCCCACAGCTTTGCTTATTTGGGGGAAGAAGCTGGCCAGCAGCTTATTTGGGGGGCACAGTGCTGTTGCTTAGGAAAAGTAACAACCCAGTAAAAGTTCATGGGAAAGACAGTGCACAACTTTGGTCTGTTTGTGGATTTGGTCATCTTCTTGCCGTAAATGCTGTTGGCATATCAAACCTCTCGTCACAAATGTTCCCTCTGAAATAGTAACATGTCCTTCTATCTTATGAGTTGCCACCCAGTGAAGGAATCCCTCCCACTCCCAAGGGATGTTCATGTAGCTTCCACTTGACCACTTCCATCAGCCAGGGAGCTTATTACCTCCTCACATGGCAGCCAGTTCCTTTCTTGGACAGATACATTATTTTAAAATTCTTCCTTATGTTGAGGCAGCTGCTGTCTCCGTGGGGCTGAAAGCCACAAAATGCTGGAGCTGGGAAAGGAGACTGATTTTTTCAGGCCTGTGAACTACCATTCATCCATCCTGCATTCAGGGCAACCATTGATAATCAATCACAGTTCTTTCTCACTGAGCTGGGAAGTAGAATGCAACCTGAAAACTTTTTCAAATAAAATTATTTAAAAATTACAAAAGTAATATGTGTTTACTTGCAACTAGTGAAATGCTACAAAGTTATATGAAGGGAGTTAATTCCTTCTTCTCTCCATGGTAACCAATGTGAACAGCCCAGGGTGTGTCCTTATACGCATTTCTTTATACACGTGCATATAGAGATATAATATATAAGGGTTTTTGTATGGCTTTTATTTTCTTTTTACAAAAATGACCTTGTATTGTATATATTACTACGGAGCTTTTGATCATCCCTGCAGGTTGGTGGTTAAAGATCAAACACTATATATAGTTGTGTTTTTCGTATTCTGCTGTCGGGATCAAGCATGTTTTTGATAGCTACACAATATCCCATCGTGTGAGGTGTGTCCCCAGTTTATTATTATTGCCCTTTGATGGGTATTCATATTGCTTCATTTCTTCAGGATCCTTCTCACCACAGTGCTCCACGCAGCCACTGCCAGTCGTTTGGAGCTGATCTGTGAAGTAAAACCCATTTGTCATGTCTGATCCAGTCTGGCTCCTTATCTTACACATTGCAGAGAAGGGAAGCAGACTCGCTTAAAGATCAAAGTGAATCAGTGTCTGGGGCAAGACTAGAACTTAATTTTCTTGACTCAACATTTCCCATGTCACCTCTCACTTCCAGCTGTTTTTCCTGGTTCTCCTCTGGAGTAAAAGAACAAGTCTAATTCCTCTTCTGTGTGCTACCCCTTCAGATATTAGAAGTCAGTTATGTCATTCCTTCTGAGTCTTCTCTTCCCCTGGGGAAATTTCCTCAGTGCCTTCAAATTTTTCTCTTAGGACAAGGTTTCTAAATCTGTTTACCATCCCGTGAGCCATTCCTTCTATCATCTTCTCGCCGCAAGGCTCAATCTCAAGTGTGGCTTCCATGCTTACCTTCTTTATTCATTCTTTCAACAAATACGTATTGAGCACCATCTATGTACCAGTCACTGTTCTGGGCACTGGGTGACTATATAGCTTGCTTTCTGGTGGAAAGAGAAACAACAAAAATAAGGTGATACCTGAGGGTGTCAAATTATATAGAAGAAGTAGCGTTAGTGTGACTCCTTAGACTGGATGGTCAAGGAACCTCTCTCTGAGGAAGTAACATTGAGACTTGAGTGACAAGCATAAGTAGGTTTGGGGGAAGAGAATTCCAGTGAATAAGAAAACTTGGTACAAGATGAGGTTGGAGAGGCCACAAGAGTCTTGCAGGGCCCTGTAGGCCATGATACGTTCAGGTTTAGTTTAGGTTTCACTTAAGTGAAATGGGAAGTCTTTGGAGGATTTAAGCCAGGAGGCAACATTTGATTTCCTTTTAAAAAAGATTTCCGGGGGCACCTGGCTGGGTCAGTCAGAAGAGTGTATAAATCTCGATCTCTCAAGGTCATGAGTTCAAGCCCCACGTTGAGTGTAGAGATTAATAAAAAGGTAAATAAACTTTAAAAAAGATATCTGAAAGGTCTGTTTAACTTGGAACAAGGTTTCATTTTCCCCTACACTTTTCCTTATATCCAAAGGGATTGACATCTGGGGCAGTTTGATCTGTTCAGGTGTCCCACAGAGGATCTGCCAGGTGAGTCACAGCCATCCTCAGATGTACCTCACAGCCCTCTTCAGCGGGATCATGGAAGTTCAGGGAGATGGCAGTAGCTCCCTAAGACCTGAGCCCAGCAGGTTCAGTGGGTCTTTGTGTGGAGTTCTCAGTCCTTTGGCAGCCAGAAGGAGATGGAGCCAAATGTGGTTTGGGGATAGAGCCAAGGCACTGGTTGCAGGAGAGACAGGGAAATGGGAGTGGAGACCTAGAGCTCAAGATACTTAGAAAAAGGCTTCAGAGTAGTGTCCAGAAATCAGTCAACTGAAGAATAGGCCTGTTGTCTGCCCAGTTAACACAGCTCCTGTGTAGTTCCTGTCTAAGAGAGGAATTTGGACACTTTCTTGCTTGGGAGTTTTTTTACTTTGGATGTGACTCTTCTCAGGTTGGCATCTTTTGTGCTCTTAGGAGTCTGGGTGACAGTCTGGCATCTTTGGGAGCCAAGGGAACTTCCCAACCCAGGGGGCTTGGGTCAGGAGTAGCCTTCAGGGGAATGAAGAAGAGGTCTGGGGGAAACTCACCTCAGAGCAGAGACGAGTGAGATCTTAGAGGTCAGAGCTGCACCTTTCCCAGAGTGGCAGAGTTGGTTTGGAGGAGGTGAATCCCCCAGCCTGTTGGAAATCTTTGAAAAAGCCTTTGTCCATGCCCCTACCCATGGGCACTGAGGCAGTTACTGATCAGTTAGCTGTCTGCATACTTGAGATCTCCACTGGGATTGCCACCCCATCATCCACTCACATCTTAGCTTTGTGAGTCTTAGACTGAAATAATATAAACTCCATGGAGTCCTCTTAGCAGGTGAGCAGTCACTCTTTCCCACTCTCAGAAGAGGTGGCCAGAGACCAGCAATGTCAAGGCATGTGCTGGGGGTCATGTGTCACCTGGGACCACGTCTCCATTAATTCAGATCTTTCCCTGTAGTGTGCAGCCTCTCCTATTTCCGATTTCTGGAAAATCCTACCAACTTACTCTGCTTCCTTTGGTCCCATGACAGCCAGGCATGCTAGGCAACATCTTCTCCTCAGTCTCTCTGAATCCCAGTCAAGCCTTTTCTCTGGATCTGGAGATTGGAAGGAAATTTGGTTTAGTATCTGGTAATTGGCTTCATCTTTCTCCCCGGGGGCTCAGCAGAGCAGATACCCTGAGAGAGGAAGGCATGAAGGCTCCTTCCCCCTCAACCCCCACTAACCATGCTAGTTCCAGCCCTTTCATTCTGTCTGACCCCCTTGCTTCCTTTTCTAGGAGCCTGGAGAGGTGTGGCTGGACCAAGACCTCCCCCGATGTGAGCAGGTTTCCTCCTCCCCCCACTGCCCGTTGCCACCACGCCAGGGAACGTCCTCAAGCCCTGGCCCTCAGGGGAGAGGTAACAGGAGCCCCGAGCCGAGACCATGTGACGGCGCTGGCCCTCGCCACCGCCGTCCCCTCCACCCTGGCCCCAGGCCCGGCACCATGATGTTCCGAGACCAGGTGGGCATCCTCGCTGGCTGGTTCAAGGGCTGGAATGAGTGTGAGCAGACGGTGGCCCTGCTGTCACTTCTGAAGCGGGTCACTCGCACCCAGGCCCGCTTCCTGCAGCTCTGCCTGGAGCACTCGCTGGCGGACTGCAATGACATCCATCTGCTGGAGTCGGAGGCCAACAGTGCTGGTGAGTCTCCACCCCTAGAGACAAGCACAGTGGAAGGGAGACCTGGAACAAAAGCAGATGTCAGAGGGCTGAGGAGGCCCACCCCCACAATGGTGCTGAGAAATGTAGGTCCTGAGCTTGTAGCTGGGTGGGGAGTCCCTGACCTCCCAAGTCATCATCATAGGTCTCCTGGGGCTTTGTTGCCAGATGTCCTCAGATATGGAATGGGGGGTTACTGGGGAGGACAGTGCAAACTGGAAACAACCCATAGCAGAGGAAGAGTTACGTAGGGTGGCCTGTCTAGGCAGCAGAGGAAGAGACTAAAGTCATTACCTGTGAAAGGGGGTTGGAAGCTGAGCAAGTAATTCATTTCTCAAGCTCTAGGACACCAGAGCTAGGAGGGAATTTTAGAATTCTTCCAAAATTTGTGAGTCATCTTAAACTGTTCTTTACTCCCAAAGGTAAGTTGGACTTAGGCATAAAGAGCTTCAAGAGAGTTTTGAGTTTAGATATAGTCCATATCAGTTCCCTAAGCGCTCAGTAGAGAGGTATATTCTGTGTCCCATGAGGTTGGCGTTGGGATGGCTGAGCCAGGCTTCTCTAAAACTGTCTGTCCCAAGAGCCCCCCTCGTAGACCAGAGTCAGGCTGGAGAAGAGGGCAAGTCGTGCTACCTGAAAGCTAACTGGGGAGGGGACCTGGAGGCTCCGTGTCAGCGCATCCAAACCCTTCCCACCTTCTTCCCCATGATAATAGTTCACATTGAGCCCTTACAACAAGCCAAGTACTGGCTTTACTTGGACACTAACTTTGAAAGCAGTCTTCTTTGGCGGCTCTAGAGCCCAGCTGTCTGGATTTAAATCCCAGTTCTGTCATTTGCAATATAACAAAGTAACTTAATCTTTCTGAGCCTTGATTTCTTCATCTTTAAAATCAAGACAGTAACTATGCTTACCTTCTAGGGTTGTTGTGAGCTCTGAGAACAGTACCTGGCATGTAGTAAACACTCAATAGATGTAAATTGTTTTTATTGTCAGTAACTTATTTAGTTCTCACAACAACCCCATGAAATAGGTACTGTTATTATCCCCATTTTATAAGTGAGGAAATCCACATGGGCTGCTAAGATTGGGACTGGGGAGCCACAGAGTTACCTGGTTTCCCTCATCTCCCCAGGCCCATCCACTTTGTAATAGTCACCTTTATTTTTCTGAATTTTTATGTACAAGTCACAGAAGCACCGTGGTTATAGGGTGAGGTGGCTCCTCAGGCCAGGAGTCACACCGGCTTAAATCCCTCACAGGAGGACAGTGAGAACAAGAACCTAGCAAGGCTGCAGCAGACTCAGAGCTCAGCAACTTCACACCCCTCCCTCCCTCCCCACCAGGGAAGGCTCCTCTCTGCTCTCTAGCATCAGGGGCAGGAGTTCTTGGTTGCGGGATGGCTCTGCCCCCAGAGTAGGGCTCCTTTGGGGCAGGCCATTGTCTTATGCAGTGTTGGCACACATCCCTCCCACCCCATCCTGAACAGGCAGTTGTTGAGCACTGGATGCCAATCTTGTCTGTATATCAGAACCATCAGTGGTGTTTATTCTATTGTTTTATTAGAACATGTTTAATTTTTGTGTTTGTTTTCAAGACTTGTAAAATCAAACCGTATGAAAGGTAAAAAGTGAGGGCTCCTCCCTTCCATACTTCCACCTTCCCAGTTGGTGTATGTTTTGTGAAATATTCTGTGCATGTATGAGTACATATACTCTCCCTTCAGCTTGTTCATTGTTTTGATCGTTTTAATACATAGAGTGGAACACTGTACATATTAACCAATTTTGTTTAACAGTATAACTTGAAGATTTCATATATATATATGTGTGTGTATATATATATCCCTCATTGTTAATGGGTGCATAATAGCAAGAATACATAAATTGGTATGTTTGGCCTGCTCTTACAAACAGTGTTGTAATGAGTACCCTTTAAGCATCTCTAGGATAAATTCCTAGAATTCTGTGGAACTGCTAGTTTGAAATGATGTGCATTTAAAATATTCCCTAGGGGCACCTGGGTGACTCAGTCAGTTAAGTCTCCAACTCTTGATTTTGACTGAGGTCATGATCTCAGGGTCGTGGGATCGAGCCCCGTGTCAGGCTCCATGCTCAGTGCAGTCTGCTTGTCCCCTCTGCTGCTTCCCCTGCTTGTGTGCGCATGCACTCTCTCCCTCTCCGTCTCTCAAATAAATAAGTAAAATTTTTAAGTAATAAATAAATAAAATATTCCCTCTTACCACATTGCCTTGAAAGACATGGTACATTTTATTCCAAGAACAGAGGCCCATCCCAGATGGTTTGCATTGGGATTTGAGGGGTAATGCCTAGCCAGGGCTGAGAATTGATGAGGAATGAATTCACTGGTGTATGAAAATATGAATCAAGGCCTTCGGCCATAGTCCCATGTCAGATGGTGAGATGGAGAGGTAGGGAAAACTTAGAATGAGAGAAGAGAAGGAGGGCTATGGTGTATATCAGAGTTGGCAGGAATCCTGCCAGGATTAGAGCAGAGCATGACTGGAGAGAGACGTGATCACAGAGGGGCACCTGGGTGGCTCAGTCATTAAGCGTCTGCCTTCAGCTCAGGTCATGATCCCGGGGTCCTGGGATCGAGCCCCGCATCAGGCTCTCTGCTCAGCGGGGAGCCTGCTTCTCCCTCTCCCACTCCCCCTGCTTGTGTTCCCTCTCTCGCTGTGTTTCTCTCTGTCAAATAAATAAATAAAATCTTTAAAAACAAAAGAAGTGATCACAGAGGTAAATTCTATAGAGCCTTGAGTGGCTCTTTCTTGATAGACATGGGCCTCCAAGACTAAGGAGGCCTGTGTCTCCTGTCTTGGTGCCTCCCTCAAGTAGAACAGCCCCCTTGCGTTATTTGTGAAGGAAGGAGCTACTTCCTGGGCCTAGAGGCCTGCCTTGTGGGAGGAACTGTGCACCCTCTGCCTTTTTCTCTTCCCTTGTTCATTATGGCCTTCCCATTCCCTTGTGTTTCCCAGACTTGCATCATCATCCACCTTACCTGGTGGGAGGTAGTGACTGTTAAAATCCAGCCCCTACCTGCCCAAGCCAGACCCACCAAATCAGAATCCTGAGGGGATGGGCCTGGGAACACATACCCAGGTTCTGCTGACCAGGCTGTTTGAGAGATGATGCCCTGCTGGATGAATCATTTGTCATGGGACTTGAGAATAGGAATCCGGACATCTAGGAGTTCTAGATCCATCTCTGCCCCTAACACCTCTCATGTGTTGGACCAGTTCCACCCCTCTTAAGCCTGAGAATCTGTATCTGAACAGTGAGAGGGTTGTTCTAGATACTCTTCAAGTGCCTCTTGGGCTCTGAAATAACGCACCAAAGAAGGTAGAGCCACAGCCAAGCATATTACTGCCTTTGTTGGGAAGCCAAGCACGTTCTTCTAAAAGAATAGTTCTTAGTATTTTAAGAGATGGACTCTTCAGAGAATGTGTTCCCCGCCCCCACCCACCACCACCAAGATGCACACTTACCCCACAGATCAGATCATGAATTCGTTTAGTACACCAATCCCCAGGGAAGAGCTGCCTCATAGGGTCTGAAACTCTTCAGCTTTTTAGATACCTTCAGCAGGGTGGCTGAACAGTGAGGCAGATCCTCTGCCATTTTTTGGGTTTGTGCTCTGTGTCCCAACCACCCAACCCTGCCCCTTCTTTAAGTTCTCCCAAGGAGATCCTGGGTTCAGGTTTGGGTTTGGGTCAGAGCTACCCACCTGCCCATCTCCTCAGAAAGGGCTTGATCTAGGCAAGTGGGTCCCAACCCTGGCTTCATATCAGAATCATGCAGGCACCTTATAAAAATAATCTGAGGGGTCGCCTGGGTGGGGCTCAGTCATTAAGCGTCTGCCTTCGGCTCAGGTCATGGTCCCAGGGTCCTGGGATCGAGCCCCACATCGGGCTCTCTGCTCAGCGGGAAGCCTGCTTCTCCCTCTCCCACTCCCCCTGCTTGTGTTCCCTCTCTCGCTGTGTCTCTCTCTGTCAAATAAATAAATAGAATCTTAAAAATAATAATAATAACCTGAGGCCTGGGTCCTATCCCCAGCAAGTCTATTTGTTAAGCTCCCTTGTTGGCTCTTGTGTGCATCCAGTGGAGAACCACTTGTCTTGATACTGGTGCTGATTCTGGGTGGGCCCAGGAAGGTGGTGAGGGTATGCAGCCTACTGGGAGTAGGGAGTTGGGGCTGTGGAAGGGGGATCTGGTCTGGGCTATTCCTTCCTCTCAAGCAGCTGGGAGGGTTTAGGGAAGTCCCCCAGCCCAGGCAGCCAGTGTTGGTTTCATGGAAGCAGAATCTGAAACCATACCCAGGAAGAGAAAAGCAGTAGTACCCTACGGGTCTCTGGAACAGGGAAGGAGAGGCCCCAGCTTTCCCCTTGCTGTCATCCCTATTCCTTTTCCCAATGCTGTCTTCCCTGCCTGTTTGGAGCTATAACAGTAATCCTGGCCCTCTCTTTCCCCCTGATGCTGACTTGGACCAAAAGGGTAGAGCCAGGGAAGCTGAAATCCCCTTCGCTTCCTGGGCCACATTTCCTGCATTTCTTTCCTCCTCCTGTCCTCTGAGTCAGAGTCCCTGTATCCAGCAGGTTTAAACTCCTCCCTCTCTGGCTCACTGAATCTGGGTGGGGAAACTGAGGTCAGGAGGGGGCCGAGGCTGAATGAGTCACCAGAGCTCAGCTCTCATGCCTCCACCCTCCCCTTTGAAGCTCTACTGACACAGTTCATCAAACAAAAATGTGAGCCCCCTGGCCCTCCCCCATGTTTGTGCGAGCCGGGGTGAGGTAGAGAAGGGCGTGCTTGCAGCCAAACCCCAGCCCCTGTGACGAGTGCCTGAGGCTGCCACGATTGTTGCAACAGCCCAGCACATAAAAATGGATTTGCTCCTATGGCAGTCTCCAAGATATATTTGGCTCCTATGATTTGCCAGGACCCAGGGTCATGACCTACTTAGCTCTGGTCACCTGGCCAAGGAGAGTACTCATGCACCGTCTCTCTGGTGCTCTCTGTGCCTACAGAACCCAGGTTTGCAGCTTGGTGAGAAGCAGCCATTGGCATGGCATTCCCCAGCCCCCTCCCCCATCCGCCCACCTCTAGAATTTCATCATTGCTTATTGTGCCTCTAGCTCAGAGGAACCAGAGACATGTCTGTTTTTGGTAAATAACTGCATGAAATTCCCCACCCCTGTCAGGCATCTTAAGGGGGAGTCCCAGATGTGCCCTCTTATGTTAATTGCTCCCCACAGCCCCCACACAGCGTGGGCTCTAAATCTTCAACCAGGAGCAATGACAGTAATAGTTAAAATGCGTGGAGTACTTAACACATAGGTGCTTTGCACAACTGTCTCATTGAACCTTTACAACAACCCTGTGACAGGGTTTTTACTACCACTGTTGTACAGAAGAGGAGACCAGGCTCAGAGAAGTTAAAGGACTGGCCCACAATTACGTTGACCTAGGTCATAGAAGCAGAGGTAGATTTTGAATCCAGGCAAGCTGGCCTGTTGAAGCTGTGCTCTTACACAGTATACTCTGCTAGGACATGAGACAGGGTCACTTGAGGGGTCAGGGGATCCTCGAGAGGGCACATGAAACACACTTAGACACCACTACCTTCTAGGAGACCATCTGGGTTCAATTGTGCAGGTATTCCTCAGGCCCCTGCTGTGCTTCAGCTCTGGGTCAGACTTTTCTGATCTGAGCAGGAACGAAGTTTCATCCCCACCCGTCATCTGCAGCCCCGGCTGGGCTCACCCCAAGGGGCCTGAGGCTGCGTAAATTCCTTGGACCAGTTCCAGTGCTCACTGATGCTTCCCAGTCATGGGAGGCCCGCCCTCCCCACCACGCCGCTGCACAGACACATGAACACATTTCCCCAGGGTCAGCCTCTAGTCGTCCAAAACCACTCTCTCCTTTCTCTGTAGTAGAACAAGGTCCTTCATTGAGCCCAAGCCTTGGGGCTGTTCTGTCATGTCCCCTGGCAGTACCAGAGGAGAAGCTGTGTCCTGTAGCTCTGGGGTCCTGGCAGTATTCTGGGTGGGGGAGGGAATAGACAAGGCTTCTCTCTGTCCCAGAGGCCTCTGGCTACCCTATAAGGCCTAAACAACAGCCATTGAGAACATCAGGGTAGGGCTGGAAGGGGTAGGCTGACTGCTGGAGAAGGAAGAAAAACACCAATCACTGAGTCACATACTAAGTGCTTACTGTGGGCAGACTCTGTCAGGTGCTTTACATGCATTGCCTCCCTAAATCCTCTCAATAGCCCTGTAATCCCCCTTTTCCAGAGGAGGTAGCACATTGCCCAGGCAACTGTATAACCCAGCCGGGATGCAAGCCTCCTTTGACTTTCTGTCCCTAATCTTCATCGCTGTATTTCTTCTTCCTTCTCATCAAGAGCAGAAACTTCAGGTATTAAGTCAGGGAAATGGGGTACCAGGGTATTCGTTCCTATGTGATCAAGTGCCAGATGGAGGTAGGAGAGAAAGGTGAAGGCTTCCTGAAATCAGGAAGGTCTGTCCCACCTTGGAAACATCCTTAGATATGGGGATGACCTAAGAGTCAGCCTTGGAGTCGTGGGGAGCTGGTTCAAGAGAAGATGGAGGAGATGAGGTTTCCTAGCCTTGAGTGGCAAGTCCTGCATGAGATCTGGGAAGCCAGGGACGGCGATGGGATGGAGAACAAGAGACTTGGCATTGGAGAACTAGTACAGTGTTACAGGTAAAAGTTCCTCCCAGTTCTGGAGGCTGACAGACCAGGGTTCAGATCTTGGCTCTGTCACTTTGGGGAAGTGATTCCACCTTCTGAATCTAGTCCCTCATCTATAAGATGGAGATGTTAAAAGAGGGTTGAGGTGAGGTTCTTAGCATAGCGTCTGGCATATAGTAAATTCTCAATAAATGCTACCTGTTATTACTGTTGTGTAGTATCACTGTTCTGTTTTGGCCAGTACTATGGGCATAGCAGGAATTGAGGACTCTGCATAAATGGATGAATCCCTGGGCACCCGAACAGGGCTTCTCTAGGAAGTTCAGAGCAGAGAGTCCCAGGCCAAGAAAATGTGTAGTTATATGGCCAGGAGTTGGGAGTTGTGTGTGATTCATTTTCTTAGAGCTACAGATTTAAGCAGAATTGGAAGAATTTTTTTTAACATTTTATTTATTTATTTGACAACGAGAGAGGGAACACAAGCAGGGGGAGTGGGCGAGGGAGAAGCAGGCTTCCCACTGAGCAGGGAGCCCGACGCGGGGCTCGATCCCAGGACCCTGGGATCATGACCTGAGCCGAAGGCAGACGCTTAACGACTGAGCCACCCAGGCGCCCTGCAGAATTGGAAATTTGTGTGAATTCCTGGACCGTAGATTTCCATACAGGTCATTAAGAGAAAGAGAGGTGTGAGGGGGTGTTTCTCATGTTTTTATGCAAGGCTCCCTATGCAGAGGAGACCAGTGGTCCTTGGAAACTTAAGCCTTTAGGAAGTTGGGTTGAGACACCATCAGATGCAGAGGGATCCAGAGCGGGGCTCAACTTGCAATCCAGATGCCTGGTACTCTGAGGCTCTCCTTATATAATATACACCCATTCCCAGCCTTTCCAGGACCAGGAGTGGGCATGTGGCTTTAGAATCTCTGTGGGTATTTGAAAAGAAGGAGCAACAGTGAGATATAATAACCGTGATGTTAGATAGGGCAGCTAATATTTGCTGAGGACTTACTTTGTGCCCTACTTTGTGCTGTGGTCTCACTTAATTCATAGGAGCTATGCCAGGTAGGAATGATTCTGACCCCTACTTGACAGATAAAGTAAAGCTCAGTGAAGTTACCACATTTGCCCAGAGTAACATGGTCAGTAAGTGGGAGAGGAGGGACATAAGCCACATCTCTACCTGTTCTTTTTCATCACTCACCCCTCTAGAGTCCTAGCTCTGTCAGGTTAGAGCCAGCTCCTTTACCCCTTCCCAGGACCTCACCGATAGCCCAGTAGCTCATCCCTCAGAACGCCTGTGTTAGGTGTTTGCAAATCATCACCCTGGCTACAGGTCTGAGCTCAGTTGCCCAAGAGGGAGGACACAGTTGGCCCTAGTCCTTGATCATTATCTTTTTTCTCAAGTATTGGTATTCTTTGTCCCTTTCCTTTGTGCTGTCAGCATTTTCTCCCATCCTCTACTCCATTGAGCTAGTTACAGAAGTGGTAACAAGGTTTTCAAGGAGGACAGTCAGACCTGTAATAGTTCCTTCCTAAGGCCTCCTTTATGTGGCCAGGCTGTGGTCTTATTCCTGGGGAGTGCCCTTCTGAGGGGAGGGGAAACCTGGCTCATCTCCACAGACAGACTTTAGGCCATCACACTCTGGGGTGGGAAGAGAACGTCACCAGATCACTATATCATAGAGCAGCTGGGAGGCTTCCCGGAAGAGGGCAGGTTTAAGCAATCCAGAATTTGGGTGCCTTGGTGGCTCAGTCGGTTAAGTGTCTGCCTCTGGCTCAGGTCGTGATCCCAGACCAGAGTCCTGGGATCGAGCCCCGAGTCAGGCTCCCTGCTCAGCGGGGAGTCTGCTTCTCTCTCTTTCTTCCCCTCCCCCTGCTCCTTCTCTCTCGCTCACTCTCTCAAATAAATAAATAAATCTTTAAAATAAAAGTAAGGGGCGCCTGAGTGGCTCAGTTGTTAAGCGTCTGTCTTTGGCTCAGGTCATGATCCCAGGGTCCTGGGATTGAGCCCCACATCAGGCTCCCCGCTCCGCGGGAAGCCTGCTTCTCCCTTTCCCACTCCCTCTGCTTGTGTTCTCTCTCTCGCTGTGTCTCTCTCTGTCAAATAAATAAAATCTTTAAAATAAATAAATAAATAAAAATAAAGCCATGCTAAAAAAAAAAAAAAAACAGCAAGCATTTAGTAAATGTATTCTTTCTATATGCCTGGCCACTTTCCATTCTTTATTAGCTCATTGGATCTCAGGACAACACTGTGAATTGGGTACTGTAATTATCTCCAAAAGTTTTCAGGTGAGGAAATCATTGCTCAGTGAGGTTCAAGGTGACTTGCCCAGGGTCTAGCTAGTGAATTGGAGAGTCCAGACTGTCTGATTCCAGAGCTCAAACTGGTAACCATCATATTCCACTGTCATCTCCTTTCAGGAAGGAGGCTCTTTTGATAGGGAAAACGGGGTGTGGGTAGAGGCTGTGAAGATAATGAACGGGGATACAGCAAGAAGGGCAGGCCTGGGGATAGCAGGAGGAGCTCAGATTCCAGAGTAGCAAGCAGGTTTGGCTGATGGGGAGCCACAGCAGGTGTTGGAAAGTAGGAGGGATGGAACCAGGAAAAATTACTCTGGCAGTAGGGTGAGTGCATTGGGTCTCACCAATACGAAGGACAAGCTTAGGGGTCATGAAAGGAGAAGGGAGAGGACATTGGAGCTGAGGGAGCAGACTATAGGTAGCACTCCTGGGTCTCCCTGGCTCCCCTGACATTTCCTTTTGTCCCCTCTGCAGCCATCGTCAGCCAATGGCAGCAGGAGTCCAAAGAGAAGGTGGTATCCCTCCTGCTGTCCCACCTGCCCCTGCTTCAGCCAGGCAACACGGAGGCCAAGTCGGAGTACATGAGGCTGCTGCAGAAAGTGCTGGCCTACTCGATCGAGAGCAATGCCTTCATCGAGGAGAGCCGCCAGCTGCTCTCTTATGCCCTCATCCACCCAGCCACCACACTGGAGGACCGCAACGCACTGGCCCTCTGGCTGAGCCACCTGGAAGAGCGGCTGGCTAGCGGCTTCCGCACCCGGCCTGAGCCCACGTACCACTCACGCCAAGGCTCAGATGAGTGGGGGAGCCCTGCAGAGCTGGGCCCTGGGGAGGCAGGGCCAGGCTGGCAGGACAAGCCACCCCGGGAAAATGGACACGTGCCCTTCCACCCATCCAGCTCAGTGCCGCCAGCCATCAACAGTATTGGGAGCAACGCAAATGCAGGTGAGGGAGTGGGGGTTCCAGGAGGCCATGCCTACTTGAAAAAGGTCAAACTGGTCTCTTGACTCGCTGTTCGGCCTTGGGCAAGTCACATAATCTCTCTGGACCTCAGCTTTATGAGGCCGTGCAGAGCTTGTGAACTGGCGTTCTGGGAGACATATCTGACCTGCAGACATGTCTTGTTGAGCCCAAAGTGAAACTTTGGTTTTGTCTTGTTATGTGTTAAAATAAATGTGGTGACATAAGAAATTGGGAATTTTCCCCTAAAAATCCAGATTTCAGTTTCTCTTAAAAGTTAAAAAAAAATCTGACAACTCAAGTCCTATAATCCTGTAGCAACAGTAAGATGGAGCTGAATATTGTGTCGTTCCCTCCGCCTGCAAAATCCTGCACATGTGCCCCAGTTGGCCGGTGCCCCTGCCACCTTCCTTTGGGCATGTCTGATACCGGCCGGACCTCTGAAAGCATTGAGTCACTGGCCATAATCTAAGGTCCCTTCCAGCTTAGACATTGTGGATTTGTGCATATGGCTTCAGCCAACAGCATTGTTTCTGAGAAATCTGTGTTTGTAAGCCTGTTTATGTAAGATGTAATTCACACTATAAGGTATTAATAATAGTAGGTAACATCGTTGAGCGTTGACTGTGCTGTAAGCGCTTTTCTGACATGATCTCATTTAATCCTTGTCGCAACTTTATCATCAGCCCCATTCTAGAGATGACATTGAGACTCAGAGGTGAAGTCATGTATTCAAGGTTATACACAGAACAAGTAGTAGAATGGTCCAAAGTTCAGACCCAGGCAGTCTGACACCAGAGTCTGCCCCTGGCAACTACGCTGTTCTCCAACTAAGCGGTCTGGAAAGGGCTGTGTTGGTCAGCACCCCAGAGGCTGGGGTGAGCAAGAGGAGCTGGTATTCTAGTGAGTTTTTGAAATATTAGTTGAAATGAACAGGATAGGTGAAAGTGGCATTTCCAAGGCTTGGTGAGGTAATATTACCTGACTCCAGGTGTGAGAGGTTTCCAAGATTTAACCTCAGCATGGCTGGTCCCCTTTGGCTGGCTGGTAGTGGTTAAAGCAAGCCAAGAATGAGTGGCAGTGAAATGTCATCCATCCAGCGGGTGGGGCGAACCTGGGTCTCCTGTTGGCACCTGGTACACATCCTTGATGCCCTGAGCCTCTTTCTTCCCCCAGTTTCATACGGATGTCCTGGCCACCTGCCTCCCTCTCAGGTGCTGGTAAGAATCAAGGAAAATAGAGGGATAGGAGAGCATTTCTGGCATCTCTAGCAACCCAAAGTGTGTTAGACCTTGTTTTATAGTCTCAGAGCATCACAGTTTCTGGGTCCAAATTGGGAAAATATATTAATAAGGATAAATCTAGCTAAGATTATTGAGCATTCAGTCTTTTTCAAAAGCTGTTCTGAGAACTTTACACATATAAATTCTTTGGCTGAGTCACAGAAAAGTCACCTGCCCCAGGTAGTATAGCCAGAATTTAAATCCAGGCAGTCTGGCTCCACAGCTCATACTTCTAACTGCTGTGCTACATTGCCTCCACCTAGAAGGGACCCTGCCATAGATGCTCGGACCTCATCAAGGGGAGGGTTTACCCATGCAGGGTGCCCATACATTTCTTCCTCCCTCCAATGGGGACAGCAGCTATTAAGGGACTAACTGAGCTGGAACAACGTCAGAAGGGTTGAACCAGAAGAGAGAAAGGAATTGGGCATTCTAGGTAGAGGACACAGCATGAAATGAAGTCACAGGGGTGGCAAATTGGAGTATGCAGACGGGTCTGGCTGGGATGGAGAGACGCAGGGATTTAAATGAGTAATAGCAGTAGCAGACATTCACGTTTACTGTGTGCCTACCCCTGTGCCAAGGCCATTACTTGGAAATGGAGGCAGAGGGGGCAGACAGAGTGACTTGCCCAGGATCATAAAGTTAATAGGTGGCAGAGCCAGAATTCTAGTGCAGGTCTGTCTTTACTCCCAAATCTCAGTATATTAGGGCCACGTTCTGGGGGGCCTTGAAGGATAGGGTGAAGCTTTTCAACTTCAAGCAGTTGCAGGAAACAGGAAACCATTAAAATATTTTTGAGTGGGGAGCAAGGATTGGCCTGTAAGGGCAGGCAGGGTGGGTTTGGGGTGCTGCCAAGGACAGACCAGGGTTTCTTGGAGAGTGTGAGGCCCTGGATCTCCGGCATTCCTGTTTTTATAGCTCTCATGCTGTGCTCGGCCTCCACCCCAGTGCCTGGCCAAGCAGAGCTCCTCAGGAACTGCACGATCACTCCAATCAGGATAATTTCCTGCCCTCTCAGCCTTGCCTGCCTCCTTCTTGGCTGAGAAGGGAAGAGGAGGAGGCCATAGGCACCAAGACAGGCAAAAGAAAAAAAAAAAAAAAAGTCTATACTGAGTCCCATGGGGCCCAAACGGTGCCGTTTTCTGGGAATCCAGACACTTGGAAGAAGCCGTGAGAAGAGGACCCCAGAGGTCACAGGCAGACGTGGAGGCTGGCCTGAGGGGATGGATCACTGCACTGCCCTGTCCTTCAGGTGACTCCCTGGCTAGGAGCATAGATTTTGTCACAGATGGAGGAAGGTGGTTTAGGGTCTGTACCAGGCTGATTGTCCTTTCTGGGTTGAGTTTCGGTGGAGCACTGGCAGGAATCTCAGCCTTTCCATCAGAAACAAGGCTAGGGTTCTTCCGTTGCTGCCTCCCAACTCCCTCTGGCACCTGGGGCAAAGTGCTTCTGTTCCCTGAGCCTTGGTGTTCTCACCTTCCCAGGTGAGGCTTTTTGGCTTTGTGGCCTTGTCTTTTTATTTGACTTTGGGTACTTTTGAATTCCCTGTGTCAAGCTCAGAGGTGCCCTTAGCACCCTTAGGATGGACCATGGGTGCCCTCCTTTGGGCTTTTATGAAACTAAAAGCGGGGTTGCTACTCCTGCAACTGCTTGAAATTGAAAAGCTTCACCCTGTCCTTCAAGGCCCCCCAGAATGTGGCCCTAATATACATGAGCCCAGAGTCCAGTACAGGAGGCGGGCGGGTGATGAAAGTAGTAAATGCTAGGCTTGAGGCAGTAACACAGGGCCCCAGGGAGTGCAGAGGAAGGAGTCACAGAAGAGCTAACACTTGACTGAAGAGTGAAGGCTGAGGTGGCTGGGAGGGCAGGGTGGAAGAGCAGGTGAGTTAGGCAGAGGAGTAGTTACATGGAAAGGTCTGGAAGCTCGTGGAACCTGCCTTGTCCTGAGGATGGTTAAAATCAAGTTGGAACCCTTTTCCTACCTCAGGAATGGGATGAATGGAGAGTATGAAACATCTTGTGGAAGAAGCCCTGGATTCACCCTGAGTCACTGGGCCTCATGGGTGGCTGATTTTAGCTCAGTACAGGAAAAATCTTTGGGAGGTGGTGAGGCCCAATGACAGGGATGTTGAAGAAGCAGTTTATGTATTTCATTAATTCATTTACTTTACAAATACTAATGAAGCAGCTCCTCTGGGCCAGACCCCACTATAATTACTGAGGATACAGTGATCTTTAAGACAGGACAAGTCCCTGCTGTCGTAGATCTTGTATTATAGCAGGCATGTACCGTTCATAAGCATGTGCACAAATAACTAGGTAAAATCACTCCAGGTATGGTAGGTGTTATAAGGAAGATAAGTAAGAGTCATATGATAGAGTAACCAAGATTGGTTGGGGCCAGCTACTCAGGGAAGGCCTTGGAAGAGATGATGCTTGCTGGAGATGAGACTTTAGGGAGCCAGCTGCTAAGATCAGGAAGACAAGAAGAAAGAACAAATGCAAAAGTCCTGAGGCTGGATAGCTTGAGTGTTCCAGGAATAAATGAGGGTTGGTGGGGAAGCAAAAGCTAAAAAGGCTTGAACTGAAGGGTGAGTTGGGGGGAGGTGAGAGGTCAAAGATGAGCAGGGCTCAGGTCCCAGGTCCCACAGGGCTTTGTAGGTGTGTGGAGAAGTTTGAGTTTTATCCTCAGCGTGAAGGGAAGTCATAGGTGGGATTTAAAGCAGGGGCTAACTTGGTCAGGTTTGCATTTTTAGAAGGATCAACATGACTTCTGTGAGGTAAATGGACTGTAGGAGGCAAGAATGAAGGCAAGAAACCAGTAAGGAGGCTATAGCAGTAATTCCAGCAAGGGACACCAGTTACAGACCAGGGTGCTGGAAGAGAAAGTGAGGAGACCCAGAGATGTGGTTGAGAGCTTGCTGATGGGTTGGGTGTGGGGAGGAATGAGGGAACGAGCAATATCTTGTAGGTGGTTCCCCTCAGACCCCAGGGTCCCTTCCTGTTGTTGGATTCTGGGGCCGAGCCGCCGTCCGTGGCACCAACCAGGGGGCATAATCTCCTGTGGTCAGATCTCCAAACCTGACCTCTTGCCTCTCCCCTTCTGGCCAGGTCTCCCCTGCCAAATTCACCCCAGCCCGCTGAAGCGCTCCATGTCGCTCATCCCCACGAGCCCCCAGGCCCCTGGTGAGTGGCCGAGTCCGGAGGAGCTCGGGGCCCGGGCTGCTTTCACCACGCCCGACCACGCACCCCTCTCGCCCCAGAGCAGCGTGGCCTCCTCTGGCAGTGAGCAGACGGAGGAGCAGGGCTCCAGCCGGAACACTTTCCAGGAGGACGGCAGTGGCATGAAAGGTACGACAAGGGAGGGCAGCACTAGGACTCTCTGAAGAGAGGCTTCTGCATAGCCTAGAGGACAGAAGGGAGCCGTGGTAGCTTCTACCTTCCTGTCCCATCACCCTGTACCCTACCCTAGGCAGGGACAGGTCTGAGGGGAAGAGTGAGTCTCTGCCCTTAGGGCTCAAGACCGAGCAGAGAGATCCCTCTAGGCCCTGATCTGATAGGGGAGAAACCCCTGCTCTCAGACACCCCAGCCTAACAAGGAAGCCAGGACACAGCGGTAGCTGATGGAACAGAAGTTCCAGGAAGACTTTAGGGATACCAGTGAAGTCATCCTAGTACATGGCCAATCAAGCAGCTCAGAAGGGTCAGATGTCCTGATATCAGGGAAGGCCACCTAGAAGGGTGTGACTGGGCAGGAGAAGTGGCTTATGGGGGCACCTGGGTGGCTCAGTCAGTGAAGCATCTGCCTTCGGCTCAGGTCATGATCCCAGGGTCTTGGGATGGAGCCCCGTGTTGGGCTCCCTGCTCAGTGGGGAAGCTGTTTCTCAAACCTTCTCTCTCTGCCTGTGCTCCCCCTGCTTGTGCTCTCTCTCTCTCTCAAGTAAATAAATAAAATCTTAAAAAAAAAAAAAATGGCGGGCGCCTGGGTGGCGCAGTCGTTAAGCGTCTGCCTTCAGCTCAGGTCATGATCCCAGGGTCCTGGGATCGAGTCCCACATCGGGCTCCCCGCTCTGCGGGAAGCCTGCTTCTCCCTCTCCCACTCCCCCTGCTTGTGTTCCTGCTCTCACTATGTCTCTCTGTCAAAAAAATAAATAAAATCTTTAAAAAAAAAAAAAATGGCTTATGGACCCTTGACTTTCCCCTACTTCTCCCAGTTTTCTGCAGTTTCTCATGTTACCTCTGGTTATGTTGTATCCCCGTACTCCAGGGGATTCCATAGGGCTCAGGAGAAGGTGGTTTGATGCTGGGGCCTCAGGGTCCCACCAAGGATGGACCATTAAAAACTGCAGAAAACTGCTCCCTCCCCACAACCCTTCCCCTGCCCTGGTCACAAGGGCCAGATTCCCGACCTCTTTCTCTCCTTTTCCACAGATGTGCCCTCATGGCTGAAAAGCCTCCGCTTGCACAAGTACGCAGCCCTCTTCTCACAGATGAGCTACGAGGAGATGATGACGCTGACTGAGCAGCATCTGGAGTCTCAGGTGACGCCAAGGGGACCATCAGGGAGGTGTCATGGGCAGCACCATTTTGACGTCACCCTTGTGGCCCCAGCCTCTGATGTCTCTTCAGGCCTTGTTGGGGCACCCCAAGTACCTCAGCCTCACATTTCCAGCTTCCTATCCCTTTCTGCCCCTACCACAGAATGTCACCAAAGGTGCCCGCCACAAGATAGCCCTGAGCATCCAGAAGCTGCGTGAGAGGCAGAGCGTCCTCAAGTCCCTGGAGAAGGTGAGGACCTGGTACTCCCATCTCCAAGGCCAGCTGACTGCCCAGTGGCTCTGGGTGGCCTCCCCTGCGGGCTTCCCCAGCCCTCAGGTCTGACCTCCAGAGGCCCCAGCCCTAGGGAGGCCAAGAGCAAGTCAGATCACTGTGTTCACCTGCCCGTGGCTGAGAGGCTCCCCTCCCTTTCTGTCCTGGTCTGTGCCTCCAGACTTTGTCTCTCTTAACTCAATCCCCGCTGTCCCCTTTCACTTTTTCATTTCTGACTGGTGTTTCCCATGGAGCCGAATGTCTCCCTGTGTGCATGATCTCTCTTTCTATTGGTGGTTTCTCATTCACTCACTCTCTTTTCATATCTGCCTTGATTTGCATTCCTTTTCCCCTTTCCTTGCCACTTGCTTTCTGGTTCCATCCTTGGTGGGACCCTGAGGCCCCAGCATCAGACCACCTTCTCCTGAGCCCCATGGAATTCCACTTTGAAGGGGGGAAAGCGGGAGTACGTGTATACAAATGTGTACATACATGTGTGTATATGTGAGCTTGTCTTGTCCTTTCCTGCCTTCTCTAAGTGCTAGGACTCAAGCTTCCACCAGCCCTCTCTCCAAGCTCTGTCTGATCCCACTTGTGTAGTCATTCTATGTAGCTGTGGGGGTCAGCATGTGACCCAGGATGTGTCCTCCCTACTCAGGATGTGCTGGAAGGCGGGAATCTGCGCAACGCTCTGCAGGAGCTGCAGCAGATAATCATCACCCCCATCAAGGCCTACAGCGTCCTCCAGGCCACCGTGGCTGCTGCCGCCGCCACCACCCCTACTGCCAAGGATGGGAGCCGGGGGGAGCCACCACTGCCAGGTGCTGAGCCTCCCCTGGCTCACCCCGGCACAGACAAGGGCACTGAGGCCAAGGACCCTCCAGCTGCAGAGAGCTACCCCCCTCCACCAGCTCCAGCTCCCACTGATGGCAGTGAACCAGCCCCGGCTCCCGTCGCCGACGGAGACATCCCCAGCCAGTTTACACGGGTGATGGGCAAAGGTGAGACCAGGCAAGGCCCAGCAAGAAGTTCTGGGACAGGGAGCCAAGTGAACCCAGTCATCAGGGATCAAATCCAAGTTAAATGATGGGAGCAGAGCTTTTTAAAGTACCCTGGGGACTAGATCACTTCAGAGAGTGGCTGAGACTGAGAGTAGCAAGGCCCTGCCCTCAGGTATGTCCTGGTTGATGGTGGGAGACAACCCTTACTTACCCGCACAGTGTCTCTAGCCTGAGCAGAAGGGGGAACAGTGTGTCAGTGGAAATTGTGTACAGTATGAGGCAAATCCATTGGTTCTTTCACGGGGGACTAAAGTCCACAGGATGGGGATGGTGAAACTCACAGTGGGCTTGGCCTTTCCTAAGGCATAATGGCATAGCCGACTTTACACTTGGGTCCATATCCTTTTAGCTGTGTGACCTGGGGCAAGTGATTCCACCTCTCTGAGCCACTATGGTGGGCTTTATATATCCTCATGATAGCCAGGTACTGTGCTTCGCACACAGCCAGAACGCATCCAGCCTGAGTGTCCTCTTCCAACTTTTGTGCTGGCCAGCAGGGGCCAAGGGAGCTAGAGCATGGCACAGGACATGCTGGGGCTAACTTCCTCCCTCTCCCTTGTCCCTCAGTGTGCACCCAGCTGCTGGTGTCCCGACCAGACGAGGAGAACATCACCAGTTACCTCCAGCTCATTGAAAAGTGCCTGACTCATGAGGTGAGGCCTTCTCTAGGGTCCCAAGAAGGGAAAGGCTGCCCCCATCGCTCTCAGCATCCACATTCCTCACGTGGCCCTCAGGGCCCTGCCCAGCTGGCACCCATTCAGCGTCTCCAGCCCTCATCCCACCAGTGTTGGCTCCAATGGCTGCTGTGAGCTCTCCTTCTCAGAGTCTTACTACATATTCCTTCTCTGGGGAGCCTTAGTACATATTCCTTAATAATATAACATTCTTGGGCCATAGATTCATCAGTTACTGGGGATAGGATGCACTGCCGATGGGGCCTGTAATACTGGAACATAAGAAATATATATTTGATCTTCCCTCCCTCCTGCTGGTCCCTCGGCAACTCAGTTCGAACGAGTACACCTCAGGGATGCCTTCACTGGCCCCTCATAGCAGATCAGGCTTCTCACACCTCCTGGGCTTCTCCCTCACGGTGCTCATCACAGTTCAGATGGCCCGCGTATCTTCTCCCCAGCTGAACCGTGAGCTCTGTGTGTACAGGTTTATCTCTGCACCCCAGCATTGCCTAGCACAGAGCAGGCAGGCACAGGTGGATGAATGGAAGGCAGATCTGAAAGCACACCCTCCCTGCTTCATGCTCCCAATTCTAGGCGTTCACGGAGACGCAGAAGAAACGGCTGCTGTCCTGGAAACAGCAAGTGCTGAAACTCCTCCGGACCTTCCCGCGCAAAGCCGCACTAGAGATGCAGAACTACCGGCAGCAGAAAGGGTGAGCGGGCAGCCGGGCTGTGGGGACCTTCCCTCCCGAGGCCCTTGGTGCTGGACAGGTGGTGCTCAGTGGGCTGATCGCGTTCTGGGCTGGGAATTGGTTGTCCTTGTTCAGTCACTGGGTGACCTTCCACAAGTCACCCTGTGAAGACTTTCCCAGAAGAAAATCAGGGTGTTCTTACCACTAGAACAGGGTACTGAGCTGGCAGAAGCAACACCTGTCCCGTGTTCTCCTCCCCTGTGTGCAGGGGGCTGTGAAGTCCCTTTTCTCCCCAAATACTAAATACCGCATTTGAGAATTCAAGTTAGAACTGCTGTAAGTGGATGTGAGGAAACCTTTGTCCGCTCCCATCTCCATCCTGGGGGTACCTTGGGATAGGAGTACAGAGTGTGTGATACAAGGACTTGGGCAGGGAGTCCTTGTTCAGAGCAGGTCTGTGTTCTGTCCTTCCCATGGGGATTATGACGGGAGAGGTGAGGAAGGGGCGGACAGAGGGGCCCCAACCACCTCAACTGACACTGTGCCTTCTACTCTCTCACAGCTGGGCGTTCGGCTCCAACTCACTTCCCATAGCTGGCTCTGTGGGGATGGGGGTGGCCCGGCGGACCCAGCGGCAGTTCCCCATGCCTCCCCGGGCCCTCCCACCCGGCAGGATGGGCCTTCTGAGCCCTTCAGGCATTGGGGGCATCTCCCCCCGACATGCCCTCACTAGCCCCAGCCTTGGGGGCCAGGGCCGACAGGTGAGCCAGTGGGAAGCGGAGGGCCTGGCACTTCTGGGATTGGGGTGGTGGTGCCTGGGCTGTGCGTGTCCATGTGTTTGCACCTGGGCCTGGCTCAGAGGGGAGAAGCTCCTTTGCCAGCTCCACCGAGCCTGGGCTTGGGCCTCGGGCTTTGGCCTCTTCCCACTCAGCTCACCACTTTTCTCTTGCCCTGTGCCCTGTGCAGAACCTGTGGTTTGCCAACCCCGGAGGCAGCAACAGCATGCCCAGCCAGAGCCGCAGCTCTGTGCAGCGCACCCACTCCCTCCCGGTCCATTCTTCGCCCCAGGCCATTCTCATGTTCCCTCCAGGTAAGCTGCCCCCACCCTTGGGGCTCCGCTTCGGCAATACTCTTAGGTGGGTGGCCCTCCTCTCAGTCCCATTCCCACTATCCCCTCCTTCTACCTCCCACCACTCTGCACCCATCTTCACACATCCTGAGTTTTCTTTTACCCCCCACTCCCCCACTTCTGTTTTCTTTCTCTGATTCTGCTGCTTTCTCTGTCTTCTCTCTTCCCTTCTCCCAGCCCTACCTCTCCACACCTCTCCCTCCCTGTGTTCACAGTTTTAGTGTCCCTGTTGGTCTTCGTCACCATCTCCTTAGAGGATCATTAAATACTCAGTTTGGAAGGGGTGGAGGGGAGGAGACAGTCAAAGCATCGAGGTTTCTATGGAGGGGAGTCCTGCCTGTCAGTCCCCTGGGATTCTTTCAGGCAGGAACCAGAGACTTCAGTTCTTAGATCGGGTTCCACACTAAAGGGTCTATGAGGTGAGACGGCTGTTTTCCTTCAGCTCACAGACCAGTCTAGAGATGAGAGATCAGAATGAGGGTGAAGTGGGCAAAAGGGAGGTTAGAGAAACGCTAGCCCTGCCTTGCTCGTCGAGTGGGGGTATCCCCTGCCCTGGGCCCAGCCTGCTGCTGGCCACTGAGGCTGCAGAGGCAGAGAAAGCTGTTCTGGAAAGGGCTGCCTCTGGAGAGATCTTCAATTTGTGGGTGATGGGGTGCCTGGCTGGCTCATCAGTAGAGCATGCAACTCTTGGTCTCAGGGTTATGAGTTCAACCCCCATGTTGGAGGTAGAATTTTACTTAAAAAATTTTTTTTAATTAGATTTGCAGGTGACCCTAAGCTCTTCATGACATAAACTGCCAAATCAGTGGGTTTCTTAACTTAGGAGATTATGTGAACTGCCATCTGTCAGAGGCAGAGGACCCTGTCCATTGTGTCCATCCTAGCGTAGGGCTTGGCACATGGTAGGCATCTGTACCTGATGTAAATGACTGGATGGATGAACTGCGTGAGCAAAAAATTGAACAGTTCTTTCTACTGGCGTGCTGTGTGCTGAACTGTGTGTCCGACGGCTTTCCATGCTGTCAAATCAGATCCTCCCAGCTGCATACATGAAGGCGCTGGTGTTATTCCCATCATATCAGTCATGAATCTGAGACTCAAGTGACTCGCCCCAGGTCAAAAAAAATATTTGCTAAGAAGAGAGAATTAGGTGTCCCGACATGGCCTGAGCTCAGAGTTCATTAGGGATGTGATGACAGGCGAGTCTGGAGGTGGGAGCAGGGTCTTCTGAACTCAGGTAGAAAGCTCAGCCTTTCTCCCCATAGCGGTGAGGGGCCAAGGAAGGGGTTTTAAGCAGTGTGGGGTGGGGTCAGGTCTGCTCAGGGAGGTGGGCTGTTTCCCAGACACCAGAACAAGAGGCCCTTGAGAGATGGTTTGAGGACAAGCCCCATGGCTGCTGTCCTAATTTGCCCCATCTGCCAGGCCTGCCCAGGGGAGCAAGTCCAAGTGGGGACGGGAAGGGTTCTAATTAAGCTTCTGCACCAAGTACAGAGCAGGTCATCAGTCAAGGAGTTCGGGGCTGCCCAGTGCCTGGGGCTGGTGCCCAGACCGCACCTAAGGCAACATGCAGCGTGTGGCCTCCAGGAAGCTCCCTCAGCTTCCCATCACTTCCTCGGCCTGCTGGTCAGGCTTTCTTTTCCTTGCTAAGCCTCTGCCCTTGCCATTATTGCCTCTGCCCTGCTCTGTGAGACACCCACTCGTCTGTATTCTCCAGCCCTGCCCCGTCATCCTTCCGTGGGAGCGTGCGCCGTGTCTTACATGTGGTTTCTCTGTCTCTTGCCTCTCTCCCTCCCTCCTTTTCCTCCTAGCCCTCTCAGCCCCTCCCCCACACCAGCCCATCCAGTCCTTTGTCTCCCAGGTTCTGCTTTCCGCACTCAGTTCAGCCCTCGCCTCTGTTCTCTCTCCCCCTCAGACTGCCCGGTCCCTGGGCCTGACCTGGAGATCAATCCCACTCTGGAGTCTCTGTGTCTGAGCATGACAGAACACGCCTTGGGTGGTGAGCATTTCCTCTTTCCCTGACCCAGCTCCCACCTACCCAGCAGCGTCTCCGCCTCTGAACTGAGCAACTCAGAGCATCCTGAGGGGTCCCTAGGGGAGGCCAGCCTCCAGGGAGGGCCTGACTGGGATGACAGGCTACCCGAGCGCCTTTTCTTGGGCCTCCCGCCAGTTCCTGATCTTCCTCCCTTCCTCCCTTTCTTACCACAGATGGGACAGACAAAACCTCCACCATCTGACGGGACCCACAGCCCAGCGCACCCATAGGCTCCCTGGGCGGCGGGCGGGGGCCAACCCCCAACGGGCTTCTCCGCGACAGCAAGAGGGTGGGCTGGCTCAGCTATACATTCTAGTATTTTTCTACTCTCTCACCCTTTTAACTTTTGTTTAACATTGGCACACGCCTTGCTCACTCCCATGCCCGTCGAGGGATCTCTGCTGAGGCTCAGGGAGGTAGGGGGCAGCCAGGATAAAGGGGGCAGGGACTGGCCAGCCTGACTGCCCCTCCTTCCCTCCCTCATCCCCCACCTGGCCCCGTCCCACCCCTGCCTCCTCCAGACTGCCGGCCACCTGCCCCTCCTAAGGGAGCAGCTTACCCCTATCTTGTGGGACCTGCTCAGAACCATCTGACATTTGGGGAGAGAGAAGCAGGGTTGATAACCTGCTCTCCTGGATGTTATTTGAGAGGAGCTAAAGAGAAGGTGGTAGATGAGGAGAGGAGCCTGCCTCTCTCTCTTTCCTTGCCACCTTCTTCTCCTTCCCCATTCCCACCATTCCCCGAGGACAGGAGCCACCCTCCTTTCACTCACCTCCTTTTGCCCTGTTTATCAGAGGTTCTCTACAATTAATTTCTTAGGCCTATTTAAGATGCATATTTATATAGTTCTTAACGGTTTTTCTCTCTGATCATTCCCTCTCATTTTTAGAATCCCCAGGCCTCTCTCTGAGCCAAGAAAGTGGCAGGGGGAGCCTGAATTTTACGAGGGGAGAGGGCAGAGCCCCCTCCTCCAGACCCCCTCGCCCTTCCCCACTTCCCCCCAGTCCTGGCTCCCCAGAGGCAGAGGTTGAAGGCAGGGAGCCAGGGCAGCCAGTGAGGTCAGGAAGTCTGTTGCCTTAACATCCCCTTCCCACAACCAACATACACCCTTGTCCACTCCCAGGTCTGGTTGCTGAAAGACTTGGGGTAAGGAATAAGGGAAAGGGGATTGTTTGGTTTTTGGTTTCTTTCCCCACCCCTCTTTTCTTTCATCCTTCCCCACCCCCCATTCTGTCATGACCTCACTTAAGTGGAACACTATATCATAACCCAGAGATTTGTCCCAGCCGTGGAGTCATACAGACCCTCTGGTCTCTGTTCCTGCTGAGGGGTTGTGCTGGGGCCCAGGTGGAGGGAGGGGACTTGGGGGTTCAGGCTGTGGGGAAGCCAGGGTCCCCTATCCCAACCCCCTCTTCCCACTCAACCCACCCACCCCCCACTGGGACATTCTCAAGCTTTTCACACCGAAAAGGAAAAAAAAATGTTATTTTTAGATACATTTTATGAATAACTTTTGTTATGAATATGGCTGGTAACCATTGTGTATGTTATTAAAGATACAAAATGTTGGGAAAAAACAAAAAACCAAAAAAAAAAAAAATTTTAAAACCACCGCCCTCCCTGCACTCTCTGCCCATTCCCCAGACCTTCTTGCCTCTGCCCTCCTGGTCTGGACCTCCCTCAGCTCTGAGCCCAGGGAGGGGGAGGAAGCCAGAGGGTGGGGTGGCCCTGGGGATCTGCTAAGGTCCCCACCTCCTCTCCCAGTGCCGGGCTGGGTGGGGTGTCAGGTTTATTTATGTACCTCTTGCACACTCATCAACCTATGCAAGTCCCCCACCCCGGCCCCTCCATGTTTCTGTGCCTTTGCTCATTCCCCTCAAGCTCCCAGGGCTTCTCCAGTCCCCCTCCCAGTAGCCCCGGGAAGTGGGATGGACAGGGGCCACCTCGTTTGGAATCAGCAGGGTGTCCCTCTTACAGAACCCTCACCACCTCCCAGCCAGTCCTGTCTTCTTCACTACCCTTCAGGGTGAGCTGGCTCTGCCTGGCATTGGGAGGTGGTGAGGGACACCCCCCCACACACACACACACAATGGGAGGCAAGAGCTGCCCCCCTCCCCCCACCTGACAGCAGAGTGTGCAGGACGCAGGCGGCCCCACTCTGATGGGCAGGACCCTGACCCTCTTCTGCCCCAGCCCCTCCCCAGCCCCCTCTCCCCCACCATGATTTCACCCTCCCTCCTATCCCCAGCCCCACTGGCAGAATCAGCTTTGAGTAACTGTACAGTTTTTCTCGCTGTTGGAGAAGACTTACTTGTTGGAGTTTCACTTGTTTAATGGTCTGGGCTTATTTTGGAAAAAAAAAAAAAAACAAGAAACAAAAACAAAAAAGGATTCTGACCTTTGTTATGCTACACTTCATGGAAAACCTAGCGGCCTTAAGCTGAGGCCACTGAGCTCCTGGGTTGGGGGGAAAGGAGAGGTATAAAGCGAATGAGACCATAGGGCTGGGATGGGACGTAAAGGGAAAAAAGTTGGCTTTATTAACAGCAAGGCTTGGAGGAGACGAAGGAAACAAAGGGAAGGGCTCGCAAACAGACCACTCGAAAAGTGCCTTCCTGCGCGTAATAATCGCATTATAATCATGTCTGCACCAACCCTGAAGGACCTGGGACTCAGTCACTGTCACTGTCGGCTTCACTGGAATCGGAAGCTGCAGCTTCACTGCCATCCTCCTGGGCGGAGTGCTCACTGCCACTGGGGAAGGGACTAGCACTGCGGCTCCGGCTCCGCTGGCCACCCCCATCACTGCCACTGTCCGAATCATTGTCACTGCCACGGGCCTGGCCTCTGTCCTCATCATCAGAATCCACATCGTCTTCCGAATCCGCATCACTGCCAAAGATCTCCTCTTTGTCCCGAGCGGCCCGGGCCTCGTCCTCGCTGCTCTCATCCTCGCCGCTACCACTCTTGTCACTCGCCTCATCCCTGTCACCCTCTTCACGTTCACTCTCGCTGCCCGAGCGCTCATCCTCGCTGCCTTCCTTCTCGCTGCTGCTGCCTTTCTCTCGCTCCTCATCTGTAAGGGAGCAGGGAGAAATGAGACCCAGTTTCCCACCCTTCCAGAGCTCCTGGGATTTGGCCTGTCCAGCTTTACCTGAGCCCCCAGCTTCTTTCTCTTCTGTCTCCATCTCTTCTTCCTCTTCCTCCTCGGGTTCATGGTTCTCCAACTGGGCCTTCCGTGCCTCCTACAAGTGGCAGGGTTGAGGGGAAGGAGGGTGTACTGTCAGGCTTCTGTCTCTCTCCTCACCCACCCCCACCCTCTCCATGGGTGCCCTGGGCCAGTGAGGTTTGTTACCTGGGCTTCTAATTCCTTCTCATTCATGTCCCGGTGTTTGACCACAAGCAGGGCATTGGTGCCAGACTGAACCCCAGCCTTTGCCCGACGTTTACTCAGGCGGACCCTGCAGTGGGCAGGTTGGGTGGGGAGGGGTGTGTGGAAGATGCATTTAAAGACCCCAGCGGGGGATCTACTCTGACTTGGTTCTTACTTTCTCACCAATGCTTACTCCAGAACAGACCAGAATAAATGCAGGTTGAATGAAGGAGACTAAAGTCAGAGGTTGGATAAGGGAAAGGGAAGGATAATAGCTCCATGAGTCGCATGTATTTATAAAATGTACACACACACACACGTGTTCAGTGTATGTAACAGATTTAAGGTGAATTAGCAACACTTAAAAGCACAGAATCTAGATTGCTGGCTTTTGGAAAATGTTAATTTGTGGCTCCACTGGGACTTTTCCTTCCCATAGAATAGCAACAATAGGTTGGAGCCCTTTGCTGGGCTAGGTCATGGTGCCCCTTGGAGGCCGCCAAGAGCTCCAAGTCACCCAGAGCCCACCAGCCCACAGTGCTACCTTTTACATGGGATCAGAGTTTGTGATGTCTGCTTTAAACAAACTCAGAGTCACACTTTCTTTCCCAACCCTTAACACTGCATCAAGGTCCCTAGCACAGGAGTAAACTTCTAGCTCTCAGGAGAAAGTTTGTGGGGATCCCCTTTTTTAACTCGGGTATCCAGGATTTCATTTAAAATATTTATGCTAATTTGATGTATTACTCTGTATTTCACCTATGTTGACTTTCACATAAAGTCTTATTACATCAGAGGGAACTTGGCTATCCACCCTACAAAATAGCTCAATCTCGAGATTTTTTTCCTGGGTTCGTGTGTTAGAACCAGGTCCAGCTCACATGCTCAAGCAAGCTTCTGCTATTCTTGTTTGAAATGCCTCCAAGGCCTCCAAATGACCTCCATGGTAGTTCCCACGTACCCTAGGATCAGGATTCTAAAGCACAGACCCAGGGTAATCTGAGGTAGGAGTGTACCAAGTACCTGGTCTCCAATTCATTGTAGTAAACCCCGTCACCCTCCCGGAAGATGAAGAAGTAGTTCTCCTCGTAGCCCTTGCTAGCTTTGTTCTTCACATTCCAGTTGTACTCCCGAGCAATCTTGTAGTCATACCTGATGAGGATGAGGGGAACAAGGTCAGCACCCCCATTTCTTTCTTATGAGGGAGAAAAGGGAGACCCAGTCCTCAATTCCCAAAACCTAACCCCAACCCACGCACACATCATCCGGTGCATAGTCCATCTCCTCCTCCTGGTCCCGCTTTCGTTTCTTCAGCGTCTCTTCCACAGGCAGGAAATAGGCCACAAACTGGTTCCCTTCCTCATCCATCATGCCTCTGGATGGGAGAAGAGGAGGAAGAGTGAAGAGTGAGAACAAAGGAGCAGTGAGGAACAGGCCAAGGTGGGCAGTGGGGCCACTTACTTACCTGATCATGGCCTGAGACATCATCTCCAAAGCAGCTGCACCACTCGTGTCCTTGGGGGCTGGGTCTGAGTCAAAAATTACCTGAGCACATGGGTTGATCCACATCTAGGGGCAAGAGCACTGGGATTAGACTGGGACAAGCAGAGATGGCAGGCTATCCCTTGCTGCCTCCTGCCCTGGATCTGACCTTAAAGTCTGGGAAGACAGGCATGACCTCCACTGGTGTCACTCGGGGCTTGCTGTAATGCTGGGAGATCTGGTAGGGGCAAAAACAGGGTGGGTGAGGAGGAATGTGGAGCTCTGGAACTGCACCTTGGTCTGCCCCCAACCCCATCCCATCCCAGTCCTTCAAATACCGATTTCTGGGCATCCTCAAAAGTTTTCTCAATGGCCGTGATCTGACTATCCCTGTCTTTGTATATTTCTTCCTCCGTGAACTGCTGCTTCACAGAAACCCCAATCCTAGGAGTAAAGAGAGAGGCCTTTAGGGATCACTGGACACACCTGAAATCTCCACGTTCCCTCCCTACCCACCACAACTTACTTGACCTCAGGCTTCTCATTGGAGATGCCATAACGATTGAACTCAGTGGAGATGTACTCAGTCTTCCGCATCCACGGCACCACCTTCGCATGCTGCTGGGATCTGGGGGTAGAGTATTAGGCACCTAGGATCCACCACCGTCCTTCCATCATAGATTCCCCCCACCGCCCCATCTCCAATCCCCACTCAGCACACTCTCACCTCTTGGAGCTTGTGGGGGCCTGAATCTCCTCTTCCAAAAGCTTCTCATCAGCTGGATCTAGGAGTACTAGAGGAGAACAAAGGGGTAGGAGGACTATGAGGGCTGTGAGGGAGGGCCTGGCCTTTGCTGGCCTAGAGCAGGCCCTCCCTGCCTTCCCACACACCGTTGGGGTCGATGCGGTAGGTATCGGGGTTGATGAGATCAATGGTGACCCCCAGGTCTGGTTCAGTGAGGAGGTCGTGTTTGTGCTGTTTTTCCAAGGAAGTTGCTTTGTACTGGACGAACCTGGGTGGGGAAACATACCCATTATGTTTTCCTGATTCCAGCTTTATCCCTCACATTCCTGCTTCCCAGAGCCTAAGCTTTTCGAGGGAGGAACTCAAAATGGGAGTGTCCCCCATGTTGGAGTCAGAAGGCTGGCTCTTCAGTGGGAAAAGACTAGGACACTGCTTGTTTCATTCGTTAACAAATATTTATGGAGCACCTACTACCATATTGCTAGGTACTGTTCTAGGCCCTGAGATGAGAGCAGTCAACAAAAGAAGCAATCCTTGCCCTCAAGGAACTCATGATCTGAGTTGTTTCGCCCTCCTCCATCTCAGTCTCACCTGTTCTGGTCAAAGGGGTAGGTGATGAACTTGGGGTCGAAGGGAATGTCCGGGAGGCTATTGCAGTACTTGACTCGGCAGACCACTCCTGACCTGGGAATACAGTGGCTCAAAACCCAGCCCCTGCTGCCCCACCTCTGCTCCCAGCCCCCACTGGCCCACCCCTTCTGGGAAACCCCAATGGGGCTCACCTTTCAGGCAGAGTCCGGTGAGAATTGGGCCTGGTAGGTAAGAGAGAGAGAGACATTGACAGAAAGATGGAGAAAACAGGATTGACAGAAGAATTAAGGGGGGGGGGTGCTTTTAAAAAAGGGAGGGGGTGACAAATGGTAATCCCTTGGGTGCTCCAAGAACTTTAACGGAAGGACCCTAAGATTCAACTCCTTGCAGAAAAAGTGTCTCCAAACGCTTTCATGAATGAATCCAACTGCTCAATCCCTTTTGGAGGGGCCGTCTTCATGTGCTTTAATAAAACTACGTGCTCAACTGCTTTTAGCAAAGGGGTTCTCCAAACGCTTGACTGAAGTAATAAACGCACAATCCCCTCTAGATAGTCTCCCAAAAGCTTAATCCCTGAACTCCATGGCAGGGAGGTGGGGGCAACACCCCATCCCTGAAGGAACCCACCCCCGTCTGTCAAAAGTGAGCGCTCCGTGACGTCACGGCGTTCGCGGCGAGGGTTTGGCATCACTGGCGGACCCGGGGGGCTGGTGACGTCGTAGGAAGACACCCGCGCCCGACCCCCCGCCTCGCCGAAACCTGGATAGACCTAGACGAAAGCGGTACAGCCAGGTGGCGTGGCGCCTACCTGTGGCCATCCTCCCGCTGGGCCTGGGTCTGGATGGTGGGCGCCATGGCGACAAGGCGAAGGAAGCCCGGACGGGGTCCTTGCTGAGCCGCGGCGAGACGCGGAGGCGGGTACCGACGTCGGCGGACGCCTAATCCGAGGGAGGGCTCGGTCTGGCGCCGCTCTCTGCCGGGGTAGGGTCGGAATGAGGTAGGCTGGTGAAGAGTTCCAGGGGAGACTCAGCTAAACGCGCAGGCAGCGCCAAAGACGGACTCGCAGCTCCGGCTCCACCAACTGCCCCCAAGACGCTGAGGACCCGACAGGTCGCCTCAGGCCGCGAGGCCTTCTGGGAAATAGAGTCCGGATTACACCCACACCCGGATTGGCAAACGGCTGGGTAAAGGGCGGAGCGAGGGAGGAAGAGCCTCTTGTGATTGGCGAATCGGTATCTCAGTCTGGACGTCTTATTTGAGAGTCGAATCCGGGAGGCGATTATTCTCTCCTCCCATTGGCTGAGTTGTTTGGGAGGCGGAGCTAACTAGCAAGCGGGGCTTGGAGACAGAGACGCTAAAAAGAAACAGCGAGAGACGCTCTGTGGCGCACTTCCGGCGCGCTAAACTGAGAAAGATGGCTGCGTCCCAGCAGCAGGCTGCAGCTGCTTCGTCTGCTGCGGGTGTGTCGGGTCCGGGTTCGTCTGGTGGCCCGGGTCCGCAACAGCAGCCGCAACCACCAGCACAACTGGTGGGGCCTGCCCAGAGCGGGCTTTTGCAGCAACAGCAACAGGACTTCGATCCGGTGCAGCGTTATAAGATGCTCATCCCGCAGCTGAAGGAGAGTCTACAGGTGATTGGCCGAGAGCTGCTAGAAGCTAGCGGGGTTTGGTTCTCTGATTCCAAGGGGGAGGGCAGAGGGGCTCTTTAGTCTGGGAGAGAGCAAAGAAGCGTTAGGCAGGAAAGCGGAATGACATTTGGTCCTCTTGATGAGGCCAAAGCGAAGCTCTGCAGATTGATAGTGTGAGCGGATCAGCACGGATGTTGGGCCTGGGAATGGCCGGAACTCGAGTGGGAGGGAGTTTAAAGGTAAAACAAGGCTCTGGTTGTTAAAGCCTGAGGAGAGGACTGGCCTCTACAGAGATTCTGCCCGTGATTGGTGGGTGTGGGAGGACTGTAAGATCTGTCGGAGATTACTGGGAGAACCCTAGGTGAGAGCGGGCCTCTGGGAAAATATGGCTGCTACTCTGGATTGACCGGAGGAGAGGTGCCAAGTGAAGAGGAGGCTTGAAATTGAATAGATTTTTTAAAAAGATTTTTATTTCAGAGAGAGAGAGCAAGCATGGGGGGGACGGGGGAGGGGCAGAGGGAGAAGCAGACTCCCCGCTGAGCAGGGAGCCAGGCGCCGGCCCATCCCAGGACCCCGGGATCATGACCCGAGCCAAAGGCAGACACCGACTGAGCCATCCAGGTGCCCCGAAATTGAATAGATCTTAAGGAAGAGTGTAGATCTATCAAAAGTGTCCCCTTCTGTTTCTCTGTTTTCTGCATTTTTTTTTTTAACTAGACCTTGATGAAGGTTGCAGCCCAGAACTTGATTCAGAACACTAACATTGACAACGGACAGTGAGTATAGTCCCCTTTCCCGAGTCTTAGAACCTCACACCTGGATCCTCACCCACCTATCCTCCTTCCTTCTGTTTTCGAGCCCCACTCCTTAGCGACTAGGCTTGCTCTTTTGCCTCTTCTAAAACAGCCCCTTAGGCCCTGCCTTGGGGCTTCTGGGCCTAAACTTGGTTTCCTGATGGATACTTGGTTGGGTAGACACTGAAGTCCCAGAGATTGGAAATCCATTCTCCAGTCACCTTCTTCTCCTGGGCTATAGAAAGAGCAGTGATGGACCCATACAGCGCTTTGACAAGTGTCTGGAGGAGTTCTACGCACTCTGTGACCAGCTGGAGCTGTGCCTGGTAAGTGGCCTCCTAGACACTGGGTGACCACAGTCCTGCCTCAGTCCCCAGGTCTTCAGGAACTGTCATTCAGTCAGTCAGCACACACTGGGCATCTCCTAGGGGCCACACTTGTGCCTTAGCTGATGCTGGGGACACAGTGTTACTCCGATTCTTGCCTTCACTAAGCTTCCAGTTCAGTGGGGTGACATACATCCCCAAACAGTGACAGCTGAGAGTGTTCAGGGCTGTAATAGGAAAAGCCCAGGCCACAGAAGTCAGGGCTATGATGGGGGAGGCACAGGAAGAGGGGTCAGGATTGAAATGAGGGAAGCTCAGAGGATTGTGGAAGCCCAAAAAAGGCACCCGACTCTGCCTAGGGTGGGGCAGGGAGAGGAGAGGGTGGCTCAGAGAGGTTTACTGGTAGAGAGCACATCTGAGCTGAGGCTGGAGCAAAAATAGTAGAGGGGCAGGAGTTTCGAGGAGGGCAGGTGGCTAAGAGCACAGCCTCTGGAATCTGGATGGACCACCAGTCTCTACCTGTGAGCTTCGGGTTTCTCCTTTGAGAAATGGATTTTGGGGAAAGACGGCAAGATCATATATGTAAAAAGCGTAACATGGTACGAAGCACGTGGCAAACGTTTCCTGTAGTGACATCATCATCATCATTATTTTAAACGGGTTTGAGGCACCTGGGTGGCTCAGTCGTTAAGCATCTGCCTTCGGCTCAGGTCATGATCCCAGAGTCCTGGGATCAAGCCCCACGTCAGGTTCCCTACTCAGCAGGAAACCTGCTTCTCCCTCTCCCACTCCCCCTGCTTGTGTTCCCTCTTACTGTGTGTCTCTGTCAAATAAATAAATATTTTTAAAAATAAAAAAATAAACTGGGATTTGAAGGAAAAGTCAGAATTTGAGAAGCCTGGTGGTGGTAGAAGGGTGTTCCAACCAGAAGGAACAGGTTCTACTTTAATTTCCCTTTAGGAATGTCACGAAATTCAGTTTAGCTGAGATATAGTAGGCATTAGGGCTTGTTGGATTTTTTTTTTTTTTTTTTAAGGTTTCTTATTTATTTATTTGAAAGGGAGAGCACATGTGCATTCGGGAGCAGGGGGCAGGGGCAGAGGGAGAGAGAAGCAGGCTCCCCACTGAGCGGAGTCTGACGTGGGGCTTGATCCCAGGACGCCCAGATCATCACCTGAGCCGAAGTTAGACACTTAACCGACTGAGCCACCCAGGCGCCCCAGGGCTTGTTGTATTTTGAATATAGCCCCGAGGGTGCTGGGGAGCCATGGAGGAGTTTAAGCAGGGAAGAACGTGGACCTGCTGGGTTTTTTAGGAATACGGCTGCTATATTCTTTGGCTGCCAAGTGAAGGATGGGTCAGAGGAGCCAAGAGTGGAGGCTGAGAGTCCAAGGAGGCAACCATGACAGGATTCAGGTGGGCTAGGCTGCAGCAGGACAGGGCCCTGAGGAAGTGGGGAAGAGCAGATGGGAAAGCTACCCAGAAGGCTCTGTGTACAGGCCACGGGGCTACCGGACCGTGGGAGGAGCGGTCTCCAGGATGAGGCCCAGGGCTCCAGTTGGAATGGCAGTGCCCTTCCTGAGATAGGGACCCAGGAAGAGGAAGAGGAACAGTTTGGTGGGGAGGGTAGAAGAACTCTGGGATTTCAGGGGAGGCTGGGGACACAGGTGTGGTGTTGTCACTGCAGAGGTGAGAGCTGAGTGGTGTATGTGGGTGGGACAGCCGTGAGAGGCCATGAGAACGAGAGGAGCTGGGGCCTGGGAACTGCCCCCCATAGGGCTTGGGCAGAGTAAGCAGGAACTAGACAGAGCAGCCAGAGAAGGAGGAGGAAAACCAGGAGTAGGTGTCATCAGAGAAGTCACTGCCAGGGTCAGGGCTGGAGTTAGGACAGTCCCAGTACCGGCAGCTGACCCTCATTCCGTGACGTGCTAGGACCTGTGGCTGTCTCTCACGCTGTTCTCCCCACTCTCACCTGACGAGGTAGCAAAGGCAGTGATTAAGCCCATTTTGTTTTCCAAAGAAGGAAAAAGACTCAGAGAGAAGCAGCCGCGTGCCTCAGGGTCACCCAGCATGTGGTTGGCAGGGCCAGGCTCTGACTCCAAGTCCCTGGGAGTCCAGAGGCCAAGCAGGCTACCCGAGGCTGGCCCTTGGGGTGGGGTTGGGAGTCCCGGGAGTGACCCTGATGCCGCACCTTGCCTGCCCGTCCACAGCGCCTGGCCCACGAGTGCCTGTCCCAGAGTTGCGACAGCGCCAAGCACTCTCCAACTCTGGTGCCCACGGCCACCAAACCGGACGCCGTGCAGCCGGACAGCCTGCCATACCCACAGTACCTGGCAGTCATCAAAGCCCAGATTGCCTGTGCCAAGGACATTCACACTGCTCTCCTGGACTGCGCGAACAAGGTCACGGGCAAGACGCCTGCACCACCTACAGGCCCTGGGGGCACCCTGTGAGCTGGCAAGGCTGGGAGTGGGCAGGCTGCGCGGGAAGGGGGCGGGGAGGGAATGAAAATGACCTCAAAGCAGCCTGGTCTCTGCCTTTTCTTCGCGCCTGAGCCCTGTGGCCGGAGCCAGCAGGGGGCAGCAGAGGCCAGCAGGGAGCACGCAGGGCGGGGCCTTGCCTCTCCCGGCCCCCCCCCCCCCGCCCCGCCCTGCTGTCCTGCCTAGCCGGGATGCACTTTGGACCGCCTGTTGATGACCTCTTCCAGGGGCTCTCCCCCAGTCTGGCCTGAGCAAAGAGCCCTGACCTGCCTCTCTTCTTCAGTCCTTCCGGATTTTGTCTGTCGGGGGGGTGGTCTCTCTGTGGTGGCTCCTTTTTCTAGCTGTCTCTCTGTGTGTTTCTAAGGCATGGGTCTGTTGTCGGTCTCTCATTTGGTCTCTTTGTCCCTGTCTCTCTGCCTCTGTGGTCCTGTCTCCCTGTCTCTGACCATCTCTGTCTTAGTCCCCTTTTGCTCTCTTCTGCCCCCAGTTCCTAAGTGACTCTGTTCTGAAGGGGGCCGGATTCCGGGAGCCAGACCCCTAGGTTACTTGGGGCTAGGGGAAGAAGTTGCATTTCTAGGGGCCACCGCCAAGTCCAGGGATCCCCAGCACCTCCCCTGTCAGCCCAGCCCCCAGGTCCTCAGCCCAGGAAAGGGGAAGTGAAGGGGTTCTAGGCCCTGACCTCAGCATGCCTGGTCTGAGAGCAACTCACTCCCCCCACCCGAACCCAGAGCCTGCGTCAGCAGCATTCAAAGGAGGGGCATTGTGCAATCCGTGGTGAAGCCTAGCCCAGCTGGATGCCTGGGTCCCTGTATTTTTAGCCCCAAAGGAGAAGTGAAAAGGCCTTAGCAGGGGTGAATCATCAGTCCTGGGGAAGAACCCAGGCGCCTGGGCCCCAGCTCCGGGAAGCAGGCCTTGGGGAGGGGGCTTCAGGGAAGGGTGGCCCACTGGGCTCCCCTCTTCTCTGAGAGCGAGCTTCGGGAGTTCAGGCTTGGCTTTCAGGCCTGGGCAAGTACAAGGCGGAGCTACCAGCCCAGGCCCAGCTATTGGGGTGTGAAAGGCTCAAGTGAGTCAGCCTGGTTGCGGGACTGCCCCACCCAACACCTTCTGTGCCCTGGTTCCCATCTCGCCACTCAGAGGCGTCCTGTCCTAGACCCCACATCTGGAAGGAAAGCCTGGGACTATGGAGACCTGTGATTCACCCAGAGCCCGAGTTCCCACACTGGAGTCCTGGGAAATGGCCAGCCCCTCTGTGTGTGTGTATATGTGTATGTGTGTGTACACATCCCAGAAGGTTCCTTTCTTGAAGTGCCAGGCATGCAGGGCAGGCCCCCAGGAAGGGTAGCAGACCTCTCTCTCGGGCACTGGCTGAAGATACTGTTCCACAGGAGTAAGTCTGACACAAATGCAAGCTATGCAGTTGGAGAATTATGTTACTGTGTTAAAAAAAAAAAAGTTTGAGAGCTTAGGTTGGGTAGTGGTCTGTGGGTATTCATTATTATTATGGTCTGTAAATAGATGTTACACATATTACTTGTTAAATAGATGGTAAGATTTACTTTGGGGGAAGAAAAGTCCTTGGCAGAGGTCACGAAGGCCTTGCTGAGGTGGTGATACTGGAGCAGACTGCATGTGGGCGTTTGGAGAAAGAGCATCCCGGGGAGAAGAGCGGCCAGCGCAAAGGCCCTGAGGCAGGAATGTGCTGATGTGTTTATGGGACAGTGTGGAGGCCTGGACCACAGCACAGGGACAGGGGTAGAAGTTCACACAGGTCACGAAGGACTTTAGCGGAGATTTTTACTAGATTATTAGACCCAGAGGGAGATTATACAGCCTGGTGCACAGCCACATACTCCAGGGAAAGGTGTACATGAGAACCACAGCCACACAGGGCACAAGAGACCACGCAGAGAACAGCTTAACCCACCGTCCTACAGTCATGGTGTCCCCAGGATCTCCGGCCCAGTGACAGTCCCACAAACAGACCCTAAAGGAACAATCCAACCACATGAATATACAAACAACTCTCTAATCACCACTTAACCCACTATCTTGCACCCCATCGCAGACTTTGCCCATCACAGGCTGACTCAGCCCTACCCTCAGCTCAACATTATCGAAAGCAGCCTTAGCTGGGGACAGATAATGCTTCTCAGGTACGAGTGCATGCGTGTCTGTCTCGGCTCTGCCCATGGAGGCGGCGAAGAGTGACCAGCCACCCTCCCCATCATGTGCGTTGTAGACGTCAGGAACCGAAGTTCACCAGTTTCACTGCCTTGTGACTGGGCCTCAGAGGAACCTCATCCAGACTGTGGCCTCCCCGTGTTCTCAGCCTCACCCCAAATAAGGACACAGACACTTGGACACACTGATTCGCGACACACGCAGCTGCGGGGACCATGCACACAGCCACAGCCAGCTACAGTCACGCAGGTGCTCACACACGCGGCTTCCACGCCGCGCTCACAGCCCCGCCTCCCGCCAGGAGGCCCGGCCAGCCAGACCCTCAGCAGGCACCCCTCAAGGAGCTCCCCACTCTTAGGCACCCCAGAGCCCACCGTGGAGCCGGGCTCCGCAGGTGTGCATGTAGGTATGCAAGTCACACGTTCTGGTGACGGCCCCCTCGGAGACAGCTGCAGTTGAGTACACACTCCCACACGCAGAGATGGCTAAAGTAAACAGTAGAGTCACCCACACAAGCGCAGGTGGTTTCACACATGTATTCACACAGCCATGGCGGGCGGCACTGGAAGGACGCGGCCCTCACACAGGAAGCGGGGCGCGCACCCTCGTGTCCCACACCTACTTCCCCTAACTGTGCGCCCCGCCACACCGGGGCACCCACGCTCGCACCTGCAGTACACACACACGCACACACACACTGCCACACAACGTCCGACCCGGTCCCCCCCGCCCCCCGGCTGGCCCACGCAGCTGCACACTCGGCGGCGCCCGCTCGCGCCCAGGCACGCCAGGCGCGCACACGTGCTGCGAGGACACGCTCCCCGGCTCGCCCGCGCGCTCGCACCGACTCTCACACCCCCGCGTTTCCCGTCCCCGCTTGTTTTTCTGGAAACTCTGCTCTCCGTTCCCCTCCCCCTAGGCCGGAAGTGCCCGCAGTATTTTTAGCCGCTCTGGTTTCCGCCCCTTTCCTCCTCGCTCGGCCCGCCCAGGAGCTACCCCCCTGCACCCCCGCGGGGGACCCCGGCCATCCCCTTCCCCACCGTCATTCCAGAGGGGATTCCCGGCCGCCGCTCGGGCCACGGATTTTCCCGCTGGCTACGTGGGGAGCGGGGAGAAGTCCTGCCCTGAACTTCCTCCCGGGCTGGGCGTCTGGGGCCTGGACGGGGTGGGAAGGGGGATGGGAGCCAGACTCCTAGATGGGAAGGGGGGAGAGGCTGGGGGCTCGGACTTGGACTGGAGAGAGAGAAGGGGGCTGGGCGCCCGGACTTGGGGGTTCTGACGTAGGAGGGGCTGGAGGCCCGGTCTCCTGGATCTGAGCAGAGAGGTGGTTTGGAGATCCGGACCCCTAGATCTGAGCAAGGAGGGGCCGGGGCCCGGGGCCCGGGGTCCCACCCGTCTGCGTTTCGGTGGAGGGTCGGCCCTTCCCCGCGCGAAGCTCCCTCTCCAGCCTCTTCGAGCGTCGCCCAATCCCAAGCGTCCTGGCTCTCGGGGCCGATGACTAAGCAGATAGGAGAGGGGAGGGGGTCAGCCTGACTCAGGGCTGGGAAATGCTCCCTGTCCCTAGGGAATCGAAACTCCTCCGGGATCGCGGCCGGGGCCGAACCAGACTCCGGGGACCCCGGGGTGTCTCCCCACCTCCCGTTTCCCCGCCGCCTCCGTCCTACTAGCGGCACAGGGATCTGGAGCCCAGCCGGGAGGCGGGTACCGGACACCTCCCCTTTCGCCTCTTTCCCGTTGTCCTCGAGGCTGTGTTTACAGGCGACACAAGCCTTGGTTACAAGAGAGGAACCCGAGCGTCCGGGTCGAGCCTCCTCGTCACGGCTTCCAGGAAGCCCCCCTCCCCCGCCCCTTGCGAATGAGTCACGGGCGAGCGGGAGGCTGCAACCGTGCCAAAGCCGCCCGCAGCCGCCCAGCTCACGGGACTGGCCGGGAAGGCCCCTCAGCCCCAGAAAGCGCCGCACCAGGGATTCCCCCGAGCTCTGTCCGATGAGGCAAGTTGGTGTGCCTGCCGACTCTTCCCACCTCAGTACGAGCCCGCGGTCGCAGCTTGCAAAAATAAACTTTCCACCTTTATAACTGCACTCTGTGGCAATGATTTCTACCCCCAGGTTTTCACTCAGGGCAGCCAGCTCACCAAGATCCCCTTAAAAGTAAACTTTCTTCCCAGGTCTCTGTAACAGAGTGTCACTCAGGGCACCCCCTTGACAATCACAGACTTGCCAAACTGGGGCGTAATCCCCGCAAATTAAGAGTTCTCTCGAGGCACACCCCTTTACAAGACACCCCTGCAACCATCGGTCGGGGGATGACCCATTTCTCCCGCCTCCAGACGACTTTCCATCAAGGCAACCCTCCACCACAACAAAAGACCTCCCCCTTTCCAATCTTGAGTTTTCTCAGAGGGCAAACTCTTAGTAATAGGCACTAGGAGAGTAACTTGGCCTTTCTGTGCCTGAGTTTCCTGGTGCGTAAAATGGGCATAATACGCCCTTGAGTCAATGTATGTAAAGCACTTTCATAGAACAGTCGGAAGTGCCATTCATTATCTGTGTGAGCATGAGAGGCTCCCTTCCTGCCTCTCCAGGTATCCCGGGCCCCACGCCCCCGGCGAGTCGGGGTAGGAGGATGGCGAGCGATCAAAGGTCTCCGGATCTGGGCTGTTTGGGGGTGAGACCCAGCCAGGCGGGCAGGTCTCAGAATTCCCCATCCAGCCTGTTGGTCTCCTCTCGGTGTTGCTCCTACGGATTTGTGTTTGTAGGTGTTTGTTTCTCCCTGTTTTTCTCCCTTTTTCTGTTTATGTGGCCCTCCCTCTCGCTTCCCGCTTCGAGTTTGTCTTTCTGGAACTGTCTCTAACATGTCTTTTCTGTCTCCCAACTTCTCTTCTCCCTGCCCTGTCTCACCCTCTGTGTCTGTGTCTCCCAGCGTGTGTCTCTCCCTCCACGTCTGTCTCTCTTTGGGTCTCTCCATTTCTGTCTCTTTCTCTCCCTGCGTCTCTCCCCGCCCCCGCCCGCCTCTCCGGCGCACGCCCTCTTGGCCTCAGCCCGTGTCAATTCCCCCGGGAGCCCTGCCCCCACCACGGCGCAGTTCGATTCTCCACGCCTCCGTCTCCAGCCTTGAAAACTGGGCCGACACCACCCCCACCCCCCCTCCCAACCCTGGGCACTCCCCGCTGGGTCGGGGCCGCCCGCGGGCCGGGCTCTGGTCCGTCTTGGCCGGGGGCCGGGGGCCCAGAGGGCCTTGCTGGGGGCGCGCGTCCGGGAAGCGCCCCTCCTGGCCCCACCCACCGGGGCCCGCCCCACTGGCCCCGCCTCCACCGCCTCTATAAAAACCCCGGCTCCGCCATCCAACCGCAGCCTGACTTCAGCGCTCCCACTTTTGGCCGACTCCGCAGCCCATCGGCGTTTCGCGCCGCCATGGATCTCGCCGCCATCTACGAGGTGAGCCCCGCCGACCGACACCCCCGGGGTCCGCTGGCTTGACTCCCTTCTAAAACTAGGGCTTTCCAGCGCCGAAAAGTCCGGCCCGGGACCTCCGGCTCCCTTCGCCAACTGCAGCTAGGAAGGGTCGCACACTCCGGCCCGGGGTCCCTGTCTCCCTTTTGAGACCAGTGCGAGTCTCGGGAGGTGCAAATGGAGCTCGCGACTTTCGGGTCTCCGCCGCAACATTGGTGGGGTGGCCCTCGGAGATGGAAAGTTGGAGGACTTTTTTCAGACTCGGGCTGTCTGGAGGCGGAAATGGCCCCACACCTGGCTTACCCCCTAGGAGTTGCTGAGGGCGCGGTTTTGCGCGGAGGCGTTTCTGGGGTTGGAGTCTCGGGGTGAGGGGAAGCCGACTTCTGTCTCTCCACCCCTTGACCCAGCGGAGAACTCTGGGAACTCTAAACTCGAAAAGATCCCGACTCCTGGGTTAAGTTTGCATGCTTCTCCAGTTGTGAAACTGGAGAACCCCATGCGCGGGGTCGGATCCCGAGGGGCCCAGAGGCTCGAAATTGGGAGGACAGTGGTGGTTGTCTGACTTTGGGGGTCTCCTCTTGATCCGGTCGGGGGATCCGGGGTGCCTGCCTAGGTCCCTCGGGATCGGCGCCTGTCGCGAATAAACTCAGAACGCCCAAAGAGGGATCCCCGCGATCCGGCACCCATATTTTAATGTGGGCAGGTGGGGCTCAGGCCGCGAAGCCCACAAACCGGACTGGCAGGCTCTTAGGTGCCCTGCAGCTGTGGTGGGGCGTCACCCAGCATTTTCGGTGTCTTAAACAATCCCTGTTCCCACAGAGCCTCCTGTCGCTGAGCCCTGACCTACCATCTGACCACGGAGAGACCGAGTCCAGCCCGGGCTGGGCCTCCTCCGGGCTCTGGAGCCTCAGCTCATCGGACAGCAGCCTGGCTGGGGTGGGTGCCCGCCTGCCTGGCCGCTCCACCAGCCTGGTGGAGGGTCGAAGCTGTGGCTGGGTGCCGCCACCCCCAGGCTTCGCCCCCCTGGCTCCCCGCCCAGGCCCTGAGCTGTCGCCCTCACCCACCTCACCTACTGCAACCCCCACCACCTCATCCCGGTACAAGACTGAGCTATGTCGGACCTTCTCAGAGAGTGGGCGCTGCCGCTATGGGGCCAAGTGCCAGTTTGCCCACGGTCTGGGCGAGCTGCGCCAGGCCAGCCGCCACCCCAAGTACAAGACCGAACTCTGCCACAAGTTCTACCTCCAGGGCCGCTGCCCCTACGGCTCACGCTGCCACTTCATCCACAACCCCAGCGAAGATCTGGCCGCCCCAGGCCACCCCCATGTGCTGCGCCAGAGCATCAGCTTCTCGGGCCTGCCCTCCGGCCGCAGAACATCACCACCACCAGCAGGCCTGGCAGGCCCTTCCCTGTCCTCCTGCTCCTTCTCTCCCTCCAGCTCCCCACCACCACCACCTGGGGACCTTCCACTTTCACCCTCCGCCTTCTCTGCCGCCCCTGGGACCCCGGTGGCCCGAAGGGACCCCACTCTGGCCTGTTGCCCCTCCTGCCGAAAGGCCACCCCCAGTAGCGTCTGGGGGCCCTTAGGTGGCCTGGCTCGGAGCCCCTCTGCACACTCGCTGGGATCTGACCCTGACGAATACGCCAGCAGTGGCAGCAGCCTGGGGGGCTCCGACTCCCCTGTCTTCGAGGCTGGGGTTTTTGGGCCACCGCAGCCGCCTGCAGCCCCCCGGCGACTCCCCATCTTCAACCGCATCTCCGTTTCTGAGTGACAAGTGCCCACCCAGTACAGACCAGCTGGATCTCAAGGGGGCCATTTCTCTTTTGCCGCGGGCTCCACAGGGGCCCCGGGGGCTGTGGGAAACTGCGGGACTCAATCAAGTAGCCTCCCCGCACTTTCCAAAGTGCATTAACCCACTCCCCTGACCCCACGCTGGGGCAGGTCCCCAGTGTACAAGCTCGGTGTTGGTGGTGTTGGGGGAAGGAGAGTTTTCCGGGGTCTTGTAAAAAAAAAAAATGTAGCAGATTTGAGGAAGGCAGTGAGCCCTCTACCCACCCCTCCCTTTCCCAATGCTGTGAATAATAGGCTCCCACTGCCCCCTTCCAATTTCTCCTAGACCCTGAAGTTCCAGTGTCTGGTGGTGATTGGAGCGTCCCCTTGAGGGGGAATCCTGGTGCTCAAATTTCCCTCCAAAAGCAAGTAGCCAAAGCCATTGCCAAACACCACCCCCCCACACACCCCCAGCCATTGGGCCCCTTATTTATGACGACTTTATTTATTCTAATAGATTTTATAGTATTTATATATATCGGGTCGTCTGCTTCCCTTGTATTTTTCTTCCTCCTTTTTGTAATATTGGAAACGATGGAATAATTATTAAGTATACTATAATATATTAAGTAATATATTATTAAAAGTTTATTTTTGTGTTTTTTGGAATTTTTAAATAAAAGGAATCTGCGTGTAAGCTGGAATCCTGGATTTTCTGCGGTCTAGAAGCTGTAAAAAGGAGCGGGGAGGGTGGCGTGGGCTGTTTTCAGAAGCGGGATAGGTAGGTACGGTCGACCGATCGCCCCCTCGAACCCTCGCAGAGCCGCCCGCGGCGCTTACCTGGCAGGAAGTGACGTCACCTGGCCCGGCCGTCCACCTGAAAGGGCGGGGCCCAGGTGAGGTCACCCTAGGAACTCGGAGAGCCGGTTCCCGGGGCGTGGGGGCGCAGGCGCTCCCGTCCAGCCGCCTCCTTGACCCAGCTCGCGGCCGGGCGGGGACGGGGACGGCATGTTTCCGTCCCCGCGGGGCCGAGGGAAGAGGGCGGGGCCGAGCGGAGAGGACGGAATGTGCCGGGGCGCGAGCCCAGGACGGACGGGGGTGGCGCGGCGGGTGGGGGAGGGGGCAGCCCGAAAGTCGGGGCGCCCCAGGGTTCCACCACCCGGCGTTCCAGGACGTGAGAGCCTGGGGGAACTCAGGCTTTCTTAACCCCGGGGCAGGCAGCGTGAGAGCCCCAGGATTCCAGAATCTCAGAGGCAGTCTTGGCGACTCGGAATTCCAGCCCCCTCGTGTTTCCGAAAACTTGCAGGGACCGCAAAACGCAGCATTCTGGCTTTTCGGGCCCCCAGAGCCTCGGGATTGCAGAGTCTTGGCCCGTCGGGACTCGAGAAGTTCGGCATTTGGGGAGCCTTGGAAGATCAAGGGCTCGCGCTCCAGGCGGGGCCGGGGGGGGGGCTCGGGCTCGCCAGGCCCGAGTGTGGGTCGCGGCCGCGTCGGGCGGGGCCCCGGAGACCGCGGCGTCCTCGGACCATACAAGGCAACAGGCTGCGGGAACCACCCTGGGGCGGGGGAGCCGGCCGCCCCGCGCCCGGAAGCCGCCCCGCGTCAGCGCCGGGGCCCCGCCCCCCTTCCGCCGCCTCCTCCGCCCCCCCTCAACCCCTTTCCCCCCCTTCCCTTTCCTCTCCCCTCCCCCACTTCCCTCTCCTCTCCCCACCCTCCCCCCTGTCAGTTCCTCCTGCGCCGCCCTTCCCCTCCCCAACTCTTCTCCCCCAGTAGTCCTCTCCCTTCCCCCTTTTTAATGTGTTCCCCTTCCAGCCCCCACCCCCTGTCCTCACCCCCTCCTTTCTTTCCTTCAGTTCCCCTCCTCCTCTCCCTTCCCCCCTCTCCCCCCCACTCCGCCCTCTCCACCCTTTTCCTCCCGGGCTCACTCACTCATTGTCTTCTCGGTTCCACCTCTCCTCCCCACCCCTCTGCTCCCTCCTGCTGGTGTTCTCCCTCACCCTCTCCAGGCCCTTCCCCTCCTCTGCCTTCTCCCCTCCCTTCCCCCTGCCTCCTTGCCCTCTCTTCTTTGGCTCTTTCTCCTTGCCCACTGGCAGGCCCCGACCACTGATCTCCTCTTCCCAGAAACTGCCCTCCCCTCATTTTTGGGAAAGGGCTCAGATACCCAGACTTAGGAGAAAGGGTTGGAATAAAAGAAAACACGGAGACCCAAAGACATTAGGGAGGTAGAGAGCAAGAACAAGCCACGCAGAGACAATTTACAGACACTGAAAGAACAAGAAACTGACATCTCTGGCCCTTCCCTTAGCAAAAACAGATTTACTGCCCCTTCCTAAAACAAAAGCCTCATTTGAGAAAATGACCCCTACCACCAGCTACCAGTGCCAAACACCTGGAAGTCCCCTTGACTCCTCTTTGTCAAACCCACAGCCCAGTCCAGGAGCAATTCTGTCTGATACCTTCTACATAGATCTACGTGTCTCCTGTGGCTCCCACTCTGGTCTTATCCAGCATCATCTTGCACCTGAACCTTCCTAGCAGCCCCTTCCTGGTTTCACCGGCTCAGGACCTACCCTCAGTCTCTCCCCACTCCCTAACAAGACAACCCCAGGGAATCTGTCCTGACACCTGAGTCAGAGTCAGATCACATAAAAGGCAAAGTCCTAAGTCCTTCACCAGCCTACATGTCCTGGTTCTTTGGCCACTATTGAACTAGTCACACTGGCCTTCTAGTTATACCTGACCTGCTGCTTCAGCCACAGGGCCTTTGCACTGGCTGCTACCTCTGCCTGGACTATTCCCCCAGGTATCCCCATGACTTACTCCCCCCCCATGGGTCTCTGCTCAGATGTCTCCTCAGTGAGATGGTGTTTGACTATTATTATTACAACCCACACTGAAGCTCTGACACCCTCATCCTCCCTACTTTGCTCTACTTTTTCCATGACATTCACCACCACCTACCATATAAAATGTAGTTTTCATGCTTATAGAAACCTGCCTCTCCTGCTAGAACGTGAAATCCTCAGTGGCAGGGACTTTGTCTTGTCATTGCTGTATCACTCATGCCTAAATCCTAAACAGGAGTCAGTCACAGAGTGGATGTTCAGCATTTGTTGAAAGAAACAAATCAGTTCAGAAAAAGGGAGGAAAAGAGAGTAAACTCCAAAACACTGGAGGAAAAAAATAGTAACTATGTGATGTGATTGATGTTAACTGAACTTATAGTAATCATTTCACAATTTATACATATATTGAATCGTGTTGTATACCCTGGACTAATACGGTGTTATATGACAATTATATCTGGGGGGAAAAAAATCCAACACAGAAAAGATGGAGAAAGAGGCAGTGCCATACCGTTTGCAGAGGACCCGACACATCTACAGAAGTCTTAAACTGAGATTTGCAGACCCAATTAAATGCTCGGGCATTTAAGAGGCGACACTACCCTCTGGCGGCCCGGATGGAAACGGCACCTCCCCACAATACAGAACACTGCAGGGCGGTCGTCAGAATTCCAGGAGTTTCAGACCGAAAACTCCGAAGATCGAAACGTTCATTCCTCTAAGTGATGATGTAGATGTTTTGGTTGATTTCTAAGATGTATAAATTTATAAAAAGAGACTAAGAGGAAAAAGATGCTCCAGGTGAGGATCGAACTCACAACCTCGGCATCGCTACGCTCGCACTGTCGTATAAGTACCGCGCGCTAACCGATTGCGCCACTGGAGCTCCGGCCGCACCCTCGCGTCGCGAGGTCCTTCAGTCGTTCTTGGCCACGTGACCTCGCTGGACAGCTCCGCCTTTTGCTGCATATGCAAATGAGAGTGTTTTGGCTGACCAATGGGAGAAAGTGCCCTGCCAGTTCCGGATTCTCACGCCCCGAAGGCCCTTGCTGTAAAAGGGAAAAGTCTGAGAGGCGTTTGGAATGTGGGGGCGTAGCCTGCCCGGGGCTCGCCTTCTCATGAATATTCAGAATACGGGGGGAGGGGTCTTAACCCTTTACCGGCTGCCTGGCCGGAAGGCAGCCCCTCCCCCCCGCGGGCGGGAACAGGATATGAGCCCGGGCGGCTGGGGGGGAGGGGAAGCCCCAGGCGCCCGCCCCCCGCCTCACAGCTGGGACCGGACTCTCCCGCCACAGATGTGGCGCCGCCGCCGTCAGAGCCCCGTGATACTCATCCCAGAGCCTGAGGGGTCCAAAGTCGTGGACTCCGGAGTCGCGAGTCTCTGCACCGCGCCCTGAGAGACCCCAAAGCTCAGGCTAAAGGAACGCAGATATCCAGGTGCCCAGCGCCCCCTCCTGGAGGAGCCGGGAGGCCGAGCGATCCTGCAGGCCGAGCTTCCTGCACCCCGGCTTAAAGAACTTGGGATCCCAGACCGGTGATTTACCTCCAGGGGTTCCCAGATATCCGAACCCAGATATCCGAACTCGGCATACGGACTCCTCGCGCCCCAGCCAGTTCTGTTTGGGGCTAAAACGCCCGCTACTTCAAGGGGACCCAGGAATTTGGGACTCCCCTGCGCTCCCGCCTGGAGATGGTTTAATCTCTGCTCCAAGAGTTAGGGAACTCAGGAATCCGGTCGCCCCACGGCCCTATCTAGAAGACTCAGGAGTTTGGGTCCCCAGCGCCCCATCTGAGACCCAGGAGTCGGGACTCCCAGCATCCCTCACTTAGAGGACCAAGAAATTCGGACCGCTGCATCCCATTCTCCGAGAGACCCCGGATTCTGATTCCCGGAGCCTGAGAACCCGAAGTTCACGCCCCTGACTTGCAGAGACCCAGGAGTCCGGCTGTGCGCCTCCCCGGGGACCGTGCTAGGGTCGAATAAGAATCGAGCAGCCTCGGTTCGGGGCTGGAGACTCCCTGGGAGGTGAGGGGGGAGGCGAGGGGCCCCGACGGGCTGGGGGGAGGGGGCGGCGCCGCAGCCGCTGAACAATGAGGGGGCGTGCCGGCGGGGGGCGAGCGGAGGCGCCGGCGGGAGTTTGGGTCTGGAGGGGTGTGGGAAGGCACTGGGGACCCGGGCCGCGGCGGTGGGGACAGTAAGCGGATCGCGGAGGGACTGGCTGGAGGGGGGGGGAGGGGCGTCGAGGGCTCAGGGCCAGCGCCCCAACTCGCAGCCTTGGGCGGGGGGAGGGAGCCGTCTGCAGGACCCTGGCATCCGGTCCCCCAGCCTCCTCCGCCCTCCCCTGGGACCCCGCGGCCTCCCGCCCACGGCTTTTCCCAGCCCTGCCCCTCGCCCTCGGCTCCAGCCAGAGCCCAAACGTTCCCAGGATCCCTGAGCCTCCGGCCCCAGACAGACCAGACTCCCAGCTTCACTCTTCTTTGTCTCCACCTTTCCATCTTTTTCTCCGTATTATTTTCCCTTGTGCCCCTGTTTCTGTCACTGTGCCTTCGTCTGCCCCATTAGTTACTCCCAGGGGATCCCTCCTGGGTGTAGACCGCGCTCCTGATTCTCTGGCCTAATCCGTGAGTGTGGGCGGCGGGGGAGGCCGATGGGCTCCTGATATCCGAGACGGGGATCTTTCTGAAGCAGCCGCTGAGCCACTCAGCCATGCCCGAGGGAGCCCGTGGACCGAGCCTGTCCAAACCCAGCCCTAGCCTTGGCCGTGGCCCCACAGGTGAAGTGTGTGACTGTGCAGCTGTGTGTGAGCCCCAGACAGGTGAGCGTGCAGGGTAGGGTGGGGTCCGCTGGGCATTGAGGCGCTGTGCAGGCCTGGGTGCTGGGCCCTGCTAGCAACGCGGGGTGACCGAGACGGCCCCAGCCCTGCCTACACAGAGTTCCAGGTCAGCTGGGGCAGATGGAACCATCCCCGGATGCTGACAGTCCAGAGGGGGAAACCCAGGGTAGAATGGTCAGGGCTGGGACAGGGTTGGGGTGGGGGGTGGAGAAAGCCCCATCCCCTCACTGTGGGAGTCTAGTCCGGTTGCGCAGCCAACAGCTTGGTGCAGGAGGGGACACCTAAACAATTCAAAGATGAGGAGGAATGAGTTGGGGAAAGCAAGGAAAAGTATTCCACACGGAGGGAACAGTGTGTGCAGAGGTGAGAGGAACTGGTTTTTCATAAGTAACTGAAAGCAGTCGAATAGGATTGGAGTCTGGAGTGTGACAAGTGGTGTGGCTGTGGGAAGAGAGCAGAATGGAAAGGACTCGATGGCCATGTTGCGTATGGCCCTGTGGATCTGAGAAGTTTGGACTTTATCCTGAGGACATGAAGGGGTTGTACTTGGAGTGACGGAGTCAAATGGGCAAATTAATAAAGATCTCCCAGGTTGATACATGGAGGTGGATTAGAAGAGTGGAGGCCAGAGCCCAGAGCAGACCCTGATGGGAGAGGACTGGACAGGACCGGGGCAGCGCAGTGGGGGGAGGAGACGGGAGCCCGGGGGAAAGATAGTGACCTGGTGTGGGTGAGTGTAGGGCAGAGAGCACTCACTCAGTTGGGGAGACCCCCTGATCTCCTGCTCCACACCCCCAGCAGCCCCTGCAGCCCCTGCCATGGCCTCCCCCCGAGGTTCTGGGAGCTCCACATCCCTGAGCACGGTGGGCTCTGAGGGGGACCCGGCTCCAGGGCCCACCCCAGTCTGCTCAGCGTCCAGGCCAGAGCCCCTTCCAGGGCCCCCCATCCGCCTGCATCTGTCACCCGTGGGGACCCCGGGTTCGGCCAAACCCTCGAGGCTGGAGCGAGTGGCGCGAGAGATCGTGGAGACAGAGCGGGCCTATGTCCGGGACCTTCGCAGCATTGTGGAGGTGAGGCAGGCCAGCACCTGAGCACAGTGGGAACCCGGGCCAGCCCTCCACCCCCATAACCCCAGTCATCCCCACAGGACTACCTGGGCCCTCTGCTGGATGGTGGGGTCCTAGGGCTGAGCGCGGAGCAGGTGGGCGTACTGTTTGCCAACATCGAGGACATCTACGAGTTCAGCAGGTCAGAGGCGGGAAGGATGGGCAGGGGCACCAGTCGGTAGGGTCAGGGGCGGTGGGCTATATCCTAACCCAAACCTTGGAGCTCCGTAGTGCCCTGTCCAGGCTGGTACCTGGGGTGCGGTGACATGGGGCAGGGATCGTGATGGGGAGTGAGGGACCAGAGTGGTGGAGGGTGAGATGGATGGGAGCCTGAGGACCCAGATGAGGTCTAAATACTGGGATGGGTCTCAGCACTATGTCAGGTCTGGGGTCATGATGAATCCAGGGCTCTTACGGGGCCCGAAGGTCATGCCAGTGTGAGCATTTGTGTGACCACCTCGGCCTGGGAACTCCCTCAGTTCCAGATAAACCAGGTGGTTGGCCAGTGGGACCCAGGGAGGAGGATGCTGGGGTCCAAGGATCATGACCCCTCCGAGTGTTTTCATGAGATCTTCATGTTATTGCAGGAGATGGGAGAAAGCATGACAAGATCTCAGGATCGCAATAGGATCTTAAGATCTTCATAGCTCTGAGGGTCATGACACCCCTCTTCCTGGGTCATATCACAAGACACTGCCCCCCCACCCCAGCTGATTTTGAGCTAAGGAATAGGGCGCTGTCCATGGACAAAGTCTGAGCGGGTTGTGACCTCCTGGGTCACAGTCAGAAGACTCCCTCTGGATGTGGTGGCCCCTTGAGAGATCCTGGCTGCCACCAAGGCCCCAGATCTCCTACAGTCCTCCCACGGGGCTGTGGGGATGGGGCAGTCCCTCACCACCCTCTCTCCCTCACAGCGAGCTCCTGGAGGACCTGGAGGGCAGCCGCAGCGCGGGGGGCATTGCCGAGTGCTTCGTGCAGAGGGTGAGTCGGGGCGAGGGCGCTCAGTCTGGGAGGGGGTCTGGGCTAGGCCGGAGGGGGGCCCCCCTGGGGAGGTGGGACCTCGGGTCTCCCTGACTCCCGTGTCACCCGCAGAGTGAGGATTTTGACATCTACACCTTGTACTGCATGAACTACCCGAGGTGAGGGGTGAGGAGCCCCTGCTGGGCCCCAGGCCTTGCCCAGAGTTGCTGTGCCAGCCAGCCTCCCTCCACCTCGACCCATCCAGCTCCAACCCCTGCCAGACCGTGACAGTAACTGACCTCGCCCTAAGCTGCCCTTGACCGCCCACCCCGCCACTCCCCGCCCCCTCCCAGCCCCACCCATGTGGGGCCACCAGCCTCCCTGACCTGTGCTGTGCCCCCAGCTCCCTAGCCCTGCTCCGGGAGCTGTCGCTGTCCCCGCCCGCAGCCCTGTGGTTGCAGGAGCGCCAGGCCCAGCTCCGCCACTCACTGCCCCTGCAGAGCTTCCTGCTGAAACCCGTTCAGCGGATCCTCAAGTACCATCTGCTGCTGCAGGTAGGCTGTGGCCCTGGGGGACTGCTCGGGGAGGGCAAGGTCCTGTCCGTCGGCCACCTGGTGGGATGTCTGGGGGTGGACCTAGGACAAGTCCCCAGAAGCAGGGACGGCAGTTGGGGCAGGGGCTTGCGGCCAGTAGGGACTGGTCCTAGCTGACCCCACTTTCTGTCTCTGCCTGTGTGTCTCTCTGCTCTGGGTCGCCACTTCTGCCCCTACCTTTTTTTTCTCTCTGTCTCCTGTCATTATCATTCTTACTGTTGTTTCTGTCCCCTCCCTGCGTGCCTGGTGGCTGCCTGGCAGGAGCTAGGCAAGCACTGGGCGGAGGGCCCGGGCGCCGGGGGCCGCGAGATGGTGGAAGAGGCCATTGTGTCCATGACCGCGGTCGCCTGGTACATCAACGACATGAAACGCAAGCAGGAGCACGCCGCGCGCCTCCAGGTGAGCCCGGGGACGGGGGCTGGGGCTGCTGGATGGGGGCAGGGGGCAGGAGGGCCTCCGGTGGGGGCGATCAGCCTCCAAGGGCGGGCTGGGGCAGCACAGCCCTGTGGCTGACGCCCCCGTCTTGGTGCGTGTGCACTTCGGTGCCTTTCGCACCTGGCGGGGTCCCGGCAGGAAGTGCAGCGGCGGCTGGGCGGCTGGACTGGCCCGGAGCTCAGTGCTTTCGGGGAGCTGGTGCTGGAGGGCGCGTTCCGAGGTGGCGGAGGGGGCGGCCCCCGACTTCGAGGGGGCGAGCGGCTGCTCTTTCTATTCTCACGGATGCTGCTCGTGGCCAAGCGCCGGGGACCGGAGTACACCTACAAGGGACACATCTTCGTGAGTTCAGGGTTGGGGGCGAGGCCAGAGTGTCCCCCGCAAGGTTTCTCGTGTATACCTATACCCGTGTCCCTACAGGGAGGCCCGGGGACGGGGTCTGCAAAGGAGGGACCACCCAGCTCAAAAGGGCCACGTTTTCTTGAGTCCAAGGATAGGGCATGAGGTTTAATGAGGGGTGAGGCCAGCAGGATGCAGGTGAGGGCCTGGGGGTGGGGGGGGCTGGATTTGCCCACCAGGCAGGCATCTTCATGAGGGGAGCACATCTTCTTGATCTAGATGAAGGCGAGGGGCTGGTGAGGGGGAGCAGAGCCAGGCCTGGTGGGGAGGCTCAACAGGGGGAAAGGGGACCCACCACGCAACCTTACGGGGCACGTCTTTCTAGAGGGTTCCTAAGCTCAGATACGTGCAAGGTGCACACTGCTGAGTCTAAGGGCTCTGAGCTTGCTGCCCCTTTCTGTCCCCCCCCCGGCCCCCTTATTCAGTGCTGCAACCTGAGCGTGAGTGAGAGTCCTCGAGACCCTCTAGGGTTCAAGGTGTCCGATCTGACCATTCCCAAACACAGGCACCTGCTCCAGGTGGGTGCAAGGTGGGGCTGGGTGGTCAGGGCTCCCCTCAGCCTCTAGACCTTACACCCAGCTCCCGACTCCACCCCTGTCCCACCCCCAGGCCAAGAACCAAGAAGAGAAGAGGCTATGGATTCACTGTCTCCAGCGCCTCTTCTTTGAAAACCACCCCGCCTCCATCCCTGCCAAGGTATGGCTCCTGCCATATCAGTCGGCCTTGAGCGCGCTGGAGGACCACACCCCCATAGCCCCCCAAGACCCTGAGGACAGGGGGACCCTCTTAGACCATGATCAATAAATTGCAGAGTTAGGCTGCCTGGGTTTGAAGGCCAGCTTCACCATGTCCCTGCTCTGTGACTTCGGGCAAGTAGGGCAACCTCTCTGGTCTCCATTTCCTCACCTGGAGGAATCAGCACCGACCCCGTGGAGTTGGGGGGATTACTAATAATCATCAGTCACATGACGTGCCTCGCGTACAGCACCCATTAATGGGACTGTGACCGGGGTGCTTAGGCCCCCTCTGCCATGCAACCCTCATCCTTGTCTCTTTCAGGCCAAACAAGTTCTCCTTGAAAACAGCCTGCACTGTGAGTTGGGGCCTTGGGTTGGGAGGATGTGGAAGTAGAGGATTACTCCCAAGGAAAAATAGATTATCGGGTTCCAAATGTCTCCCCATAGGTGCTCCTAAAAGTAAGCCTATCCCAGAGCCCCTGACACCCCCGCTTGGGTCTCCCCATCCTCGGGATGCTAGAAGTTTCACCCCTGGACGAAGGAACACAGGTAAAGATGGAACCCTGAGCTTCTCCCCGCCCCTCCCCCGGTTTCTCCCCCAGGAACCGTCCCCCCAGCCTTCTCCCCCTTCGGGAGCCTGGAGCTGGGCCCCTCATGGGCTTCTAATCTCCCTCTCCCACAGCCCCATCTCCAGGACCCTCTGCCACCCGCCGTGGCCGCAGACAGTCCGGTGAGTGTCCTCCACCTAAAAGTTGACTAGAGAACGCGGTGGGAGCTGGGCCCTTGACATCACTGTGTCCTCTCCCCAGAGCCAGTGAAGGACCCGTATGTTACATTTCCACAGAACGGTAAGTGACCGCCGTAGCCCAGCCGGGTCCAGCCCCGTCTGTCTGTCTGTCTCTTCCCTGTCTCTTCCCAGGGGATGTCCTGTGTGCATGGGGGCGGGGTGACAGGGGCAGCTCATCAGCTGTCAGGAATGACCTTGTTCCCACATCTCACTCTTTTCTCTTTCTCATCTCTCCTTCCCCAGCTAAGCCTAGACTCAAGGTAAGAAACACCCTACAACAGGGCCTGGGGACCTGGACTCCTGGGTCTGGGAGAAAGGGATGGAGCCCTCGACTCCTGCCCTCCATCCTCTCTCCTTGCTCACAGCATGCTGGCAGTGAGGGGGAGCTCTACCCCCCCTTAGAGCCTCAGCCACCAGTGCAGGCTTCCGGACCCCCTGAGGACCTGGAGGACTCTGGACCCCCCACGCTGGAACCCTCCGGGACCTCCATCACTGAAGAGATCCTGGAACTGTTGAACCAAAGAGGCCTCCGGGATCCAGGGGTGAGCTGGGCATCACATCATGGTGTGCTTGGGGCTGTCGGCTGGGGCGGGCACAGCTCCGGGGGCTCAGGAGGGCCGGCCCGCCCTGACATCTTTGGTCTCTTGCCCAGTGCCCACTGCAGCCATCCCCCCACGACATTCCCACGTTCCCTGGAGACTCCCAGGTGCCGGGCGACAGTGAAACCCTCACATTCCAAGCCCTGCCCAGCCGGGACTCTTCAGAAGAGGAGGAGGAGGAGGAGCTAGAGATGGACGAACGGGGGCCTTCCCCACTCCACGTCCTGGAAGGACTCGAAAGTTCCAGTGCGGCTGAAACTCGCGACGTTCCCGGCCTTAGCAGAAGTCCAGACGCACCCAGCCTCCCTGAAATTCCCGGCCTGTCTGAAATTCCCAAGATTCCCCGCCTTCCCAGTCTCTCTGACATTTCCAGTGTTTTTGAAATGCCCTGCCTTCCAGCCATACCTAGTGTCCCGGACATTCCTAGTCTCGCCGGTGCCCCCGCCCTTCCCTGTGACTCATGGCTCCAGGGACCTCTGCGGGGGCCCGATGAGGCTCTAGCCACCAGGAGAGAACTGGTCCCCGGAGGCAGCTCGGCAAAACTGGGAGAACCCTCCTCCGGCGGCAGGGCAGGGCGGGAGGAGGCTGAAGAAGGGGAACCGTTCCCAGATTTCCAGCCCCAGGATGTCCCCCGAGATCAGGGATTCCCGGATGGGCTGGAATTCCGCTCTTGTTCAGAGATCCGGAGCGCCTGGCAGGCCCTGGAGCAAGGGCAGCTGGCCCGGCCTGGGTTCCCAGAGCCACTGCTGATCCTGGAAGACTCGGATCTGGGCGGAGGCAGCGGGAGCGGGAAGGCAGGAGCCCCGAGTTCCGAGAGGGCAGCTTCCCGCGTGCGAGAGTTAGCGCGGCTCTACAGCGAGCGGATCCAGCAGATGCAGCGGGCCGAGACCCGGGCGTCGGCCAACGCCCCCCGCCGCCGGCCCCGCGCCCTGGCGCAGCCACAGCTGTCCCCCCGCCTGCCCCAAGAGCAGGCCGAGCCAGGTGAGGTCCGCGTGTGTGGTCGGCAGAGACGGCGCAGATGGAGACCTCCGTCCTGACTCCGTTCTTTCTGTGCACACAGGGCCCCTGCCTGCCTTCGGACATGTGCTGGTATGTGAGCTGGCCTTCCCGCTGACCTGTGCCCAGGAGTCTGTCCCCCTGGGTCCTGCTGCCCGGGCTCAAGCCGCCACACCGCTGTCCAAGCAGGGAGGCGGCCTGGATGGCCGGGGTCTCCATGTTTCAACTTCGCCTGACCCCGCCACTACCCCTGTGCCCGAGCAAGGAAGCCCCTGGAATATACAGAGTGTGGCTGCAGCCACCACAGCCTTGCCCCGGCAGGAAGACCCCCGAGATGTGCAGGCGCCCACTGCAGCTTTGCCTGATCCGGAAGACCACCTGGAAATCCAACTTCCAGCTACCGCTCCTTTGCCTGAGCAGAGAGGCCATGTGGATGCCCAGGTTCCAACCAGCCCAGCTCTGCCCAGGCAGGGACGCTGTTCTGATGTCACGGTCTTAGCCACCGCCACTGTGCCCAAGCAAGAAGGCCCCCTACGTAGCCAGAGCCCGACCAGTACCCCGTTAGCTAAGCAAGGAGCTTCCAGGGATGTTCCGTTCCCAGCTGGTGTTTGCGACCAAGCCGTCAACGTGGAGCATCCGCACGGAAGCAGCCTGGACCATCCGACCCCAGGCAGCACGGCACTGCCCTTGCAACATGACCTCCCGGACGTTCCGGTTCCGGGTGCTTCACCTCTGCCTGCCTGGGAAGGCCCCCCAGACCATCAGATCCCAGCCAACAGCCCAGTGTCTTTCCCCCAAGATCCCTCAGACATTCAGCTTCTGGGCACCTCACCCTTGCCGGCACACGGAAGCTGCCTAGACCGTCGGATCCCAGCCAACACCCCACAGTCTTTGCCCCAGAACCTGAATGTTCCAGCCGCCACACCTTTGCCCCAGCAACCAGGCCTCCCGGACACCCAAGTCCAGGCCCTCCCACCTTTGCCCAAGCAGGGAGGCCTCCCAGACATCCAGGGTCCTTCTGCTGCACCTTTGCTTCAGGAACAAAGCTTCCCAGACCTTCAGGTCCAAAAACTTACACCTTTGTTGGAGCAGAAGAGCCTCCCCGACGTCCGTGGTCCGGCTGCAACACTTTGGCCTGAGCAAAGAAGCTCTCAGGACAGTCAGGGCCTGTTATCCACCCCGGGTCAGACCACCGTGGTTTTGTCCAAACCAGGATGCCACTTGGCCTCTCCTGTTGCCAGGTCAGAGTCTTCAGAGTTGACCCCACCCCACAGTCCCCCTCCTCCAACCCGGCAACTCCTGGGCCCCAATGCAGCTGCCCTCTCAAGATACCTGGCAGCCTCGTACATCAGCCAGAGCCTGGCTCGGCGGCAAGGGCCTGGGGGAGAAGCTCCCTTGGCCTCCCGGGGTCCCTGGTCCTCCTCTGCCCCCGCATCACGGGCCCCTTCACCCCCACCCCAGCCCCAGCCCCCACCCCCCCCAGCCCGGAGGCTCAGCTACGCCACCACGGTCAACATCCAGGTCGGGGGTGGCGGGCGGCTTCGGCCAGCCAAGGCCCAGGTCAGGTTGAACCACCCTGCTCTCTTGGCCCCCGCCCAGGAGTCTGTGGGCCTTCGCAGGGCCCAGGGAGCTCCTGATGCCCCGTTCCACATGTGAGCCAGGAGACCAGGCTTCTTGAAAAGCAAGGACTTCAGCCAGATGCCACAGACCCTCAGAACTTCACCCAGAAGTCCAGACACTGAACACAGGTGTAGAAATTGCTGCAGCTTTCCAACTCCTGGGAGCTGCTTTGGCGAATGGTCCTTTTTACTTACCTTTATTAACTCAGCAGGGATGGGGAAGGGGATGTCATTAATATTTTGTTAATATTACGAAGTTATGTATCTTTTCCCATTCTGGAGGCAGTGGGGGGATGACAAGACAATGAACGCGAAGGTCGGACACATGAATCAGTGGTTCTGAAAACAGGAGGAATCTCAAACTTGAGAATTACCGACAACCGCCCATTACAATTTGGTGTTTGCTTTTAGGGAGTTTATGAACTACTCGATGCCATCCAGGAAAGGCAAGTTAAGCAGCTTGGTTCCAGGCAGACTTAGAAGTCCATTTCCTTAGCAATTTATCCAGCTCATGCATCCTAGCATCTCATCTGTTCAGCCGTCTCTATGTCTAGCCATCGGCTGTGTGTCCATCTCCTGCCTGGCTACCTATCTCATCTTCCAATCCATATGCCGTGATTTAGTCAACTCTACCCTATTCATCCATTCATCATCCTACCCATTCTTCCATCAGTCCATTCCTCCATTATCCTACCTGTCCATTTTGTCCAACTAACCTTCTTCCATCAGTCCATTCCTCCATTATCCCACCTGTCCATTTTGTCCAACTAACCCTCTCCATTCATCCATGTTCCTCCATATTTCCCCCTTTACCCATTTGTACATCTCATTCACTCAACCATCTAATCCATCAGCACAACCACCCAACGTTCTCTACCATCCATCCATCCAACCATTTTGATCTCTCCATCCATCCTTCCTTAATCAGATTCTTCTGGGTCCTGGTACTACAGAATTTCTGAGATTGTTCCACACTAACAACAGAGTCAATTGAGTTTGGGATTCTGCAAAGTCCGTTCCACATCTGATTTCTCACTCCCCAACACATTAATGTCCCAATTCTTGTGCCTGCCTACACACATCAGATCTTTCTACCCCCTCGCTCTAGTTTGGGACCTCTCCAGTGCCTCAGCGTGCCCCCACCCCCAAGAAAGAAATTCAGGTCAGAGACAAAGGCTTTTATGTTAGAATCATTCTGCGCCCCCCAGCAGTGGCATGCTGGGCGGGCAGCATAATTTAAGCAGTTTCTTTGGTAATACTAGCTTCATTCAATGCTAAACCTCTTGTACTTAGCACATTGTCTTATTTAATTTTTCCCGGAATTCCCTGAGGCGCCACGTCATAGCTGAGTTCAAATCCTGACTTTTCTAGTTGGCGTTATGACCTCCGAGTCTGGGTTTTCTCAACTGTGCCAGCTGAAAAACTACAACAGTACCTGCCCTGTAAGATCGTTGTAAAAATTCAGTGAGCACAGCCTCATTTCCCAAATGTATTTGAGCCTCTGACTCACCAGGACACTGTTCAACTAACAGATCCCCCAGGATCCAGGATCTAATTCCAACCTATGGAATCAGAACTTCCAGGGCGGGAGCCTGGGAATCTGAAGTTTTAACAATTGGCTAAGTGGACATTTATTGAGTACTAACTGCACAGCAGTTAGTCACTTTATGTGAACTCATTCACTTTGAATCCTCTCAAATGTCCCTAAAAGGCACGTGAGGATGGTTTCTGATCCTCACTTTAGAGATGAGCAAACAGGACAGAGTAAGGGATTTGCCCAGTCACAGCTAGGAAGGGGCAGAGTTGGAACTCAGATCCACACAGCCTAGCTGGGGTCCATACTGTTAAGTGTTTATCCTATGCCAGGCACAGTTCAAGAACCACTTCCCTCTGGAATAAGGCTTATAACCTAGTGCCTCAAGCGCCCTGGGTGATTCTTAGCTGAGTGAGGTAGCCAAACAAGGCCTGGCTCAATAAATGTTAGCTGCTGGCTTCTATTTAGTTATTTATTGGATGGTTACTGTGCTCTACAGCAAAGCCGGGGCTGAGCTGGACTCCTCAGCCTGGGCCCGCTCCACTGCAGCCTCCCGGAGGTCAGGACTGAGCTTGGCCCTCCCCTGCTCCACCCCCAGCTACACATTCCCAGCTGAAGGAAAGTTCTCAGCCTGGCCTGGGCTCCCAGTGGCGCCGGAATTCCCGGTATTTGAGGAGGCGGCTGGGAGGAAGAAAGGGGCTGTCTACTCCAAAGCCTCAAGTGGGGAAGGAGAGGGGAGCCCCCTCCGCCTTTCCAGATGCAAGATGCATCCCAGCTGTGCCTCTGGCAGGGAGCCAGGAGCTTCAGAAGGGGGTCTCCAAACCCTGGAGAACCATGGACACCAGGCTTGCTTCAGGCCCCTCCTGAACCCTGTCCCTGGACTCCATTATTCCCACCTGCCAGACTCCTAGCTCTCCTTCACAGCCCCAGCTGACACCTCCTCAGGAATACCTTCCTTGCTGGTCCACTAGTCTGCCCACTGTTAAATTTGCCCAGCCTTCCTTAGAGTCACAGTTCGACTGGGCTCAAAGTGGGAGGGTGGTGCCCTGCTGCCTTCTTTGGGACATTTATGTTAATGCCAGCCAGACCCTTAACTCATTAACTGCATCTCCAATGCAGAACTAGGTGAGCTGCAGTTTGTGGCCACTAGGCTAATTTCCTTACCTAACATCTAGACACCTGCCTGCCACCAACCTCACAGGGACAGTGCTTAGCTGGGCACCTAATTGGTGCCAATCAACCCCACTGTCCATCTGTAAGAAGCACTATCCACATACACTCCCTGTGTATCCATGTGGTCCTGCAGAATGTTCCTCACAATGGAAATGTTCTCTCATTGGTGCAGCCCAGTATGGCAGCCACATGGGGCTAATGTATTGAGTGGGGCAGATACAAAAAGGGCAACTGGATGATAGATTTCAAGTCCCTTCTTTTATATATATATATATATATATATATATATATATAACTTGTAAAGTTTTCCCTCCTCCATCAATGTCGAACTGCCTCCCAACTTTCTTTCCAGTACCCCCGGCAGCAGGGGGAGCAGTGTGGGCCCCCACCCGGGGACGGATGGCTGATGTATCCAGGTAGCTACAAGGCTAATGTGGGCGGAGATGCCCTTTCCACTCAAGCTCATTGGCTTCCTGCAAAAACGCGAAGGGTTGGGGGGGTAGGGGAGAGGACCAAAGGTAACTGAATCCACAAGCAACACTTTACTTCCCTAATACACATACATCAGTGCTGTCCCACAGAGCTTTCTTCGACAAGGGAAATGTCCCACGTAGCCCGGAGTAGCAACTGAGAGCCCACTACGTGCTGGCTCTTACTATGATGAACAAGTCCTCAGACACACATTCTGAGCCCTGTAAGAACAGTCACCACAATGAGTGCAACCGGGACCTTTTCCCAGGAAGGAGTACTGACATCCTGAAAGATGAACCAGTCGGGGAAATCCCACCCCACCCCACCCCCACATCCCAAGCCTGTCTCCCTACAGGTTGGCACTAGAAAAAATTCCTTTCCAATCCAGGCGCGCCCTTAGCGGTTGACTTCAGAATGCACCCAGGAGGTTCCTTCTGCCTTCGTGTTCAAGTTTACTGATCGTACTCGTTTCTACCGCTCCTCCTTGAAACGCCATCACGACAGCAGCAAAGGGACTGAAAAAAAGACAAGCTCACAAGGACACCTCACACAAGCAATGGCCCACTTGGCCTCCACCGTGCCCACACGTACTGGACTCTACTGGAGGTGCAGGGAGACTGGGAGCAAGCCTGCTCCCACCTGCCTCTCCCACCCATCCACACTGACCCTGGAGCGGTGTCTTCTGCAAAGGCTTGCGATCCAGACTGGCATTGGGCTGGGGCATTTTTTGCATTTGTTTTAGTCCAAGACCCACCACAAACGACCAAAGCACAATCTCTGAAACCGTTAAGTCCCGTGACAATTGTTTATTATAAAGATGAACCCTCATCCTCACGATAGGCTTATCGGTAGGATTTCTGGTAGCGAGCACGGGCACCAGGACCGCCAAACTTTTTGGATTCGCAGCGCCGGGGATCAGCTACCAGTAGGGTCCGGTCATATTGGATGAGGATGTCTTTGATCTCCTTCTTGGAAGCCTCATCCACGTCTGGGAATGAAAAGAGAGTGAAGACTGAGATAGCCATGGAAGCGCCCTCCTAGTCTCTCAGGCTAAAGACGGGGGGCTGGTCCTCCACTTGCCACCCACCCATCGGGAAGGAGCCATTCTCACTCACATTTCTGGTAATAGGCCACCAGGGCTTTGGAGATGGACTGGCGGATTGCTGTGAGGGAAATACATGCACGAGAGAGTGTTGTCAGCTTTGTGAAGGCCCAAGAATAGGGCCTTGCTCTCAAAAGTCACCTCCCCACCTCCACGTGCCCAGTTCCTGGGACTCACCATAAATCTGGGCCACGTGACCACCACCCTTCACTCGGACTCGGATGTCCACCCCGGCAAATCGCTCCTTGCCCAGAAGAAGAACAGGTTCCAGTAGCTGGAGGAACAGGGAACATGACAGGATTTTAGGTCACAACCCGGGCAGCTGAGTGAGCCTGGATGCTTTTGTTTTACCTACTTTAGGTCTCAGCTCACAGATCCCCACATTCACCTCCACCTCCCCCAAGCCTGTCCTGATCCTCCCACCCAGGCAGAAGCCTTCTCTGGGCTCCCCCATCCCCGCCCGGACTATGTTGCAGCAGGGTCTGGTGCTGAGTCCAGTCTGCCTTCTCCACTGGACTAGGAGCTCTATGAAGGCAGGGCCTGGGGATACCTGGATCACTGCTGTGTCCCCAGCACTCAACATAAACTACACAAACAAAACCTTTGTATAAATGACAATTAGTAAGAGTAAACCACAGTGCTTGATGTCTGCAATGCAAAGGAATCCCAGATACTGTCATATTAAATTCTAACTAAACCTGCAACACAAATGTTGTTTTTCAGAGTTAGAAGTGACACTTTTATTATACCTTGCACACCAGAAACTAACATTGCATTTCGAGTACGCTAAAATTAAAAAAAAAAAAGTAATAAAGTAAGAGCAACGCACTTTAAAGAACAAATGCGTTCTCATACACACTAAGAAGCTTACACCGACAAACTATCCTCAAAACAGTCCCTCGAGGTAGAAAATTATCCTTTTATAAATGAACCCAAGGAAGAAAAATGGAGTTACTTGCCTCAAATAACAACATAGGTAAAAGAGGCAAAAAAACAAACCCTGCTCTTTCCATTCTGAGCTCAAGAAACTGTGGCCAAAACTGGCAGGGGAGGAACCCCTTTCACAGCAAAGCACGACAAACCCTAATTCTGTTCCTGTTCTTCCAATATTTAATTATTAAGCACCTACAATGTCCAAACTCTACTTTTAGACACAGTGTGTTTAAGAAACCAACTGATTTCTGTCCTCAGAGAGTGTATACTCTAAGATGCAAGAAAGACTTTAGACTGTAAACACGACACACGTCCCCCATTAACTTACAAGAAACCAAGCCGCACAAGCTCCCCTTATCCTTCAGTCCCCAAATAAGTGGGTTTCCAAATGTCCCCGTTTTGAAAGCACCCTTTTAATCTGCACGTTTTCACTCTGTCCGCTCCTATCACAATATCTGAAGCCCCAAAAATCCAGCTCCATCTCCAAATACCCTTTTTTCTGTCCCCAACTCAGCTTCTAAACATCCCATTGTTGATCCCAGATCCCTCAGCTTCCAAGACCAATGAATTCCAGGAACCCATTTATTTAACTCTCTCTCTCTAGAGCCCTCCACTCAACCCAAACGCCCACCCTCAATGCCAGCACCTTATATTGCAGCGTGCGAGGCTCGATCATCTCCAGTGGCCGCCCATTCACCTTGATGAGGCCGTTGCCCCGTTTGCAGTGCGCCACGGCTGTGGCCGTCTTCTGCGGAAAGCGAGAAGAAACAGCGGAGCCACGTGAGCTTCGGCCCCCGGATCCCAGGTCGACCCCAGAACCTACCCATAGGCCCCTGAAGACCCCGGCCTCCCTCCGCCCCTCCAATCGGGCACCCGGCCTACCTTGCGTCCGAAGACCTGCACGGACTGCAGAGGACCCTTGGACGGCATGGCTGCGAAGGCAAGAGCTCCTCACCGCGCGGCGCCGCAACCGGAAAAGGAACATGCGGGGCCACCCCGGCCGCTTTTCAGGGTCTGCGCAGGCGCTTTGGGCGCTGTGTCGCGACGGGAGAGCGCTTTACGGCTCATATTGCAGTCAGAGGGCGGGACTTCGGAAAAGCAGCGGGAAGGTGGGTCCCAGAACCGGAGGAGGCGGGACCTGGGAGTGGAAGGGGCGGGGCCTGAAGTGCGGAGGGTGCAATCGCGGAGGAAGGGTAAGGGCGGGCTGTTCTTCACATTCTCGGTCCTCGTTGGTCACCGCCGGTTCATTTGCATTTCGGATCTTTAATAATCTTCCTCCACCCAAAGATCAATTCTCACCCTCCTCTGAAGAGGCTCCTTTTACCCCGTACCACTGGTCATCATCCTCCCCTGTAGACTCCATCCTGCCCTCTAGACACCCTTCTCCCGAAATCCTCCTCTGTCAAAATCCGCAGCAGGAAGTCGGTCAGGATTTCCAGATTCAGGATTCAGAACCCACCTCCTCCGAGAGTCCTCTCCCAGAATCTTTCCTTTTAGCGCCCCTCGCCCAGAATCCACCTTTCACCAGGATTTCCTTCCTTTTAGAGTTTCGTCCTCCCAGAATCCCCCTCCCCAGAGCCCTCACCCAGACTTCCTCTTTCCCTGAATCCTCCTCCACTCAAGAGCCCCAGAATCTACTTCTGCCCGCAATCCACCTTTCCCAGAACAGCCCCGTTAGAATCCCCTTTCACAAAATCTCTCTCGCTTTCAGAGCCCCCTCCTTCAAAATCTAATTTCCTAAGAATTCCTTTCCCTTCAGGGCCTCCTCTTCCCAGCAACTGGTTTCCCCTCGATTCTCCACTCCTTAGAGACCCTCCCCCCATATTGCCCCCCTTCAGGGTCCCTACCCTAGAATCCGTTTCTCCAGGGTCCTTCAAATCATCTCTTCATTTCCTCTGGCAAATCACCCTACTCTCCAGGCTCCTCCCCCACAGAATTCTCCATCCCCAGCATCCCCCCCGCTCCCATCTGAGGAACCTCAGGATTGAGTTGCCCTCTGCTCCCCCACACTCAGAATACTCCCTTCCCAGGCAAAAGGCTTCTCTCTCAGAGTTGCAGAGAGCCCATGGTTGCTGCTTCGTTTCTCTGGCAGCACTGACTCAGAGGTCCAAGGTTCAAAGGGTGGTGGTGACTTACCTTGTGCTTGGAAGGTGGAGACTGGGTGGAGGTTGGTGGGCGGGTCTGTGGCAGGAGGGAGGATCCTCAAGCCCAGAGTCCAGCTCCAAAAGGGTGAGAGAGGGGAGAGGTGGAGGGAGGGAGCACCCAGAGGCTGACCTGGGGGGACACAGACCGATACACAGCACAAGAGAGACAGGCACACATGAAGGAGAAAGACAAAGAAGGGGCCAATGAAGAAGAGGAGAAAGAAGATAGACACAGGGTCAATTACAGATGGACCCAGAAAACACAAGTGACGGCGATTCGGAGGCAGAGAGGCCAGCCCTCAGAGAAAGAAGACGGACAGGTACAGGGAAGCATGGAGATTCCAAGATATTTGAAATATGGAAATACATGATACAGAAATAGAAGTAGAAAGGAAAGCAAAGACTCCCAAATATGCACCTGCAAACACAGATAAAGCCTATCAGGGGTGTTTTCCAATGAGAAAACAGGCCACAGGATTCACATACTCTCATGCATTCTGTACTGCCTTACGGACCTGTTGGGGGAGGGGGGTGGGACGGGACTTCCCCAAATCCTCCAATCTCTCTGGGCTGATCCTCCTGCCCTTGCTGAGACTTTTATCTTCCTGTGGGCAGTGGGGGAAAGGTATCAGGGAACCCTCTGACCTGGACCCTCCCTACTGTAGGGTGACCATCTTCCGCTGGGGCTCTTGGAGAACATTCCCTGAGTATCTGTGGGTTGAGTAGAGCTGGGCAGGAAGGGGTCAGAACACTTCAGTCTTCTAACTTGCTCTGTCTCTCTGTACTTGTTGCTTCCAGGATGCTGGGCTGGGACCAGAGAAAGCCTGGGGTGTGGGCAGGGTGCCTGTGTGGCCTCTCTGGACCATCCTCCTCCTGGTACGGCCCTTGGGAGGCCTAGGATCACCCCTCTGTCCTCAGGAGCCTTTCTACTTCCTCGTTGCCATAATGAAGATGCTGGTGAGGAGGAGGGAGGGGAAAGACAGCAGACAGGCAGGGAGGGGGTGGGAGGGCATATTTGAGGAAGGGTCAGGCTCTCCCCTCCAAGATCTGATTCTTCTCCCTGCCCCAAATTATAGGGAAACAAAAATGATGGCACTCTCTACACCCCAGATGATCTCTCAGTGAGTATTTCATTATCTCCTTACTGGACCTTGGAAGTTTAGGGAGAATCCACTAGGCTCAGTGTTCTCAGCCTTCACAAATACGGTTTGTTCACTGCTGTCTCCAACACCTATTTTTTTTTTTTTTAAGATTTATTTATTTGAGAGAGAGAGAGAGCACATACACACGAGCAGTGGGGAGAGGGAGAAGGAGAGAGAGAATCCCAAGCAGATTCCCCACTGAGTGGGTAGCCCAATGCAGAGCTCAATCCCAGGACCCTGAGATCATGACCCGAGCCTAAACCAAGAGTTGGTTATTTACTTATTTACTGTTCACACTGACCCTATGAGGTAGATAGGGCCACCGCATATGGATGTGAAGAATGTGTACTGCACAAGGATCCCGCCTCAACAAGGGCAGTATTCACACCTGGACATATTTGTCAATTTCTGGAAGATAACAGTAATGTATCTTGTTCTAACAAACACTTCCAAGTGTTTTAAGAAAGAAGTGTCATTTTCTGGGTATAGGCTAGTGTCAGCCCTGAAGGTAGGAATTCTTCAGAGTTCTCTTTTACAGATGAGGAAACTGAGGGCCAAAGAGGTGAAGGGGCTTATCCTAGGCCATGGTTCAGAAACCCCAGGGTTGGGGATTTGGGTTCAGACCCTTGCCCAGAGACACCAAGTCATTCTGTTCCCACAGGTGTGTCCTGCTGAGACTCTAGGGTGCTTCCGGCTGGAGCTGTCTGTGATCCAGTTTGAAGAGGGCCCATCCTTGGGGATTGCCGTGTTCCGGCTGCAGCGTCTGCTGGATGCACTGGGGTCCCGGCTGTGGGTGACTGGCCAGGGCCCTTGTCCACCCTGCGAAGGACATCCTCAGAGACCTGTCCCTCTCTTTCTGGCCAAACTCTTGGAGTTATTACAGGGGGCCTGTGCTCGGCACCGGCCCTGAGCATGAGCCTGGGAGGACACAGACTCCCTGGTACTGCTGGAGAGGCTGGGTGCAGAGGAGAGAGGACTTGGTCTCCAGCCTCAGCTAGAGTCCTAAGCCTTCTCCTTCTCCTTTTAGGCCAGAGGACTTCATGTGCAGCCCAAAGAGCCAAGGGGAAGAGGAGAGAAGGAGGAAAATAAGATCCGAAGCCTGAAGTCTCTGACCTCCTGGGGTGGGGGGGTAGATAAATTGGCCCCCATCTGCCCCTATTCTCCCTCTCAGACACTCCCTCCTCTCTCCTCTTCCAGGAAGGGACAAAGCATGGCACAGGTGTCTTCTAACTGAATCCCACCCCTAGAGGACAGGGAGGGTCTTGTACCTCAAGTCCCTGATTGCAAATAATTACCACCTGGAGAGATTTAAAGTAATGCTGATGGCTAGGCCCCAATCCAGAGATTTTGATAATTGGTCTCTGGTGGATCCTGAACATCATAGTTTTAAAATCAACTTCACTGAGGTGTATTTGACATATAGTAAAAAGCATACATTTTAAGTGTACATTTCAATGAGTTCTGACAAATGTATACACACAGCCACATTTCCATCACCCCAAAGCATCCCTCATGCCCCTTCCCAGTCAATCTTCACCTTCAGTCGTAGATACCCACTAATCTGCTTTCTGTCTGTATAGATCAGTTTTGCTTTTTCTGGAGTTTCACATGAATGGAATTATAGTATGGACATATATATTATATATATTACATATATATATCTTAGTGTCTGGGTTCTTTCACTCAGCATGATGTTTTTGAGATTCATTCATGTGCATAGCAGTAGTTTATTACTATTCCATTGTATAGACACACCCAATTTGTTTATTCACTGTCCTCATGATGGATATTGGGTTGTTTCCACTCTGGGTCTACTGTGCATAGTCCTCTTCTTGCGTCTTCTTATGTACCGCTGGGCTTGAGCGTCGAGAACCACTGATACACCAAGGAAGAACTTTCTATGGGTTGGAAATTACTGTTCCTTCTTGTTCCTGGAGTAAATGTCTTCCTACAGCAATGTCAATAGGCATTTTATATGTGGAATCGTATTTTGAAGAGCTGCCGTTTAAAGGAACCGAGCTTATAGAGGGAAAACATTTTTATAGTGCGACAGCCCCTCCCCAGTCTGTCTTGGTTTCAGTCTGGGATTGCTGGATCAGGGAGTGTATGCTTATATAGACATGCACCTGTGGTATTGGTCATTCCCTGGTCTTGTGAGCCAGCTGGTTGCCCAACCACACCATGCTACCCTGTAACTAGGTGCATATTAAATTTCTGTAAATTGAATCCAGGTGTCTCAATACTTCTGCAAGAAATTTTAGCAATTTTTTTTATTCTTATGTTAATCCCCATACATCACATCATTAGTTTTAGATGAAGTGTTCCGTGATTCATTGTTTGTGCATAACACCCAGTGCTCCATGCAGAATGTGCCCTCCTCAATACCCACCACCAGGCTAACCCATCCTCCCACCCCCCTCCCCTCTAGAACCCTGTTTGTTTTTCAGAGTCCATCGTCTTTCATGGTTCGTCTACAGCAATGTGTTTTAAAAGTTTCTGATTTGTTTTCCCCTTCATCAGATTCATTTTTCTTATCTCTCTCATGCCTGGTCCTCTTTGCCACCGTCAGACAAATAATTACTAATATGTAAATTCACATTGATTTAACTTAGGTATTTGTAAAGGAAAACAAGGATTTTCAGGGTCACCTAAACTTGGGGAGGAGCCTTAGGTCTGCCACTGTGCAGTTAGTTTATTTCTCTGAGCTTCAGTTTCCTTGTCGGCAAAATGGGGGTACTTACCTCCTAAGAATGTTTTAGGGGCTCTAGGAGATAAAGTCTGATTTCTTTGCTAATTCATTATTGTTTGGTCATTCCATGACTCCTCACGGCCTGGCACACGGCATTAGTAAATTCAAGCACGAATTCCTGGCTGGAAATGCGGGTCGGAGAAGGGGAGTACTTTAACCCCTCTTTGACCCTCCCAAGATGTCGACCCCATGCTCTACGTTAAGCTAGATCTGCCACTTTCAAGATGGCGTCCTGGAAGTGCGTCGCCGGAGATTAGCGCCGGAAATCTCGCGTTAGGCGAGGCCAACGGGTAGGTTCTCGCGAGAAGGCACGTCAGTCCCAACCAGGCGTCGTGTGAACAGCTGCTGGTACCGAAGACTGAAATAAAACCGGAGCGGTGAGGGGTGGGTCGGACGCCTAGGTAGCAGGACCGGGGGTCGCCGGGGCCCAGGGAGGCTTAGAGCCCGGATTCGGGGACACGGAAGGTGTAGCAGGTGGCTTAGGGGGTAGCCTTTCGGGCTCACGGTTGCCAGAACGAGGCTGCCGGAAGTGCGCTCAGGGATTTTTCTTCTCCCGGGAACTGGTGGGGAAACTGAGGCTGGGGTGGGGCTCCTGTCTGGAGGACGCACTGAGGCCGCCGTCTTTTCCTGCAAGAGCAGAAGATGTCGGACAGTGAGGACAGCAATTTCTCCGAGGAGGAGGATAGCGAGCGCAGCAGTGACGGCGAGGAGGCCGAGGTGTGTGGCTGGGACATGGTGGGGAGGCATAGCGCCTGGGGACAGGACCAGGGCAGAAAGGCCCCTGTGGGAGCTCAGAGGAGATCAGAACGAGCTCTGGCCTCTGGGAGCTTCCAGGCTGTTGGTAGTGATAGAGAAGTAGGTAAGCCTAAGTCAAGCAGAGGGACAGGTGCGGGAGGCCCGGGAGGCCCCAGGTACAGTGAAGTAACAGGTGATGTGTATAAAGAACCTGGCATATAGCAAGCACTCACTGTTAGTTTTTATGAAGAAGTGTGCTCCGTCATTTCGAAAATACATTTTTTGTGCCTACTGTGTATTAGGCACAATTCTTTGTCTGGGGGCTGCACCAGTAAACAAAACAGATTTTGAAAGTCTTCGCCTCTGTGATCGTAAATAAACATAACTGATAAGTATATCGTTTAATAAGGCAGAGGGTACCCTGGAGAAAAGTAAAGGGGAATAGGGAGTCTTGGTCAGTTTTAAATAAGGTGAGTCTGAGAGGGTGATGTTTGAAAAAAGATGTTGAGGGAGTGAGTCGTGTGGAGGAAAAGCGTTGCGGTAAGGGGAAGCAGCACGTGCAAAGTTGGGAGTTTGTCTGCATGTTGAAGAAATAACAAGGAGTCGAGTTTGGCTGGATCAGAGTGAGTGCAACAAAGAAGTAGCAGGAGCCAGATCATATAGGACCTTGAAGGTTCTGGTGAGGAATTTGTCCTGATTGAGTGCGACAGAGCCGTGAGAAGTTTTGGAGCAAAGAAGGGGTGTGATCCCATGTTTTGAAAGGATCACTCTGGCTTTGGATTTGTTTCAGGAACCAAATAAATATTTCCTGGGACATACCTGATTTTAAATATTCTGCTATTAACTGTTTTCTTCTTTTGTTTGTTTGTTTCTTTCTTTTTTTAAAGATTTTATTTATCTGACAGAGAGACAGTGAGAGAGGGAACACAAGCAGGGGGAGTGGGAGAGGGAGAAGCAGGCTTCCTGCCGAGCAGGGAGCCCGATGCGGGGCTCGATCCCAGGATCCTGGGATCATGACCTGAACCGAAGGCAGACGCTTAACGACTGAGCCACCCAGGCGCCCCTTCTTTTGTTTATTTCTGACTTATTTGTTGATTAAATGTTTGAGCATCTACTACTGTGTTCCAGATTCTTCTGGGTGTTGGAGAGAGTGGAGCAAGGCAAATTTTTGCTTTCACAGAGTTTACACTTAGTAGGCAACAGTTAACAAACAAACAAAGAGATGACTCAATGATTGTAGATGTCTCCTTTAACCTCCAGAAACGTAAACCAATTTTTTAAAGTTAGTTGCCAATACTTGTAAGGGCTATTTCATGTAAAAATCATGATTTTTCTGGGAAAGTGAGAGAAGCCAGCAACCTGAGACCCAGGATTGTTCTACCTAGCAGCTCTTTGCTCAAAAAGTATCAGCCTGCTGGAGAATGGGGAATTTTCTCCCAATTCCTGGGATATATTAGTTGCCATCTATCATCATGCCTACCTTATGGGGGATTTAAGTAAAGGAAAGATTTCATGTACTTGTGTCCTGGGGAATATCAGGTAGATAGAGAGTGCCATGGGTTTCCTTTGAGCTGTCCTACTTACTTTGGTTCTTTTCTTGACCTCTGTAGGCATTTGATTGTCAATCCTTGTGCTCTCTGGGGAGTCCTCAGCTTCCAGTGAAGAGTTGGAGGAATTGGGAAGCCATGGTGGGGCTGAGGCAAATGGGAGGATGCTAGGAAGGACTTTTGTTTCAAGCAGTAGCACTGGGTTCTTGGTCTCTCTGACTCATGGCTTCAAGGCATTGCTTGTGGTTAAATCCTGGTGGTAATGAGATCAGGATCCTGGGGTACTTTTCCTGGCTGCGACATCTGGTTTGCTATGTGCAAATGTCACTTACCGAACGCCACACCAGGCTCCTGACTCACCTGCTGGCTCGTCTGCTGTCACCACATGAAGCAGGTGGACAGTGAGACGCCAGCCAGAGATGGGACTACATAGGCTTTTTGGACAGCCAGAAGTTAGCATATCCTTGAAGGACCAGGCCCTGTAGAACGAAGAAGGTAGGGATGGCAGATGATGAGCCACTATTGGGGGAATGATCTGTTTCACCATTCGCAGCCCCAGTAACCTGCTCATTCATTCATTGAACAAGTGTTCCTAGTTTCGGTCATGTTGGAATCACTGGCTCCCTCATGGAGCTCTCTGTCTTGGGGTGGAGATAGTTTTATAAACAGATGGTTCCTTCAGGGGATTGTGAGGATGGACAGTGTAAGAGCACATTCAAGCCCCAAGATAACACAAAGATAGTAACGGGAGTCCTCTTCTCGGGGACTGGGGAGCCAGGTTTAGAGAGAGGGTTTTGCTGGGACTGAGCCAGGGGAATGATGACAAGGTTCCTTGAAATCAGGCTGTGGTCCTCTTGTGGTTTGAGTTGGTAAGATGTGGGACATTGTGGATTAGTCAGAATATGTACTAAACAGATCTTTCAATTGTCTTCTGTTCCCATCCCTGGACTGAGTGATGTTGGGAACCCAGCAGTGCCTGAGATAGCCTGGGCCCTGCTCTTAGGGAGCTCTCAGTGGTCAGGGCTGTGATGGAGGATGATATGCCTGACTTTGCTGGGGGCGGGGGATAGGCATGACTTCCTGGAAGAGGGGATATTTTGATTGAAGTAGGAGTGAGAGGCAAAGGAGAATAGCTTTTTTTTTTTTGCAGAGGACTAGCATGAATGCTGGATAGCACTGAGAGAGCATGGTACAAGTGTTTCATTGTGGCTGGGACCTAGCATTTGGAGGGGGAGCCCGAAGAGGCAGGATGAAAGGGAGAGGCAGTGAGTGTGTGTTTCTAGTCTAGGCTGCTAGGGAGCTTGTTCTTTACCTGAGAGCAGTGGGGAGCCATGGCCATGTTTGAAGCAGGGGACCAAATGATCCGTTTCATGTTTTAGATCATATTTAGTTTGCCAAGACTACAGAATATACTCTAGGTCGGGGGTGATGAGAGGTGCTTTTAGGTAGGAGAAGAACAAGACCTTAAGCCACATTGAATCATCATGAAGTTATTTCCTGTATAAGTTGCATGTCCTGTCTTTTGATTGGGTCACGGAGAAAGTTTTACTTTGGTGCTACTGTGTCTGAACACTTTTCTGAAATTTGCTTGTCTCCATGTTTATCAGGAGAACAGGCTTTTGGCTTAGAGCCTGCAGCCGGCAACAGTATCATGCTAGGACCTAATAATAACATTGTTTTGCTTTTATCTTTATGGTTATTTGTTGCTTGTGACAAGCTAAATTTGAAAATGTTTTTACTTCTGAACTATTTCAAAGTATGGAAAAGTTTCTCTGTTAAGCTAAATGAAAACGTGAGTGAATTTAAAGAAAATACCAGGTAAATGAATTTAAAGAAAATAAGTAAAGTGAATTTAAAGAAAATATCAGGAATATCAGGTAAATATTAGGTGAATTCACACTGATGTGAACTTGGCAAAAAAGCCTGAAGTAAGTGAAGAAAAGATTGGAGTTTGGGGAACACTGTTTTGTCTGGATCATTTCCTTTTGTGACTGGTTTGACAAGAGGGATTAGAGGCCAAGAGGCTGGGCAAGGAGCTAGGATTTAGAGGGCAGTGTCCCTGTCCAGACTAGGGGCTGTAGGGATGGGGAAGAAGGGACAGATTGGAGGGACAACGTTCCAAAAGCAGAAAGGCCAAGAGTTTGGTGCCTAATAGAAGCTAGAGGGAGCCAGCACAGGTCTGGGGGAAGACATTGAGGTCAGTGTAGGATGTGGTATGTGTGCAGGGCTCAGAGGACATCTGGGGGAGCCATTTGTGGAGGCTGCTGACACATGGGGGCCTCTAGTTCTGGAAGAAAGTGTGGACTGGAGACAGATGGGGTATCACCTGCAGAGACAGGATCTGAGGCTATGGAAGGTAAAGTGGTCCGGGGAGAGTGTATGCAGCGAGAAGCAGAGTGGGCCCCCGGCTGAAACCTGGGGACAGAAGCCAGCACTTGAGGGGTGAGCAGAGAAAGAGGGGAGTGCAGAGGATCAGCCAGAGAAGTTGGGGAAAAGCCAGGGTACTGTGATGTGACAGATGCCAAGGGAAGAGCTTTTCTCTAGCGACGGAGGATCAGTGGTGTGAAGTGTTTTGTAGGTAAGGAGTAAAGATGGTTCATGGAATTAGCAACAAGAGGCAGGCAATGACCTTGGGGAGCAGTGTGGACTGGAACTAGAGACGTCCAACAGCCAAGGGAGCAGATGAGATGGCCTAGGGAGTTGTAGGGTGGAAAGAGATGAGGGCCAAGGACCAAACTTCATGGAGCTACATTTACGGGCCAAGCGGAGGCTAGCAAGGAGCTCTAGAAGAGCAGGGGGTCTGGGCCAGCTCCCAGGTATTGGGTGGGTGGGTGACAGTGCTGTTACTGAGATAGGATGGCTAGCTAGAGAGAGGCCCAGCCAGGGGGGAAGGGAGTGTATGCAGAGCAGAGGGGGTTATTGACTAGCCAGGCAGAGCTGGCATCAGATTTGAGGGTGGGGGGGCTTGGTGTCTGGATTTGGGGGTACAGAGCCTTGGTGCCCCAACCCTACCTGACTCTCCAGGTGGAGGAAGAGCGGCGGAGTGTAGCAGGCAGTGAGAAGGAGGAAGAGCCTGAGGAAGAAGAGGAGGAGGAAGAGGAGGAAGAATATGATGAGGAAGAGGAAGAGGAAGATGATGACCGGCCTCCCAAGAAACCCCGCCACGGCGGCTTCATTCTGGACGAGGCTGGTACGTCACAGGGGTGTCCGGTGCTGAGCAGCAGCTGGACTTCCACCTTCGCTTCTATTTCTTGAATGTACTTTTTAAAAAAAATTTGGGTAAATGTCAAACCCACAGTAGTAGGATAGTGTGTGGAACCTCCGTGTCCCATCAGCTTGCCTCAAGAGTTAACAGCTTAGTACCAGTCTTGTTTTGTTTCTTCCTCCTCACTTCCACCCACTGCTGGATGATGTGAAAGCAAATCCCAAATACATAATTTTGCCCTGAAATATTTCTCTCTGTATTCCTAAAACATCAGTCCTTTTATTTTTTTATTTTATTTTATTTTTTTAAAGATTTTATTTATTTATTTGACAGAGAGAGAGACAGCAAGAGAGGGGGAGTGGGAGAGGGAGAAGCAGGCTTCCTGCCGAGCAGGGAGCCCGATGCGGGGCTCGATCCCAGGACCCTGGAATCATGACCTAAGGCGAAGACAGACACTTAACAGCTGAGCCACCCAGGCACCCCACATCAGTCCTTTCCAAATACAACCGTTATAGTACTGTCATCGTCCTTTAAAAAGCTTGAAATCTGTGCTCGTCATGAAAAGCTCCCAATGACCTAGACGTAGGCAGGACAGCGTCGTGGAGGCCGACAGGCCTGGGTCCCTCCTGGCCTGCCTCTGCTCTCTTCTCCATGTGGCCCTGGGGGAGTCGCTGTCCATCCCTTGGAGCCCCTTTTCCCCTCCGTAGAGCGGGGACAAACAGTCCTTCGTATTCCAGAAGGGATATTTTGAGGACTGGGGGGGGCCGAACACATAAAGTACATCAGGTAGATGGCAACCCAAAGCGATGTGCCCAGCCTAGAGGGGGTTACCTATCAACACTCTATAGTCCCATGTCACACCTACCGTTCTGTAAACTGCTTTTTTTACTTTCAGCGATGGTGGAGGAGCATGTAACGTAGCGTAGATTAAATGAGTTAAGTCATGTAAAGAAAGTTTTCTGAACAACTTTTGGCACCTCAGTGCTCAATAAACTTTAGCAGCTATCATCATCATCATTGTCATCATCCTGGAAATACCCATTCTTTTTCCCCCATGGCTACATAGTACTTTTTCCATAATCTGTTTTATTTGACCAGTGTCTTATTGGATATTGAAGTTTGTGTTTTTCATTATTACAAGCAGCATTGCTGGGAACACCTTTTTATGTACTTAGACACATAGACGCAAGTTATTTACCTAGATCGGGGGTTCTTAATCATAACCTTTTTTGTGCTATGGCTCCTTTGGCAGTCTGGTGGAGTCTGCAGACCCCTTCTTAGAACCATGATCTGAAATGCTGAGAGGGGAAAATAACAGGATTCCGAAGAGAACAATTATACTGAAATACGGTACCTAAATATTCACAGAATGTGTGGGCCTCATCATGAATGCATTGAAATAACAAGATTTAGTGGAGGGTCTGATAAGAGTCTAATTTGGAAGTAGCAATGAGTGCAAATGACATTTTGAGGTATCTGCAGCTGTAACGTGCTGGGAAAATATCAGAGTTCGCTGCTAAGGTTGTTGTGATTTATTTCCATTGTTTGTAATTGACATAAATATGACTTTTCAGTTAGAGATGAGTGAAAATGTAGTATTTTATCTGTCATGGAGCCCGAAGATTTTCTACATGGTAAATCCCTATAAGTCAGACTGTTGGGAAAGGGGATGCATATGATTTTAAAGACTTTTCGATGTCTGCAGCCAAATATTGGCCCCTGAAAAGGCCATACCCGATCCTCCCACCAGCCATCCATGAGGGCGCTTCTTCCCTACCCATGTAAAGGAGAATCCTTGGAATGCCATCCGCCGTTTTCTTGGGACCCTCTCCCCTGAGGGAACAGAGGGGCAGGAGATGCTCGGGACACTCCTGGTCCTCCCCTCAAAGGCTGAGGGGAGGGAGTCCTTTCTTTGAGAAGAGGTCTCAGATAGCAGAAGGGCCAGATCTAGAGAAGGGATAACACGCCGTGTGACACGGACTGGACTGCCAGGGACAAGCCCGTGTTGGGGTGGGAGCTTTGTCGGGCACTGCGTGTGGGAAGGCTGTGCAGCGGTGCCCGTTGACGTTTAACAGGCAGGGACCCTTTGATCCAGGAGTTCTTTTTTCGGAATTCACCCGACAATTAAACCCGCACAGGCGTGTAAAGACACGAGGCCAAAGACAGTTGCGGCAGTCCTGTTTTCAATTGTAAATGTCTGGTGACCTAAATGTCCACGTAAGGGCCTGGGAAAAGAGTTACAGGGCAGGTCATCAGATAGCAAATGAGGCATGGGCTTCTGTGGAAGCGCCCCAGGCTCGTAGGATTGTTTAGAAAAAGAGGAAGGTACCGAACAATGTGTTATAAAGTTGCATTGGGGCAGGTGGTGGTGGAGGGTTTAGACGCATTTCTTGTATATGCACAGGTGATCTCTAGGCAAGAAACTGGTTATGGAGTTGCCTCTGGGGAAGGAGACTGAGCTAGCGGGGGCTAGAAACGGGAGGGAGACTTCCCTGCACACTGTACAATCCTCTGAACGCTTTGGGTTTTTTCATCACGTATGGGTATCACTGTTCAGTTTTTAGTATAATACTCGCTACGTACGGAAGAGCATGAGTAACGTAGTGAAGAGGTCGGTGCATGAACCCTGGAGCTAACCTGATTCTCCGGGACCAGCTGAGAGTCTTGGGCCAGTTAGGTCCCCTTTCTGGGCCTCAGAGCCCTTGGTGGACAATCCGAACGGTGCAGGTACTGGAGGATTCGGTGAGGAGTCTGTGGCAAGTGCTCACAGCAGGCAGGGCACGCGGGACACTCTCAGTGAGCAGTAGGGTCACAAACCTGAGGGGATAATAACAAAACCAACAGATTGTGGATCGTGTCTTTAAAAAAAACTATATACTGGTCTTGATAGTTGGAGAGAATTTTTGTGTCTGCTTCTTTTGATCTGATTTTTTTTTTAAGTTTATTTGATTATTATTATTTTTTTTTAGTAATCTCTACACCCAACATCGGGCTTGAACTCTTACCCCAAGATCAGGAGTTGCACGCTCTGCTGACTGAGCCAGCCTGGTGTCCCTGTCCGGATTTTTTAAATGGACTTGTGGGTGGGGTCGGGGGAGGGATGGGTTTTAGAGCCAGGTGGGGTTGGAGCTGCCTGGGAGACGCGATCCTGTGGCCTGAAGCAGCTCCGTGGTATTGGGCGAGAGCCTCACTTGTGCGGGCGTCTCTGCCCTGTCCTCACCTGCAAGGTGCATGGTTGTCCTGCCCACCTCCCAGTGATGTCTCCCGGGAGCCACTGTCATGAGGTCACCTCTGCTGCAGCTGCCTCCCTGACCTCTTGGCTTTCCTGTTGCAGATGTGGACGATGAGTATGAGGACGAGGACCAGTGGGAGGACGGAGCAGAGGACATTCTAGAGAAAGGTTTGTGGGGTCCCCACCTCTGCAAGACCGCTTTGGGGTGTGACCGAGAGGGTCTTGAGAACCCATCCCCCACCCATGCCCTGCACCCCCCCCCCACCCTCCTCACCTCGCTTCTTTCTGTCGTTGCCAGAGAGACCAGCTCTGTACCCTTTTCCTTTTAGGCCCATGAGTTGGGGGGCGGGGGCTGTGGGTGGTGGGTGTGGTGGGAAGAGGACTCTGGGATCCCAGGGCCCCAGTGAATCCCTTCTGGGGGTTGTGGGGGGGTGGGCTCTGTCCCAAGATACCCCCCACTTCCTGGGCCAGTGCCCCCACTTCCCTGTTATTTTCCGTTTTGTGCGCCTCATACATTTCGGCTTCTCCCCCAACCACCTGGTGCCTGGCCTTTACTTTTGATTTTCAACCTTCCTGTGTCCCTCCCTTCCCCTTCCCCCAACCCATTGGTTGATTTCGCTGCTATAATTTGGCTCATACTTTGTCTGCCCTCGCCCACCACCACCACCACCACCACCACCACCACCACCACCTCCTCTTCCTCCAAGTAGAAGAGATCGAAGGTAAGAATCTGGAAACTGTGATTCCCCGACCCTCCTCCCGTATCCTGACATCTCCTTCCTGCCCACAGCACCCTCCCTCCACCCCTGACCCCCGTCTGGCCCTGGGGGCTCTGACTCATAGAGGGTCCAGAATCAGGGAGTTCTGAGGCCAGGTCTCTAGCCGTTGGCCTGGGAAAGTGTGTATGTGTTTATGTGTGTGTGTGTGGGCGTTGGGGGCTGCAGCGATGGGTGGGGTGGGATGGAGTTCAGGGCATAATTAGTGGCTGTGAGATGGGGAATGGCTGGGTGCCCTCACCTGTTGGGCCCTGTCCCCCCAAGTCTTTTTCATGAGAAGCAGGATTGCTGAGTAGGACAGAGTAGAGGGTGAGGGTTGGGGGTTCCTAGTGAGGTCTCTCCTGCCCCAGGGCCCAACTCCGGCCCTCTCAGCCCCCATCACTTCCTCCAGGCCCCTGCCTTTCACCTCCCCTTACTCACCCCATTTGCCCATTTTTCTGTAGCCTCCAATATCGATAATGTTGTCCTGGATGAAGACCGTTCTGGGGCTCGCCGCCTACAAAACCTCTGGAGGTAAGCAGGAAGGCGGAAGGGTGAGACTGGTTCCCAGGGGAGACTTGAGGGCAGGTCAGCCCACCCTTCTCTCCACAGCCTTTCATTCATGTTTACTTTCCCCCTTCACACCCCAGGGACCAGCGAGAGGAAGAACTGGGCGAGTATTACATGAAGAAATATGCCAAGTCGTCTGTGGGAGAGACGTAAGGGCACAGGGTGGGGGCAGGTGGTCCCTTTTCCAGAAGGGTCAGGGCTCTGACAGAGCATCACCCCCCCTTCCCAACTGCTATCCTCTTTCCAGGGTGTATGGAGGATCTGATGAGCTCTCGGATGACATCACCCAGCAACAGCTGCTCCCAGGAGTCAAGTAAGGGGGGATGGTGTGGGCGGGCTGAGATGGGGGAATCTTGTATTGGGGTGATATGTGTACACAGACACAGAGTGGTCGATGGTGGGGACTAGTGGCAGGTTGGTGCTCAACCTCTTCCTCCCGCTTATGGATGGAAGGATGGAGAAGGAGAGGGGGTGGAGGGAGAGGAAGGAAGATGGGTGTGGTGATTCGGGTCTTTCGTGATGAGGCCATTTCACTGAAGGGCTTCCTTTTCCTCTCCTGTCTAGGGATCCAAATCTGTGGACTGTCAAATGTAAGGTGTGTTCTCTGGGAGGCAGGGGAATAGGGGAGGTGGCCTTGTCAGGGAGAGCTCACCACCTTTCTGTCCTGGGTCTCCTTGGCATGTCAGTCTCTCAGTCCTGTCTCTGCCTCTTCATCCCCCACCTCCCAGCCCCCTGCCCTCCCCTCACTTACTCACTGTCTCCCACCCCTGTCTGTCTTGCCGCCCATCCCTCTTGCTCTGTACCTCTTCCTCTCCTGCTCTCTCTCTCTCTCTAGTGTCTTTTATCTTTCTTGCCTGATGATTCTGTCTGCCTTGCTGCTGTCTCCTGTCCCCTTCCCTGTGTCCGTCCTTCATGTCCTCATCTCTCTGAAGTCTGTCTCTCTTCTTCCAGATCGGGGAGGAACGGGCCACAGCCATTTCCTTGATGCGCAAGTTCATTGCCTACCAGTTCACAGACACGGTAAGTCGGGTAGGCAGGCAGCATGGAAAAGAGTGAAGCCCAGAGGGAGGGACAGTATAGGTCCAAGGGTACTAGGTGCCCGTTACATGAGCTGCTTTAGCTAAAATGATCCCTCCCTGGATTGAAGGGCTCTTCATTATCTAACAGAGGTGCCATCTTCACTGTCTTTGCATTCCTGGCGGGGTCACCGGCCCCTGTAGTCCTCCAGAAGTCAGCCTTCTTAGCTTCCTGAAGCTTTTCTAAGCCAGTTCTGCCTTTTCACCAACTCTGTTGGGCAACTGTCACTCTTTTACTGTTTGGGAGGACTCCTAGGATGGAACAGTGTGGCTGAGTGTGTCAGGGGACAGGCCTGTCAGGGGGAGAATTCCTTCCTTCTCTCTTTCATGCAGTCATCACATATCCGCTGAACCCCTGCTCTGGGCAGGTCTCTGCACTGGGAGGTGCTAAGGATACATTGGTGACCTTTCCAGAGCCAGTCCCGCCCCTTCAGGGCTCACTCACAGCACATAAAACATGAAGATGCTACATTGAGTTCACAGATCTTTCTTTAGACTGTGGGAGTTTGAATCCTGCCCCTGCTGCATCCTGTCCCTGCTGCGTCCTAGTCCTGTGACCTTGATCAAGCCACTTCCCCTTTCTGGGTGCCCTGCTTGCCCCTCAGCATCATTAGGATTAAGTAGCTTTAGACATGTCCAGCTCTCAGCCAGGACTTGTCCTGCAGCTTGTGTTCAATAAATACAGTTATTGTCGGAGGCATAATTGTCAGTTTGGGAACACGGGCAAACCCTGTGAAGGATATACTCAAAATTGACGAAACATGGAGCGAATACTAACCCTGTGCTGGCTGCTGATTTTCTCACTTAATAGGATCCGTGTTAGGCCGAGTGCATTGCTTTTACTTGCTGAAACAGTGGATGTGTGTCAGTGGGGCCAAGTGGATAGTTGTAGGATTTGCAGATCATTTGAAGTGTGCTCAAACCTCGATCATGTGTCCTGGGCAAAACACTAGTGACCATTTGAGTTAGGACTGATTATTGTTTTAGGTTTTGATGACCAAAGTAGTATATGTGTATTGTAGAAGGCCAACTCTCCCTCCCTGAGTCCCAGTTTTCAGAAGGAATTACTGTCGGTGTGTGTCTTTCCAGGTCATCTTCTCTGCAAGTCAAAAAATGTCAGTTTTATTTGTTTTTGGGTTTTTTTTGTTTGTTTGTTTGTTTGTTTTTCTTAAAGATTTTATTTATTTATTTGAGAGAGAGAGAATGAGAGACAGAGAGCATGAGAGGGGGGAGGGTCAGAGGGAGAAGCAGGCTCCCCGCCGAGCAGGGAGCCCGATGTGGGACTCGATCCCGGGACTCCAGGATCATGACCTGAGCCGAAGGCAGTCGCTTAACTAACTGAGCCACCCAGGCACCCCTGCTTTTGTTTTTTTAAATATTTATTTATTTGACAGAGAGACACACACACAGAGAAGGAACACAAGCAAGGGGAGTGGGAGAGGGAGAAGCGGGCTTCCTGCTGAGCAGGGAGCCCAATGCGGGGCTCAATCCCAGGACCCTGGGATTATGACCTGAGCCGAAGGCAGACGCTTAACGACTGAGTCACCCAGGCGCCCCATGTTTTTATTTTTGTTTTAAACAAAATGGTATTACATGATATATGTATTATTTTGCGGTGAGCTTTTTGTCAATGCCTTAATCATCTTCTCATGCCCAGTAAATAGAAGGTGGTTTCCATTTTCCGCTCCCACAAGCAATTCTGAAACAATTTAGTTGTTTCTTTTTTAATTGAGATACAATTTCCATACCGTAAAATCCAGGGTCATGGTGTATGATTTTTCTTATATGTTGCTGAATCCAGTTCTATTTTATTAAAGATATTTGCATCTGTGTTCATAAGAGATACCAGTCTGTAGTTTCTTAATGATGTCTGTTTTTGGTATCAGGTTAATATTAGATCCATAGGATGAGATGGGAAATGTTCCTGTTCTAGAAAAGAGTTTGTGAAGGATCGATGTTATTTTATTTTATTTTATTTTATTTTATTTTATTTTTTTAAGGGTCGATGTTATTAAAATGTTGGGTAGAGAGGATGTCTGGGTGGCTCAGTGGGTTAAGTGTCTGCCTTGATCAAGCCCCACGTCGGGCTTCCTGCTTAGTGGAGAGCCTGCTTCTCCCTCTTCCTCTTCTCCTCCCCCTACCGCTTATGCTATCTCTTTCTCTCTCTGTCTCTCTCCCTTGCTCTCACTCTGTCTCAAATAAATAAATAAAATCCTTTAAAAGAAATAAATAAAACGTTGGGTAGAATTCACCAGTGAAGCTGTCTAGTCCTGGCTGTGTGTGTGTGTGTGTGTGTGTGTGTGTGTGTGTGTGGAAATTTTTTCTATTGCTAATTCAATATCTTTACTTCTTGTAGGTCTATTCAGATTTTCTCTTTCTTTCTGAGTCAGTTTTGGTAGTGTACGTCTTTCTACAGAAAACATTCGTTTCATTGAGGTTATCTAATCTGTTGGTGTGCACTTGTTCATACTATTGCTTCATATAATCCTGTCAGGTAGGTGTTAATGTCCTTTTTTCCATTTCTGATTTTAGTAATTTGAGTCTTGAGTGACTTGAGTCTCTTGTCTCTTTCTTGGTCAAACTGGCTAAAGGTTTGTCAAATTTGTTAGTCTTTTCAAAGAACCAGCTTTTGGTTTTGATGGACTTCTCTAGTTTTCTGTTGCCTCTTTTATTTATTTGCACTCTCATCTTTGTTATTTCTTTCCTTCTGCTTGCTTGGGGTTTAGTTTTACTTTTCCTTTTTTTTTTTCAAGATTTTTATTTATTTGACAGAGAGAGAGAGAGTGAGCACAAGCAGGGGGAGTGGAAGGCAGAGGCAGAGGGAGAAGCAGGCTCCCCACAGAGAAGGGGGAGCCCGATGTGGGACTCGATCCCAGGACTCCGGGATCATGACCTGAGCCAAAGGCAGTCACCCAACCGAGCCACCCAGGCGCCCTTCTTTTCCTTTTCTAGTTTCTTTCTTTTTTTTTTTTTTAAGAGGAGGGGAGGGGCAGAGGGAGAACGAGAGAGAGAATCCCAAGCAGGCTCCATGCCCAGCACAGAGCCCGACGTGGGGCTCGATCCCACAACCCTAAGATCATGACCTGAGTGGAAAGCAAGTCGGACGATTAACAGACTGAGCCACCAGGCGCCCCTCCTTTTCTAGTTTCTTAAAGGTGAAAGGTTGGGCTATTGATATGAGACTTTTTTCTTTTTTTTTCTTTTTTAAAGATTTTATTTGAGAGAGAGAGTGAGCGAGAGAGAACATGAGCCGGCAGAGGGAGAGGGAGAAGGAGGCTTCCCTGCTCGAAGGAGGCTTCCCGCTGAGCAGGGAGGTCAATGCGGGGCTCGACCCCAGGACCCTGGGATCATGAACCAAGCCGAAGGCAGACACTTAACCGACTGAGCCACCTAGACGCCCCTAGACTTTTTTTGTTTTTACAGCTGTAAATTTACCTCTAAGCACAGCTTTCTCATGTTCCGTAAGGTTTAATGTTTTTGTTTTCATTCATCTCAAAATATTTTCTAATTTCCCTTGTAATTCTTAGGTTTTTTTGTTTTAAAATATTTTATTTTTAAGTAATCTCTGCACCCAATGTAGGGCTTGAACCCACAACCCCGCGATTTAGAGTCGCACACTCCACCCATTGAGCCATCCAGGCGCCCTGTAATTCTTACTTTTAATCCATTGGTTACTTGTTCTATTTCCACATAGTTGTGAATTTTCTAAATCTGTTACTAATTTCTAATTTCACTCCCATGTGGTTGGAGAATGTATCTCATATGATTTCAATTCTTCTACATTTGTTGAGACTTAACTTAATGGCCTAACATATGGTTTATCCTAGAGAGTGTTAAGTGTGCCCTAAGAGTATGCATTCTGGTGTTATTCGACAGATTTCTATCTGTAGATGTGTGTGAGGTCTAGTCGGTTTATAGGATTGCTCAAGTGCTCTGTTTCCTTGTTGATCTTCTATCTAGTCCTATCTATTTTTGAAAGTGGGGTATTGTCCCCAGTTATTATTGGTGAACTCTCAGTTTCTCCTTTTATTTCTGTTGCTTTTTGCCTTGTGTCTTTTGAGGTTCTGTTGTTAGGTTCATAAGTATCCGTACTTGTATCTTCTTAAATGATTAAACCGTTTATCAGTATAAAACATCCTTGTTTGTCTCCAGTAGCTTTTGTCTTAAAGTGTGTTCTGTTTGTTATTAGTGTAGTCATTCCTGTTTTCTTCAGTCCAGTTATTTTTTACACATAGTATACGTTGTTTACCTTTCTTTCTTTTTAAAGAGAGAGAGCATGCTTGCAAGGGATTGGGGAGGGGCAGGAGGAGAGAGAGAATCTCAAGCAGGCTTCACGCCTAGTTTGGAGTCCAACGTGGGGCTCGATCTCACAACCCTGAGATCATGACCTGAGCTAAAATCAAGAGTCGGACACTTAACCGACTGAGCCACCCAGGCGCCCCTATGTTGGTTACCTTTCTGTGTCACTACATAGAGATTTGTTACTTTTTAAGTGCTACGTTATATTTCGTGGAATGATTATGCCATAGTTTAACAAATTCCTCTTGGGGGCATTTACAAACGTCCAGTCTTGTTTGTTTGCTGTCATCAATAACTCTGCCATGGATATCCTTGTGTCCGGGTCGTTGCACGAACATTTCTGTGGGATGAATTCCCGGAAGAGCGAGCACTGTGGTGGCAGCGGTAACTGTTCGGGGCATTCGTGTCTCACTGTCCCCTGCCGTGGGCTCGGCCCTGCAGCCCCTGCAGATTAAGTCAGTGGTGGCGCCGGAGCATGTGAAGGGCTACATCTACGTGGAGGCCTACAAGCAGACGCACGTGAAGCAGGCCATCGAGGGTGTGGGCAACCTGCGGCTTGGCTACTGGAACCAGCAGATGGTGCCCATCAAGGAGATGACAGATGTGCTCAAAGTCGTGAAGGAGGTGGCCAACCTGAAGCCCAAATCCTGGGTCCGCCTCAAGAGGGGCATCTATAAGGACGACATCGCCCAGGTGCCAGGGCTGGGGGTGGGGCAGGGTGGCTGAGGGGCTCGTGGCGGTCACACTCCTGCTCCCCTGTTCTGTCCCCCCCCCCTTTTCTTTTTATCATTCCCGGCCCCTTCCTAGTTCAGAGAGCAGACCTCCACTCAGGTTAGGTGATGCAGAGCCTAGATTTTGTTGGGAGCACACAGGATTGTGTGTGTGTTCAAGGCATACTGAGTAAGATCTGAAGGAGGTGAGGGAGGGAGCCTTGTGGAGGTCTTGGGAAGAGTGTCGCGGCAGAAGACACAGCGTGCAAATAGGCCCGCCCTGGCTGAAGCAGAGGGTGCGAGGGTGAGAGCGGCAGGAGGTGGGCTCAGGGAGGGGACTGCGCCGGTGGCCCATCATAGGGCTTTGGCTTCTACTGGAGGTGGAGGGACACAGTGGGACTTGGATTTTATTTATTTTATTTATTTTTTAAGATTTTATTTATTTATTTGACAGAGACACAGCAAGAGAGGGAGCACAAGCAGGGGAAGTGGGAGAGGGAGAAGCAGGCTCCCCGCTGAGCAGGGAGCCTGATGTGGGGCTCGATCCCAGGACCCTGAGATCATGACCTGAGCCAAAGGCAGACGCTTAACTGACTGAGTCACCCAGGCGCCCCGAGACTTGGATTTTAATAGGATTACTCTGGTAGCTTCACTGAGAATAGACTCCTGGTTCTCAAGCAGGGGCAATACTGTCCGCAGGGGACTTGTCTTGGTTGTGTCAAGTGAGGAGGGAGTTGCTGTAGCATCCAGTAGATAGAAGCCAGGATTGCTGCTAACGTCCTGCAGCATAGGGGACAGCCCCCCACAACAAAGAATTACCTGGCTGTCAAGCCCTGGGCTGGACCGGATGGGGCCACAGGAGCACGGAGACCAGCGAGGAGACTGCCGCCATAGTCCTGGTGGCAGGTGATGGGACAGGCCCAGGGTTGCAGTAGGGAGGAGGGGGAAGAGGTCAGAGCTGAAGACAGAGCTGACAGGAGTTGCCGGCACACTGGAGATGGAAGAGGAAGGGAGAGTCCAGAACAACTCCCAGGCGGTGTGCCAGAGCAGAGGGAATGATGGAGGGGAGAAGCAGGCTTGGGGACCAACAGGAGGTTAGTTGTGGGTGGACGAGGCTTGAGGGGCCTTTCAGATGTCCGAGGAGAGGTGTCAAGCAAGTAGTGGGTATTGTGCTTCAGAGTTGAGGCGAGACAGGCTAGAGAGAATGTGGAGAGGTGTCTGCAGTGTGATTTCTTCACCACCACCCCCTGTCCTGCCCTTCCTGTGTCTAGGGTTGGGGAGGGAAGGCCAGGGCCCTCCTGACCACCTCCTTCTCCTCAGGTGGATTATGTGGAACCCAGCCAAAACACCATCTCCTTGAAGATGATCCCCCGCATTGACTACGACCGCATCAAGGCCCGCATGAGCTTGGTACTGGGGGGTCGCCCTGGAGCTCACGGGTGGGGAGGATGTTTGATCCTTGCCGGTGGCCGGGCCCTCCTCCTCCACCCTTCCCACCCACACCCCCTTTCCTCCACAGAAAGACTGGTTTGCCAAAAGGAAGAAGTTTAAGCGGCCTCCACAGAGGCTGTTCGATGCCGAGAAGATCAGGTGAGTGCCCCTGGGGCCTGGCCGGGCGGGGTCCCCTGAGCTGGGATGCAGGGCGTGCCTCTGACCCATCCATGGTTTGCTTTGCGAGTGGTCAGCTTGGCAGCACTGCCTCCATCAAGTTATTGAACGTCCCTGGGCCTCTGGCTTCTCTGCTGTAACCACCAACAGTGACGCCCCCTGCCTCCTGGGGTTGTCGTGAGAGATGAATTAATGCGCACGTGTACCCAGAATAGCACTTGGCCCCAGGATCACGGACTGAAATGGGATCTCTTGGCACGTCAGGCTTTGTGAGGTCTGTTTCCCTGACCTCCTGATGCCCGGATAGCGGAGGTGGGGCTCCCGAGCCCTTCCCCGTCAGGGTGTGTCCCTCGCCCTCTGCCGCTGGAGGGAGCTTTCGAGCAGCCCAGTGAGCCCAACGTTCCGGGGCTAGCCAGAGGCCTCCCGATGGGGAGGGCGGGAGAGGAGGCGATGCAGGAACAGAGCTGCTGGTCCTGTTCTAGAATGCCTCGTGAGCCACCAGATGGTTTTTCATTCCTTTAAAGGGGGATTACAGAACGCATTCTGAGCTGCATCCCAGGACTTGGCTAGTACTTCACATGCCCGAATTAGGCCCCCTTGCCCCCCTGCTCTCCACCTGACTGGACCTCCTCTTACTGAGTGCCCTGACCTGCCCCGCAGGTCAGCGAACTCAGCACGCCAACGAGAAGAGGATTGAGTGGCAGGAGGAGCTCGGCCTGCTCCCCCATGCTCCCTTTTTTGGGACTGGGGCAGGCTTTCCCTCCTCACTCTAGAAGCGTGGGCCAGAACTCTGTCCACCACCCCACATGCAGGGCCAGGAGAGTTAGGGCATAGGCTTGGGAGTCCCATCCCCCGAATTCGAATCCGGACACAGACCAACCTAACCATGAGGTGTGCCCCGTGCGAACCTCACTCCCTCATTTCCCTGAGAAATGTGGGTCATGTGTGATGTCAGAGGCTTTGGGGAGAAGGTCCGTGAGGTGTGTGGCCAGGCCAGGCACAGGCTGAGTGCTTCATGTGTGAACCATTGGCGCGCTCCAATGCTGGGTCCAGCTACTATTCACCGAGTGCCCCTGCTCTAGGGGAAGTAGCAGTGAATGAAAAGTGTTAGACCTCTGCCCTTCAGGAGCTGCCATTCTGGTTGGGGAGACGCATTAAACAGTAGCTCATCAGAAGTGAGGTGCACTATGCTGCGCAGTCAAGCAGGAAGAGAGCGCAGCGGAGTGCAGGGAGGAGTCTCTGGGCTCAGGACATGTCACTTGGCCAGGAGGGCACACGGTGGGATGGGATGGGGCAGCCATCCTGTGATCCTTCCCCATCAGCCAGCAGAGGAGCCTGAGGGCCAGCAAGATTCTCTTCTTAATCCCCCTCCCAATCTTCTCTCCCCCACAAAATCCCAGGTCCCTGGGCGGTGATGTGGCCTCCGATGGTGACTTCCTCATCTTCGAGGGGAACCGTTATAGCCGGAAGGGCTTTCTGTTCAAGAGCTTTGCCATGTCTGCCGTGGTGAGGGTCCCGGAGGGCATCTTGCTTACCATGCTGGGAAGCAGGGAGGCCAAGTTTTCTCTCCCTCCTTCAGTCCAGGCCCCAGAGCAGTGGGTTATCTGGGTCTGTCCTGGATAATCTTCCAAGTCAGGAGTGTAGGAGCGTCCCTAGGGAAATAAATCTCACCATCTCCCTAGCCTGCTCAGCTGGGCTGTGACACCGACCTTTGTCTACTTCCTTCTTTTTCCCTTGTCTCCTGGGGCTCAGATCACGGAGGGTGTGAAGCCCACGCTCTCTGAGCTGGAGAAGTTTGAGGATCAGCCGGAGGGCATTGACCTTGAGGTGGTGACTGAGAGCACAGGTACTTGGTCCCTGTTGGTAATTCAGGCCAAGGAGGAGGGGGCGGCTCGTGGCGGGCCGCCCCCAAGTCAGCCACGCACCTGCCCCTGCAGGGAAGGAGCGGGAGCACAACTTCCAACCTGGGGACAATGTGGAGGTGTGTGAGGGCGAGCTCATCAACCTGCAGGGCAAAATCCTCAGCGTGGATGGCAACAAGATCACCATCATGCCCAAGCACGAGGACCTCAAGGTAGGTGCCGTGCTGCCCGTATGTGTGTACTGGGCTGAGAGCACGGTGTAATTGTGGGGTAATCCAAGGTGCTGCCTGGTTTGAGTTTGCTTTAAGGGCGCATGTGTCTGGGTCTTTGTGTCCGTCTGAGGGTTTGTCCGGGCTAGCACGGTGTGTCTGGGGTGAGGCTTTCTCCGGAGAGGCCTGAGGAAGTGTCTAGTCTGTGTCATATGTTTTGGGGACCGGCTTTCTGTGTGTGGAGTAAGGGGTATCCGGGCTGATACCCTTAGTCTGAGGTGAGCTGTCTCTGGGGTAGTCTGAGGGTTGTCCAGGCAGCCTACAGGAGTCTGTGGTTGGGTGCCCTGAGCCTGGAGTGGGTCTTGGCAAGGTCTTTTCTGTGAATACGAGTGGCTTCTGGAGACGGGGAGGTGGGCAGGATGTGGTTGCTTCCCTTCCCCGGCTCAGCGTGCCCACACCCAATCCCCAGGACATGCTGGAGTTCCCAGCCCAGGAGCTTCGGAAGTACTTTAAAATGGGGGACCACGTAAAGGTGATTGCTGGCCGATTTGAGGGTGACACAGGCCTCATTGTGCGGGTGGAGGAGAACTTCGTCATCCTCTTCTCTGATCTCACCATGCATGAGGTAGGTGGGGGGAGGTGGGGAGCAGCGTGGAATGTGCCAGGACCAGACCCAGGCCCAGCGGCTGCTTGGACCCTGCTTTACCCCTTTCCCATTTCCCACAGCTGAAGGTGCTCCCCCGGGACCTGCAGCTCTGCTCAGAAACGGCATCGGGCGTGGATGTAGGGGGCCAGCATGAGTGGGGGGAGCTGGTGCAGCTGGACCCTCAGACCGTGGGTGTCATCGTGCGACTGGAGCGGGAGACCTTCCAGGCATGTGTGTCGTACTCAGCGGCGGGGCTTCCTTGTGGGGGTCTCCCTCTCCCTCGAGCTCCTCATCCTGGGAGGTGGCGGAGCGTGGTGGCCAAGAACCCAGACTGCTCTGGGGGGCCGATTGAGCTCTGTCAGCCAGGGTTGGCTCTGTGGTGTCGGGCAAGTGGCATGTCATTTACCCTCTGTGTGTGTTTTGTGCCCTGTAAAATGGAATGGTAGCATGTACTTTTGTTATGACTAAGGCCCTGAGATCAGGTGCTTGCTCAAGGGCTGGGGGCTGCAGGTGCCCTCCTCCCCTCCATCCGTACCCTGTGGACGTGGGAGTCAGAGCCTGATGCTTAGGACCCTGGACTCTGGATTCATATCTTGGCCCTACTGCTCCATGCTGTGTGACCCGGGGCTAGGGACTTGCCCTCTGTGGGCCTGAGATTCTGCCCTGTGTAAAATGGGAACCGTGACCACATCCATCTCAGAGGGAAGTTTTGAGGCTTCAGTGAAACCTTGTGTGAAGAATTTAGTAGGGGGCCTGGCACACAGTGACGGGTAAACATTATGTTAACATCTACTCCTGCACCCATTTCTCAGGTCCCTGGTGCTCATTCGAGATGGAGTCTCCTCCTGAAAGGTGTTTTGGAATGATTGGGAACATTTTTGTTTGACCCAGTGCCTGGGCGGTGGTGCCCCGAGACTGCCAGGGGGTGTAGACTTCTGCAGAACTTGAGGCGGTCTCCCACAAGGAAAGATCATCCCACCTTAGGGAAGCCCTGCTCTATGTCACCCCTTTCTACTCTCACGGCTCAGCATCCTCCCCTCCGTCCGTTAGGTGCTGAACATGTATGGGAAGGTGGTGACCGTCAGGCACCAGGCTGTGACCCGGAAGAAGGACAACCGCTTTGCCGTGGCTCTGGACTCGGAACAGAATAACATCCATGTGAAGGACATCGTCAAGGTCATTGACGGCCCCCACTCAGTGAGTATAAGCTCTTGCCCGTCGGCCCCACCTGAAACTGCTGGGGTGGGCCACAGCCCCAAGAGTGACCATCCTTTCCCCGTCCAGGGCCGGGAGGGCGAAATTCGCCATCTGTTCCGCAGCTTCGCCTTCCTGCACTGCAAGAAACTGGTGGAGAATGGGGGCATGTTTGTCTGTAAGACCCGCCACCTCGTCCTGGCAGGGGGATCCAAGGTGAGGCGGGTGCAGTGGCAACCTGGCTCTTGGGTTCCTGGCCTTCCCCGGCCCTAGCAGTGACAAGAATGGGCTTGTGGGGGATTAGGAGGGCAGATGTCAGGCTCAGGTCCTTGGCAGGGTTTACTGGGATTCCAGGCTTTTTACCAAATCATTCATCCATTCAGTTTTTTTGAGCACCTGTCCAGGCTAGCAACTAGAGCTACAACAGTGAATAAGATGAACGTCTCTGCTTTTCTACAGCTGCTAGCCCGGAGATGAACAAATCAGTAAATACAGACGTTGTACAGCGTGAGGCGAGGTGATGACAGGCACCACGAAGAAAAGTAGAATAGGATAGGGAGAGAGAGAATCATGGGGGGCTGCTGCTTTAGATGGAGAAGGTTCAGGAAAGGCCTGCTTGAGGTAACACCTGCACAGAGACCTGAATGAAGGGACCCAGAGCCGCGTGACTGTCTCTGGGGAGCAGCAGATACAGATGAGGTGGGACGTGTGGGAAAGCTGTACAGAACCACGTCTCAGGAAATGAGGCCCGGGCTCTGGGGAGCTGGGACCAGGGAGTGGTCCTCACAGCCTTGTGCATGGGGTGAGGAATTCTCCTGATTTGCAATCTTTATATCACCGGGGCCAGAAAGCCCTGGCCAGGGGAGAACCGGGCCTCTTCATTGACCAGCCCAGAGTGGCCTCGGGGCGGCAATTTCCCCAAAGGGAAATGGAGGCATCGTCACTAGAAGGAGGGAGGGATGGCCGCCAGGCCAGTTTAAGCAGGAACTGTTCCCAAATGGAGGCAGGCAGTGGCATGGGAGCCGGGAGCCTGTCCCCCAGGCCCCTGCCTGACGGTTCACTTCTCGTCCCTTCCCTAGCCCCGAGATGTGACCAACTTCACAGTGGGTGGCTTTGCCCCCATGAGCCCCCGGATCAGCAGTCCCATGCACCCCAGTGCTGGAGGTGAGGGGGAGTTGGGCAAGGATGTGTCTGGGGGGCTGGGGGAGGGCAGTTATTCAGCCCCCACTCTGGGTGCCTGCTCCGCTGGCCTGGCCATGATGGGGTTCAGGGCTCACAGAGACCAGGACCCTCCCCCACCGCGGCCCCCAGTGGCAGGCCAGGGTGGTTGTGGCAGTGTCGGGGCTCTGGCGGGGGCTGCCCGGAGGAAGCTCCTAAACCAGGCGGTGTGCGTTGGGAGAGTCAAGCAGGTGGAGAGGGGGCTCGAGGGCTCTCTTGTCTGTGGACATAGCATGGGAGGGGAGGACATGGCCCTGGGGACTGCTGACGTTGTCCTTCCTCCGCAGGTCAGCGCGGTGGCTTTGGCAGCCCCGGTGGCGGCAGCGGAGGTATGAGCAGGGGCCGGGGGCGGAGAGACAACGAGCTCATCGGCCAGACTGTGCGCATCTCCCAAGGGCCCTACAAAGGTGACCTTGAGGGCCATATTGGAGGCCTGGGGAGGGGCACGGTGGGGACCGCACCCAGCCTGACCCCCCGTCTCCTCACCAGGCTACATTGGTGTGGTGAAGGACGCCACCGAGTCCACAGCCCGCGTGGAGCTGCACTCCACCTGCCAGACCATCTCTGTGGATCGTCAGCGGCTCACGACGGTGTACGGGCCGGGGCAGCGCCGGGCCAGGCGGGGGGTTGTTAGGTGGCGAGAGGGGCTTACTCATCTCACTGGTTCTCTGTGTCCACAGGGGCTCACGGCGCCCGGGAGGCATGACCTCAACCTATGGGCGGACGCCCATGTACGGCTCCCAGACGCCCATGTATGGCTCTGGTTCCCGCACACCCATGTATGGCTCTCAGACCCCTCTCCAGGATGGTGAGCATGCCCTGGGGGACGGGGACGAGGGCTGGCGTGGCGGGGCCTGGAGACAGGGCAGAACGGACAGACATACACATCTGTCCCATTCTCTCATTTTAGGCAGCCGCACCCCGCATTATGGTTCACAGACACCCCTGCATGACGGCAGCCGCACTCCTGCTCAGAGTGGGGCCTGGGACCCCAACAATCCCAACACGCCGTCCCGGTGAGGATCAGGGGTGGGGAACAAGGTTCCCTGATCCCGTATGTGTGAGTGGTTATGCTGGGTGTCTGCGGGATAGAGGGGTCTGTACGGCCCTCCCTGAATTCTCTGCTCCCAGCGCCAGGCTGCTCACATGCGAAGGGGTACGTGGGGCTGGGGCTGGTGGTCAGATCTTCAGTCCCCACCAGACTAGCCTGCTGCCGTTAAGACCTGGGCTCAGAGACAGATTTGTGTGCTCTAGGTCACGTGATCAGTTGTGTGCCCTTGGGCAGGCAGCCTTGTCTCTGCCTCCCAATGAAATGGAGGCCTCTGGATGGGGCTGTTGTGAGGTGTTCAATGTTATTCTGGAAGCATTTCCTACATCGTTGTGATTACCAGTCATTCTCAACAGACTTCTCTCTCCAACAGGGCCGAGGAAGAATACGAGTATGCCTTCGATGACGAGCCCACCCCGTCCCCACAGGCCTATGGGGGCACCCCCAACCCCCAAACACCTGGCTATCCTGACCCCTCATCCCCACAGGTCAACCCTCAGTATAACCCACAGACGCCAGGGACGCCAGCCATGTGAGTCCACTGGGGCTGACCCTAATCAAACGTTGCCCAGACCCTCTGTGCTGCTGTTATCTTCTTCTCTTCAACGCTGTCCCCAACAAATGTCCTTTTTGTCTTTGACTCTCCAGGTACAACACAGACCAGTTCTCCCCCTATGCCGCCCCCTCCCCGCAAGGCTCCTACCAGCCCAGCCCCAGCCCCCAGAGTTACCACCAGGTGGCGCCAAGCCCAGCAGGCTACCAGAATACCCACTCTCCAGCCAGCTACCACCCCACACCCTCTCCCATGGCCTATCAGGTATGGGTGAGCTTGCATGCCCTTAAGGGTGGTGGACTAGGGGGCGCCAGGGTGGCGCAGTCGGTTAAGCGTCTGACTCTTGGTTTTGGCTTGGGTCATGATCTCGGTCTTGAGATCGAGTCCCGAGTCAGGTTCCAAGCTCAGCAAGAAATCTGCTGAAGTTTCTCTCTCCCTCTGCCCCTCCCTGTGCTCGCACGCTCACTCTCGCTCTTTCCTCTCTCTAAAATAAATAAATTTTTAAGAAAAAGGGCGGTGGGCTAGGATGGGCCTTCGGCCTATGTGGACAGCCAAGGTAGAGGAGCTGTTTGCAACAACACTGTCCCCCTTTCACCCACAGGCCAGCCCCAGCCCGAGCCCTGTTGGCTACAGTCCGATGACACCCGGAGCCCCCTCCCCTGGTGGCTACAACCCGCACACGCCAGGCTCAGGCATTGAGCAGAACTCCAGCGACTGGGTAACCACTGATATCCAGGTGAAGGTGCGGGACACCTACCTGGATACGCAGGTGGTGGGGCAGACAGGAGTCATCCGCAGCGTCACAGTAAGTGGGGCCCAGGCCGGTGGGTGGGCAGGTGTCCTCTCCTTCAGGGTCCCCAAGCTCTGTGGTTACTGGGTTTTTGCTTTTAACCACCTAAACACATTTCCACTACTCTGGGAAAGCAGGGTTGGAAGGGCTGGCCTGCAGGGCAGGGGTTTCTCCTCGGCCTGGAGCAGTGACTGGCGCCCAGGAGCTAGATTACACTTTAACATAGTCCTCTGAGACCAGTTCCGTAGCACGGACTGAGCGTTCCTCTGTGCCTGGCTTTAGCTTAGCGCTGGGCACCCCTACCCTTAGCATTCCCCCTGCTCCAGCATTACTGGCCTTTCCATTCCTCACCGTCCCCGAGTTCCCTGCAGCCTCAGGGCCTTTGCTCATCACTTCCCTCTGTCTAGAACTCTCTTCCTTCCACCCTTTTTCTAGTAAACTACTACTCATCCTTCAGGGAAGCCTTTGAGCTATCTCAGATCTGTCCTCTTATAAGTCTGTGTAATTTTTTTCATGTTACCTACCTGCTGCCTGAAAGCTTAAAGTTTACTCAGGGGGTGATTCTTTGGTTACTGAGCCTGTATTTCATTCCTAAGTAGTCCTAGTTCCTAGATGAGGGACCAATAGCCTGTTGGCCTTCCAGTAAATATTATTTGAATTAATTAATTAAACACCAGAGTCTAAAACAGCTCCAGGCCTTGCCCTCACATAGCTCACATTCTAGTTGGGGAGGCAGACATGTCCCCAAGAGGGAGAGCCTGAGTGACCACAGAGCTGGGAGACAGGAAGCCCCAAGGGCAAGGGGAGCTATGGGAACCTAGAGGAGGCACCCTTACTCAACTTTGGAGGGGCTCGGGGGGTGCTTACTGGAGAAGGAGGCGTCTGCATCGAGACCTGAAGAACGAATAGGAGTAAGCCAAGAGAAGTGGCTGGGGAGGGGGTTAAGTGTGTTACAGAAAGAGGGGACTTGCAAAGGCCTGGAGGTGAGGGAAAGCCTGGTACATCTGGGGAGTTGAAGTATGTTCACTGTGGCTGGAACATAGAAAGCCTAGGGGGGGAGGTGAGTGAAGGCCAGAGAAGTGACTGGGTCAAGTCACGTGGCAGGCTGGGGACCTTGGACTGTGTCCTGAGGAATCTAAGCAGGCAGAGCAGTGGTGGGATCAGGTCTGTGGTTTGGAATTAACTCACCATGTTGCTCTAGCAGGGATGGATTAGGGGGATGAGACTGGGGGCTGGGAGCCCTGGGGGAGGTCAGGCTAGCCTGTAAGGCTGTGAGGAAGAGAGGAGGGGGGGAGGTGGCAGAGACCTTTAGGAGGCCAAATGATCACACCTCAGAGCTGGAGGTTGTCGGTGAAAGCTAACATGACGTCAGAGCTCCGTCCAAGGACTAGGGACTGTGAGGACATCCCTGAGATACGGGTGGGCCCAAGAGGGGAAAGATGAGACCCACTTGGGACATGAAGAGTCACGTGCCTGAGAAGCAGTCTCTTTTGGCCTAAGTTAGCTTCATTCTGGTGCTTCCCATGCTGTCTGGTCACCCTGCCCCCACACACCACACGCCCAGGAATCAGGCCCAGCTTTTGGCTTTTCTTGCCTGTATCACCTTGGGAAAGCGACTTGTAAGAATGAGCCCTGAGCCCATGGCCCCTGAGTATGGGCAGCAGTGCCGCACTGGAAACAGGCCCGACTGACCAGGCTGTCCCTACCCACAGGGAGGCATGTGCTCTGTGTACCTAAAGGACAGTGAGAAGGTGGTCAGCATCTCCAGCGAGCACCTGGAGCCCATCACCCCCACCAAGAACAACAAGGTAAGGGGGGGCCAGGGGACGTGGGGGCCCTAGGCTGCTGACACGGACCCTGACCCCGTGCCTGCCCCCCCTCCCCAGGTGAAGGTGATTCTGGGTGAGGATCGGGAAGCCACAGGGGTCCTGTTGAGCATCGATGGTGAGGACGGCATCGTCCGCATGGACCTTGATGAGCAGCTCAAGATCCTCAACCTCCGCTTCCTGGGGAAGCTCCTGGAGGCCTGAGAAATGCAGGGCGGGTGGACTTTGGCAGATATCTGGCAGATGGAGAGTGTCCCTCCTTCCTTCCCTGGCCCTTGGCTCTGACACAGGGTCTGGGGCCTGGACTAGGGCTAATCTGGTTGTTCAGGATTTCCTTTCTGGGTTCCTATCTCCCTCCCTGATGTTCATAGGAATCAGAATAGAGTCTGGGGGAGGGTCCCCACCTTCTGTACCCTCTCTTCCCCAGCTTGCTTTTGTGTTATGGTCTTTCAATAAAAAGCTGTTTGGTCAAGGGTGTGTGTCTGTGTTTTGTAAGTGGGGTCATTTGCAGACCCCACTTACTTCCTGGGCAAATAACTGAATGGTACCTAAGCCTCAGTTACCCCATCTAGAAAATGATACTGCCCACGCCAGAGGACTCCAAGATGAATGTATGAGGAGACATTGGAGATTATTAGACCAGAGCCTGCCTGTGATTGAAGTTACAGCCCATTCTCGCTTATGTGAAGATCCTTAACCGCCCCCCAGGAAAACCTAAATTCCCCCTACAGTGCAGGGTACCGCAGTTGATGGTCCTCTCCCTGGAGCCCACATAGCAGTGACACCAGAATTGCTGTGGCTTGTCTGATGGCTTGAGGGTGGAGATGAGGAGCAAGGTAGAGAATGGAGCTTATTAGTACCTTGACCTTCCTTCACCTTCCTTATTTGACAATCAAATGTCTTTTTTTTTTTTAATAAATGCAATATAAAATATATTTCCGATGTTCAAAAAAGATATGACACCCGGAACGCCCATGTCCCCACCACCCAGCTCGGGAAACCGTACGTAGCAGGTGGGACCCACTTTAAGCAGCAGCCCCAGTCCATTCCCCTACAGAGGTGACCAGAAGAAGCTTGACCTTAGTTAACTATCCCTAAATGTTTCATGGTCGTTTCCCATGTTTTGAAAGTCTACATAAGCAGTATCTGACCTCCTTTCCTCAAAGTAAGGAGGGAGATTCTTCGTGGCTACCTGTAGCCCCTTATTTATCGACTTCGTCTCGATACGCCTGACCTCGGAGAGCCAGCCGCGACTCCTCTGGCTGGGACCTCGCTGAAATGGCTTGCTTTCCAGACCCTTCCTCGGACGCTCAGGGGAGGAGGAGCAAGGAAGGGCTCTGAGGACGGGAGAGAAGGCTGATTCGGCCTCCAGGCTCCACGTGGGGGAAGAGCTTGGGAAGGCTGGCTTCCAGTCCGCTTGCTGGACGGACCTCCTCTGGGCGAGACGAACTAGCTCGCGGGTTTCCTCTCTCAGGACACCATCCGCAGCCACAGGGTTCCCACGCGGCGGCCTCAGCCGTACCGCCGGGCACTGGGTGTGCCGCCCCGTGGGGCTGCAGGGGCCGGGGAGCGCCCCGGGGCCCGAGAGAGGTGTGAGGCCGGCGGGCTGTGTAGCCAGGTCGGCCGAGGTCAGCACGCCTGCCGCTCTCCGCCCGCAGCCCTTTGTCTCTCTCGGGCTCCCGTCCGCCCGCCCCACCCCTGCGCCCCCATTGGTCAGGGCCCGGGCGCGGGCCCCGAGGGGAGGGAGCGAGTGGGCGGGGCCGCGTGGCGTCAGCGCAAGATGGCGGCCTTCGCGGCGCTGTTCCTCCGCTTGCGGAGCGAGCTCCGGCTCGGCGCGCGGGGGCTGTGCGCGAGGCTGGCGACGCCGCCCCCCCGGACCCCGGACCAGGTGAGCCGGATGGGGGTGGTCCCCCGAGTGCGGGAGTCCCTTTCTGGAGTTCCGGGCGGACCGCCGCCGCGTGCGGGTTCTGGGACGCAGCACCTCAGGTTGCTGAATGGAACGCCGCCCGCGTTTCGGGGCGCTTCCCTGCCTCCCGGGGTGGGCAACGCTTGCGCCCCCCAGCTAGATGCTGCGGGCTGAAGTGCGTCCTCTGAACGCCACTTCCTGTGGACCCCACGTGGGTGCCGGGGGAAGGGAGGTCACCTGTTTCCCGTCCCAGTGACCTCTCAGGTAATACTTGAGGAGAGCCCGGGATGCTGGGGTCCCAGCCTGGCGTTGGGGGTACTTTCCCCGAGGTGATGATGAGGTAGATGTCTGGGCTTTTGATATCAACCTGCCTCCACATTAACAGAGATCCAGCCATTCTGACCTCACTTCGTGCCCTTACTTCCCCAGGCAAGCGATTGCCCGTCTGTCCCCGCTCCCATCCCTTCCCCTCTATACCCCACTACTGTGAGCCCCGGGCATCCGGATGCCTTAACTACCCGTCCAGTCCCCTTTTGTGCCCTCCATTGCCTTGCTCCCGGCATCCCAGTGTCCAGCCAGGCTCCCTGATTTCATTTCCCTGCCCCACAGGATCCTGGGCACCCGGCCTATCAACTCTTGAACCCCTGGGATTCTGGCCCCAGACAGTCTAGTTCTTGCCTATTCTAAGAGACCCAATCTCCTGGTTGCCCCTCCAGAGACTAAACACCCTGAGGCTATGTGGGTGTCTGCTTCCTGGCTCCTGACCTTGATTCTTCTACCAGGGTACCAGAATAATCCTGCCTTTTCGCACTTCCCTTTGGGCTAACCTACCTCCTGTCAATTGCAGGCCACGGAAATTGGGAGCCGCACAGGCACCAAGGCCCAGGCTCAGGGGCCACAGCATCAGCGGGGCACAGAGGGTCCCAGCTACGCCAAAAAAGTCGCACTCTGGCTTGCTGGGCTGCTCGGGGCTGGTGGGACTGTGAGCGTCGTCTATATCTTCGGTGAGACACATATGCCTGTTTCCTAGTTTTGTTCCCTTGGCCCTCTCTTCTGCATAGCCTACCCCCTTTTCCCTCTAAGGGTTTGGCCCATCTTCATTGCCTGGCTCCTCCCTCATTAAGGCAGCCATCTAGAACATCTGCCTTGGAAATGGAGGACCTACTTTGCTCAAGGTTCCACTCTTAGTTGGTTCTGCACTAGGATCCAGAGAGTCATTTAGAAGAGGGAAAGTTGGGGAAGGAGAGGCCTGGACCAGCCTCCTAAGCTGCCTCTTCCTGCAGCACCCCAAACTCCAGCCCTCCCCATCATCCCCTCCTCCTTCAGAGACTGAGTGAGACCCAGCCCCAGTCCCAGTCCCTCTTCTCTCGGAAACCCAGGATCCTGACTACCAGCCCCCTCCTCTCTTGATCTTAGGAGACCATGCCTTTTCCTTCTTCTCTCAGACCCAGGAATCCAGGCCCCCTGCCCTCTTCCTTCCTCAAGACCCAGGAGACCAGGCCCCAATTTCTCTCATTCCTCCCTGTCTCCCTTACAGGAAACAACTCTGTGGATGAAACGGGTGCCAAGGTGAGGGGGAGAGAGACCCAGAGGCTATGCCAGGGGTCCCAGCCTGTGGGTCCTTTCCCCTTTGGTCTGCTCAGGCTCATTTCTGGTCTCGGGGTGAGCCCTTTGCCTACTCCTCCCTGGGCCCTGGAGATTCCTTTTTTGGGTTTGATGGGGTTCTGCCTCTGCCATCCCAAACCATATATTTTTGTCTCCACCTTCCAGATTCCCGATGAATTCGACAATGGTGAGTGAAAACAAGCACAGATTCTGAGGTCCCCGAAACTCCCTGTTCTGCTGTTTATAGGGATGTTGCCTTTCCCATCTGGTGCCCCCCCAACCCCTCCTCCTTCCATTGGTGGGTAGGGGAGTCAGCAGCTGGGTGGCTTTGTGGGGAAGGGCATTACAAAGCCTCAGTCCTCTTCAGTCCTCTTCACTGGCCCAGGAGCAGATGGTCAGGGACAGATGGGGGAGGGGAGTCCACAGTAGGCCTGCTTGGAGAGAGGGGGCTATCACCGGACACATGGCTTCCTGTGCCTTAGATCTGAGCGGCTGCAGCCCTTAATCCCCTCCTCTTTATAACAGCCTCTTGTTTCCCCCCAGCCCCCCACCCCATCAGGCTCTTCATTTCCAAAACAATGTCTCTTTCCTCCCTCCTCCTTGTAGTTAACCAGCTTTTGGTGGAGAGTTTCTGACAAATTGGATAGTAGAGAGTAGTTATCAGTCCTGTCACACCTGGCCCTTCCCAGGAGAAAAATAACATTGGTAGGTCCAGAAAGCCGCCTGTTCGTGCTGGGGAAGTCTGCAAACCCACATGTTAATACATAGGTTACTTAAGTTGGGCAGGTGGGTAAGTATGATCTTTTAACTGGGTAATCTTTCTGGTTCAGATAAATCAACACACTGATGTAAATGGGGCAGGTAAACACGCAGGTTTAAAAAGTGTGTGTTTGCGAGCATAACTCGTTTCAGTATTTTGGCTGTGAAAAGGCAGGCCCATACATAGATAGTGGCTTAACTAGACTAAAAGTACTGTAATGAAGTAGGCAGTCAGGTAAACTTCCTGCTTTCAGCTGGCTTCAGTATATCCATTTAAACCAGGATTTTTCAGACTTGGCCCCCTTGGTACTTTGGGGCAGGTAGTGCATTGTTGTGGGGGGTGCGCCCTGTGCCTTGGAGGGTGTTGAGCAGCATCTTGGGCCTCGGTCCCCTAGACGCCAGTATCTTGACAATCACACGTGTCGTCAGACATTGCCTAAGTTCCCCGGAAGATGGTGGACCAGACTGCTCCTAGTTGAGAACCACTAGTTTATAAAGTATATAAGCGTATGTATATAGTTAGTGCGGTTTAAATAGACTCGGCGTGTTAGCATAAAGCAGACAGATCTGGAGGCCTGGTGGTTCAAAATGGACTGAACACACTGGCATAATGTCAGCAGAGTTCTGTGTATGTGGGTTCTGAGTGGGCAGACGTATCAACGTTCTGTTTTATATGGGGGGGCGGGTGTGGGTGTGAGTATTCACATTAAAACTGGGCAGATGAATAAGTATATCTACTCCTGCCTGGCGGTTATGTCCTTGCCATCTACCTTTGGACTTAGGAGTGAGCTCATTCAGACCAGGTGGGTATGTAGGCTTGTTTGTGTTGGGTAGGTAACTAAACCCCTGGTTCGTCCTGGAGGTTGTGCAGTGGCTCATCTTGGAACCCCTTTGTGCCCTGCTATCCTCCTAGATCCGATTCTGGTACAGCAGTTGCGCCGGACATACAAATATTTCAAAGACTATAGACAGGTGAGCAGGAGCCCTGAGCCCAGTCCCCATCCCTCCAGCCCGGGCCCCCGCCTCCTCATCTGAGTGCTCCCCACTCCGTCCCTCTCCCACAGATGATCATCGAGCCCACCAGTCCCTGCCTCCTCCCAGACCCTCTGCGGGAGCCGTACTACCAGCCGCCCTACACACTGGTCTTGGAGCTCACAGGCGTCCTCTTGCACCCTGAGTGGTCGGTGTGTCCTGGGGAAGGCAGCGGGTTGAGGACACTAGAGAGACATGGTGGCGGGATCGCGAAGATAGGGCTAAGAGCAGAGATGCTGGAGCCCGCTCCACTGTGTGATGTTGGGGAGGAGGCGTCGCTCTCGTTGCTTTTCTCACCTGTGAGACTGCCTACCCCGTAGCTGCTTGTGAGCGTGCCTGGGCGTGCGTTCCGTGCTACCGAGGAGTCAGCTCTTAGTCTGGGACCCAGACCCTGTAGACTCCAAGGCCCTCGGTCACGGCCATGTACCTCTGAGCCCCACCCCAGAGCTAGAAAGATGGGGGAGAGCACTCTCATTCTGGGGACCCCCCAGGCTGGGGCTTTGTTCTTTTGGGGGTTTCTGGGTCTTGGTGTTTCACTGTTCTCCCTGCCTCCCTAGCTGGCCACTGGCTGGAGGTTTAAGAAGCGTCCAGGCATCGAAACCTTATTCCAGCAGCTTGCCCCTTTGTATGAAATCGTCATCTTTACATCCGAGACTGGCATGGTAAGGCCCTGGGACATCGGAGGAATGGTCAGTGTGGCCGGAGAGCGGGAGGGTCAGGGCTCAGCCTGACCCTGTTCTCCCTCCCATCCCATCCCCCAGACTGCATTCCCGCTCATCGACAGCGTGGACCCCCATGGCTTCATCTCCTACCGCCTCTTCCGGGATGCCACAAGATACATGGATGGCCACCATGTTAAGGTGCCATGTGGGGGCCCATGGGTGGTCCTCTGGGACTTGGGGGGCTGGCACTTCCTGAGGGAATGAGGCCCCAGCTCTGACCCCAGCCTCAACCCTGCTTCTGCCCTAGGTCTGATCCTGCCCCTGGCACAGGCTGGGCTTCTAGGTTCTTCTTCCTTCCCCGGTATCTGGGGATGGGAGTGGGCCGGGGGGATGGCAGGGGGTAGTGTCTCCAAAGGAGACAATTGGGGGTAATGGAGGGATATGAAGTTTGGAAGCCATCTGCTGTCTCTGTGTCTGGAGCCGAATGTCTCTGGGACTGTGTGATTGTGGTAGCTTATATGAGACTCTGGGCCTTGTTTGCCTCCCAGGACATTTCGTGTCTGAATCGGGACCCTGCCCGTGTAGTCGTCGTGGACTGCAAGAAGGAAGCTTTCCGCCTGCAGCCCTACAATGGCGTCGCCCTGCGGCCCTGGGACGGCAACTCCGATGACCGGGTCTTGTTGGACCTGTCTGCCTTCCTTAAGAGTGAGGCTGACCCCTGACCTCCTGGCCTCTGACCTTGGAGCCCTTGACTCTCAAGAGGAATGATAGATTTTACCCATGTAAAATCGGGTACTTCAGTGTGGGAGGTTCACGAGCATCTTGTCGTCTTTAGAAGTTTCCGAGAATGTTTGGGGGTTTGGGGTGCTCTGGAATATTTAGGGAATACTTGGGGGATGTCCAGGGGAGCCCTTTTAGAGCGTTAAGAAATGTTCCAGGTAGCTCTGACCAGCCCCAGTGTCTGACGTTACCCTTGCGGGCCCTGCTTCCCTGGGGCCTTTCTGCCTGGCCGACCCCTGCCTGCTGTGCCCATAGCCATTGCACTGAACCGCGTGGAGGATGTCAGGACTGTGCTGGAGCATTACGCCCTGGAGGATGACCCCCTGGAGGCTTTCAAACAGCGGCAGAGCCGGCTAGAGCAGGTGGGTCCCCGGATCTGCAGGGGGATGGGTGGCATCGCATCAGTTCCCGAGGCTCCCAAGAGAGGGGCCCTCGAGCAGCCTGTCTAGCCTGTCTTTGCTCTGGCTGTGAGACCTTGAGCGAGGCCCTTGTCTTCCACACAACCTGTCCTGTAGGGCTCTTGCAATGGGGGAGGGGGTGGTTGATTCCACAGCCTGCTCTGAGAACAGGAGGCATGAAACGCCAAGCATAGATCTTGGAGAGGGGTAGTCCATGATGGTTTCCAGCGGATCTGAAGGCCCCGGTTTTGTGTGGACGGGAGGTTTGGGTCAGGTCTGGGGAGAGGGCTCCCTGGACACTTGGCCCAAGGGACTGGGCAAGGAGTTCTGGTGGTCTCAGTGTGATCCTGGTAATTTGGAAGTGGGGCTAAGAATATGGATTGAGTCTGGGAAAGAGATCCTCGGGTCTAGACTGAGGTTGACCAGGTGGGTTCCTGGGAGCAGGGCTGGAGCTCCTGAGTGCCCAAAGGAGGAGTCCTGGAGATTTGGGCCTGGGATCCCCCAGCATCCAGACAAGGGTCATGCGGCTGAGGGCTGGGCACCGGGGCCCAGGGAGCAGAACAGTGCAGTCTGATGAAGGGCCTGGGTTCTCGCCAGCATCCAGGTTAGGGTAAACAGGGTAGGTTCCCAGGGTTCAGGGGAGGGGCCTCCTGGGATCTGGGGAACGGGATTAGGACAGTACCGGGATTTGAGTCTGGGCTCCTGTGTCTGGGCTGGTGTTCTGGGGGCTTGGGGAAGGGGTCTGGGCTGGGCCCAGGTTTAAGGAAGGTGGCCCCTTGGATGAGGGAGCCTAGGAGGAGAATACCCACCCCGGTCTGACCCTCCTCTGTCCCTCACCCCAGGAAGAACAGCAGCGCCTGGCTGAGCTCTCCAAATCCAGCAAGCAGAACCTCTTCTTCGGCTCTCTCACCAACCGCTTATGGCCTCGCTCCAAACAGCCCTGACCTCTGAGCCTCCTCAGACTCACTGCCTGGGTCCTGGGCCCCAGGCCCCAGTGCTCCCAGACCATGGCTTGGGCAGCCACATCCAATAAAGTCCATCCCAGATGCCACACTCCTGTGTCCGGAGAGTCTCCAGCTGGGGCCATCGGGGTGAGGTCCGGGACTCTTTGGTCATCGTCCCACGGTGGCTGATGGGCTGCCCAGCACGGAGTAGGTCCTTTGGTGGATCAGGATTGGTTTTGAACACTGGCCTGGGAATCCGCAAACCTGGGTCCCTCTGGCCACGTCTTCCCATGTGCCATGTGACCTCAAAAAGTGCGTCTCACTCCGTGGCCCCAGATTCCTCATCTGTGGGAAAGGGAAGAGAGGGCAGCAGGGGGGTTGGAGAGGCAGGTTCCTGCGAGGCCGCTGTGTGCACACCCCAAGTGTGGGCTCAGGGAAGGAGGGGGGTGCGGGGGGAGGGGGTCTCTGGCAGAGCAGAGCTCCTCCTGGCCCGAGAGGGCGGCTGCCGCCCCCTCTGTCGGCTGTGGCCCTGTGGGAAGGTGGCCTGGCGTTGCTTGATCTGCTTTTCCAATAGAAGCCCGAAGTTGGGATTTTCATACTAAGTCTCTTGTGAAATGTTGGCTCCTAACTGGGACAGACAGATGGTGTGGCGGCACTGTGCGCTGGAACTTTCTGTGATGTTTATCCCGTGTCCCGTGTCTGCACTGTCATGGTCGGACGGAGCCATGGAGTACCTGCAGCGTCATGAGGGTAACTGAGGACTGGAGCTTCTGCTCGTATCATTTTAAGTAACCTTCATTTAAGCAGCCACCTGTGGCTCGTGGCCCCTGCAGGGGACGGCACAGTCGCATGCCCTTCCCCAGTCTGGGTTCCCGAGTGGCCACGTTCAAATCCCAGCTTTGCCACTTCCCGCCTTGTGTGGTCTCGGGCAGGTTACTTTGCCTCTCGTGCCTCAGTTTCCCCATCTGTAAAGGTAACAGTACCTAGCTGGTAGGCTAGGCTGGAAGGCTGAGTGAGGCGCTCAGATGGGAGCTGTGGACCCTGGGCCATGCATCTGTGTGCCTCTGCCACCTCAGCTCACAGGTGGGGGTGACGGTAGGACCTGTCTTCCAGCAGTTGTGAGTAACAAGACGGCCCACACTCAGTGGTGTGTAGATTCCCGTGGGCCTTCTCCCCCAGTCCCCGTACTGGCTCTTCACAGACTGAAATATCCTGGACCGCTTTGACGTGGCCCCCACCCCCAGCTGGCCCAGCCTCTCCTCCAGCCAGCACTTAGTGCTAGTACCAGTTAAATATTTTTAAAAGACATCCCCTGGTGTTTGTTACAATAATTAAAATGTAACTGCGTGGGCCAGATCGAATCTCTGGACTCTAAGTTTTGTTTTTGTTTTTTTAATTTTTATTTATTTGACAGAGAGGGAACACAAGCAGGGGGAGTGGGAAAGGGAGAAGCAGGCTTGACCTGAGCCGAAGGCAGACGCTTAACGACTGAGCCACCCAGGCACCCCACTATGTTTTTTTAAAGTCTCACAGAGAAGTGTTAAAATTTGCATACCTGCCCAGCCCCAAGGTGTACTATCTATAACCCGGGCTAGGTCTCAAGGGTCTTGGTTTACTCATTCCTAAGAGATTCATTATAGTACCTCCCTCATTCATTGACTGACTCTCGCCAATATTTCCTAAGTGCTGATTGCCCAGCCTTGTTCTAGTCACAAGGGTGTGTCAGTGAGCAAATTAGATAAAAAGTTCTCCCCTCGTGGAGGAAACAATGGTCAGATATTTCTCGAGGTAATAAATGCATAAAGAAAAATAAGGTATGGTAAGTAGAGTGGTTTGGGGACTTGAGGTGCTGATTTAGATTGGATGAAGCAGTCAAGGAAGGTCTCTTGGGAGGGTGTATCTGACAGATCACAAGGAAATGGGGAAAGCCATGGGGATCTCTGTGTCAGGCACGGTCACCTCAGGGCCTTTGCACTTGCTGTTCCTTCTGTCAGGAATATTTTACCAGGATGCATATCACTTCCTCTTCTTCCCCCCACCTTAGATCTTTGCTCAGATGTCACCTCAGCATGGCCTGTAGGCACTAAGATCAGCTGGTAAGGAAGAGTCCTGAATAGCCAGAGAGACTCCATGAAAATCTCTTAAAAGTATACCTCACACACAGATGTGACAGAATTCACCTGAAACGTTATCATGTCTGGCACAAACTTTCAATAAAGCCTGGCTACTTTTATAATCTTTAAAATGTTTGAGATAGACCTGGAATCTGTTACCTTCCCAAGTTATCATCCAGGGCAGGACTTTGCCTTCTCCCACAGCCGGTTCTAAAGACTGTCCAAATTCCATTTGAATATCTCCCGTGATGGGAAGCTCACTCCTCCACCTACCCCAGTACAGGGCCTAACTTGACTCCCAGTAGTTGGTCCACGAGGTTTGGCTCTCCGCTTTGGGCAACAGAGCCAGTTTGAGTAGGGGGATGTGGGGGGGGGGGCGCTCAAATGTCAACCTTAGAGTCTTGGAGGGTATTTTTCTTTCTTTTTTTCTTTTTGTTTTTTTAAGTAGGCTCCATGCCCAGCGTGGAGCCCAATTCAGGGCTTGAACTCAATGTGAGATCAAGACCTGAGTTGAAATCAAGAGTCGGACGCTTAAGCAACTGAGCCACTGAGGCATCCCTCAGAGTGTACTTTGAAGGCACTGGGGAGCCATGCAGGAGTCTGCAGGAGAGGGACATGGTCAGATTTGTACTTAGACCCATAGACCAGAGTGGTCACGGCTGGGAGAGAGGAATCGGGGCTATGGGACTCAGAGAAGGTGCGTGGCCACCTTGGTGAGTGTTAGGGAAGTGCCTGCAGGAGGGGGAATCTGCCAAGAAAGGAATTCAATAGAGGAGGGAGTAGAGAGGACTCCAGCAGAGGAAAGACCTGTGTGAAGGAGCCTGGGGTATCTGCACAGTGACCATGACCCTCCCCTGCTCAAAAGACTTTCATGACTCCAGTCCTCAAGATTAAGAGGGAACTTTTTTTGGGGGGGGGGGGGGCCTGGGTGGCTCAGTCGGTTGAGGGACAGACTCTTGATTTCAAAAGGCTCAGGTCATGATCCCAGGGTTGTGGGATGGAGCTCAGCATCCAGCTCTGAGCTCACTGGGGAGTCTGCTCTCCCTCTCCCTCTCTCTTCGTCTGCCCCTCCCCGCACTTGCGTGCTCTCCATAATTAATGAATCTTTAAAAAAAAAAAAATTGTATTTTTAAGTACTCTACACCCAATGTGGGGCTTGAACTCACAACCCCAAGATCAAGAGTCGCACGCTCCACCAGCCGAGCCAGCCAGGCACCCCTAAGAGGAAACTCTTTAACTGAACTCTCCTTCGTTAAGAATTGATGAGCACTTGTGTATGCCCGGTTCTGCTGGGCTATACTTTACTGATCATTCTATCTTCTCTAAAACAAAAATAATTTTGTAAATCGAACCTGTATTTCCCCCTGTAAGTATTAGCCTGTAAGTATTCAAATGTTTTCTTGGCGGGGCGGGGGGGCGGGGAAGGAGTTGGCGTCACCTAAGGACTTTACTCAGCACCTGGCACAGAACGTTTATGACCAAGAGGCTGGAGCATCTGCTCCCACCACCGGGTTTTTCTTGCCGTGGTCCGGGAATACTTAGGGGCTTCTGGGGGTGCCCCCTCGCCCCATTGTGAGGGAGCGGGTTCCCCTTGATCTGTGAAGACGGAATTTCCTGCCCATTTGCTCCTCACACCTTCCGGAGGCCAAACGGGCGGCCCAGCTGCGGCCCAAAGGGGGAGGGGCGCGGCCGTCCGGCAGATGGCGGCATTTACATACAGCTGGAGCCCCCTCGCAGGCGGGGGGCCCCTCACCCCGGCGTCTGGTGCATCCGTGATGCGGGGTTTGGAAGGGTGGCTTTGTCTTCCGGAGGGGAGCACACACACCGCGCATGTACACACACAGGTCCACAAAGAACCCCGGATTTTTATCGTACCCACACACGGCTACACCCATGGACTTCCCAACACCTAATCTCTTTCACACTCGGACGCTCGGACGCTCGGTTATTCACAGCTGACACAGACCCTACCACACACACACACAGCCGCCTAGAGGGACCTGCACAGACCACAAAGAGGTTCATGTGACTCCACACAGTGGTTCAGGATCTCACATTTACTCCTATACACACACAGAGAAGCATCCACAACAGCCGCACAATCCCCCAAAGTCACACAATCATGAAGTCACGTACGCCTATGTTCTCCCATGCAGGTGCACACGCATACACGCACGCACACAACCACAGACTCTTACAACCTCGCAATAGTCTTAACCATATACAACTTCAGGCACACGTGGAGCCACGTAGTCTCAGCTAGGCACACAATCACAAAGTCACGTACAGCCTCCAGCCAGCTCTTGCTCACACCACACGCACGCACAGAATCTTAAAATCATATATAACCTCACACACTGGCTTAACCCCCTAGCCCCACCCCATCCTCACACACAAAGTCGTGCCCAAACCACACACAAGATCGCACGCTCACTACATTGCCAGTGCCCATACCACCATTCACGGTTGCTCCAGCAAGCTCCCCTTCCCCTGCGACCTCCTCCCCTGGGGTCTCCCGGAGCCCGGCGGCTGCCTGAAGGGGCGGAGCCGTCCCCTCAGATATAAGGCTCGGGAGCTAGCCGCTGCGGCTCCCAGCACCCCCCGAAAGGCCATGGTCAGCCCGCAGATGCCCCAGCTCCTGCCCCGGACGGTGATCCTGGCGCTTATTTTCCTTCCCCAGGTCAGAGCAGGAGTGGAAAGGGAGGAATGGGAAGGGGTGCGACCCCGGGGGTCTCGGGGAGGGGCCGCGGGGCGGACGGGACGCCTGGGCCCCGACACCTCCTCACCCTGCGCCCCTTTCCGGCCCCAGGCACGGCCGGCAGGCGTCTTCGAGCTGCAGATCCACTCTTTCAGGCCGGGACCAGGCCCGGGGGCCCCGCGGTCCCCCTGCAGTGCGCAGGGCCCGTGCCGCCTCTTCTTTAGGGTCTGCCTGAAGCCGGGGGTCTCCGAGGAGGCCGCCGAGTCTCCGTGCGCCCTGGGCGCGGCGCTGAGTGCGCGCGGACCCGTCTACACCCAGCAGCCCGAAGCGCCCGCGCCTGACCTGCCTCTGCCCGACGGCTTCATGCGCGTGCCCTTCCGGGAAGCCTGGCCGGTGAGAAACGCGTGCTTGGAGGCCTTACCCAAACCTCTACGGCCTTCTGCCCTCCAACTTCCAAGACCCCAACCTTTCCCTCTGGGGACCCCAAATTCCCAGACCAGTAACTATCATCTAGAATCCCACATTCTTAGACCCTGTGGGCTACCCACAGTGGACCCCAAATTTCTGAATCCCACTTCCCCTTTAGGGATCCCAAATGTTCTGACGCCCACCCTGCATGCTTGGGACCCTAAGTTCCCAGAACCTCAAACTCACCTTCTGTAAATCCTAAATTCACAGAACCTTACTTCTGTTCCTTGGGGATCCCTAAACATTGGAATCCTTATCTTTATCTTCAGATCTCCCTGCACTTAGGGACCTTCCCACACCCTGTCTCCCCAATCTCCTCTCACCTTATCCCTACTCAGATCTTCCAGTTGGGGCCCATATTCATGACTTTTACCTCCAAAATCCTATCTCCTATCCCACAACCCCAAAAGCAGACAGGTGAACAGACCTGTACTTGAATTCTAGACCCCTGTCCTTTTGGACAAAGTGGCTTTCCCTGTTCCAGCCTCAGTTTCCCCATCTGTAAAATGGGATCATCATGGTACCTCACAAGGGTCCATCTTGAGGGATTCAACCAGGTATCTCCAGTCTAGTGTTTACCCATAGGAAGTGCTCAATAAAGGAAGCCCAAACTGTCATTCCTTCCGTGGGCCAGCCCCTCTGGGAATTGCCCCTTGTCTGCCTGGTCCCTGAATGACCTCCCCCCCACAAAGTCTGGCCTTCACTGAGTACCCACCCTGACCACAGTCTTCCATTCTTTCCTCTCCTTCCTCCACCCAACCAGGGCACCTTCTCTCTCATCATCGAAACCTGGAGAGAGGAGTTAGAACAGATTGGAGGTGAGTGTCTTCAGTCATCAGACTAAAGTGCAGACTGTGGGGGCTCCAGGGAGTTGGGGCCCCATGTAAGATCCAGGATAGTGACATGGGGCTGTCTATAGGGTGGAGCATTCACGGGACTCCCCCCCCCCCCCCCCGCCGCCCTGCGGTGTCCTCACAGCTCCTGGAGTGCAGTGCTGGGTGTTGGTAGTCCCAGGGCTCTTGGCAGGTCGGTGTAGGACTGTCCTGGGACTGGATGTAGGAGTCTGTGGCCTGATGCCAGGCAAAGTACACTCTTACTACCTTGGAATCGAAGCCACCAGAGCAGGAGGATATAGCCCAGTCCTGTACTATCACCATCGGAGTTTGATAAGCCGGGGTACAGAATGAGTTACTTCTGGTTCTTCTATTCAAAGCTCTGTCATGGTGTCTACATAGGGGTCCCAGAAGCCCTACAGGACATCGCATGTTGACCAGAGTGAATATTGAGCAAAGGTTTCAGGGAGGGAGATGGGGTGATTTTATTCTTTTCTAAAAAAGATTTTATTTATTCATTTGAGACACAGAGAGAGAGCATGAACAGAGGGAGAGGCAGAGGGAGAGGGAGAAGCAGGTTCCCCGCTGAGCAGGGAGCCCGATGTGGGGCTCGATCCCAGGACCCTGGGATCACGACCTGAACCGAAGGCACACTTAACCATCTGAGCCACCCAGGGGTCCCTGGGGTGATTTTATTCTTAATTTGAGGGGATTTGGGAGCCATGTAAGGCCCACAGTGTATGTGTGTGTGTGTGGGGGGGGGTTCTGTCACCATTTAGATATAGAAAACTCCTGTGGCACAATGTGGGGGTGTGACAGCTTTGCTGGGGAGAAAATGCCACTCTCTCTGTATCCTGAGGCTTCAGGCAATGAGGGTAATTTATGGTCTAGTAATTGGGGTCTCTGTCACCATTTTGAAATAGGAAGATCCTGAGGCACAGTTTCGGGGTGTTATGACCTCACTTCAAAAAAGCCTGAGTTGCGCCTTGGCCATATAGCGATATCAAATGGCACAGGGTGTTAGAGGTCTCATTACTGCTTTAAAAAAAAATTTTTTTTTTTTTTTAAGATTTTATTTATTTGAGACAGAGAGAATGAGAGACAGACAGCATGAGAGGGAGGAGGGTCAGAGGGAGAAGCAGACTCCCTGCCGAGGGGCTCGATGCGGGGCTCGATCCCGGGGCTCCAGGATCATGACCTGAGCCGAAGGCAGTCGCTTAACCGACTGAGCCACCCAGGCGCCCCTCATTACTGCTTTAATATACAAAGATTCTGGGGCAAGATCTGGGGGTATTCCGGCTTCTGTGGGAGGACTGTTATCATCGCGATGGTAATAGGGTACTAATGGGATGGCGACCTCATTATGGGAGTTCACAGCCTTGCTAAGGGGGTAACTGCCATTCTCAGGGCTCAAAAAGGGGTGTTTTGGCCTCGCTAAGAGCGGCAGGGAGAGTGCAAGCTCCATCTGTATCGCCAGAGTCCGGTCGCGGCCCGGCCCGGCCCGGCCCACCCCAGCGCCGCTCCCTTGTCCCGCAGGACCCGCCTGGAGCCTGCTGGCGCGCGTGGCCGGTCGGCGCCGCCTGGCTGCCGGGGGCCCGTGGGCCCGGGACGTGCAGCGCGCAGGCGCCTGGGAACTGCGCTTCTCCTACCGCGCGCGCTGCGAGCCGCCCGCCGTCGGGGCCGCATGCGCGCGGTTCTGCCGCTCGCGCAGCGCCCCCTCGCGGTGCGACTCGGGACTGCGCCCCTGCGTGCCGGTCGAGGACGAGTGCGAGGCCACGCGTGAGTCCTGCGTTCCACCCCGGCCCTTCCTTACTTAGCTGCACTTACGGCCCCCAGGCCCCTTTCACAACCCGGTTACCCTCCTCAGGGAACTGGGAACCCGAGAGCTCTGCCTGGGTGCCGCAGACCCCCCTCTCCAGGAAACGGCGGAATGCTGCTGACCGCTTGCCAAGTACCCCAGGCCCCCCTCTAGCCCCACTCGCGGTCCTCAGCCCCCTCCCACGATCCAGCTGCCACCCTCGGGGAAACTGAGGACCCTGAGCTTCCCTCCAGACTTCTGGGCACTCCAGCCCCCTTCCCTTTCTCTTCCCTAACAGGAACCCCACACCAATATCCCATGCTGGTACTACCCACCCCCCTTCGTCCTCTAACGCATGCGCACACCCCTTTCCAAAGGCGAGGCCCCTCTAACTCTTCTAATGCTGGGGCCCTTCCTACCCCCACCCAGGAGCTTTGGAAACTCCTCGCAGTTTCCCTCAACCCCCTCACCAAGGGTTACTTTATCCTCCCTTCCTGCAATTGCAGGCCAGATCTAAAGCTTGGATCCCCGACTTCCGTTATGGGGACCCTCAGACTCCTCCCCAAACTTCTGAATCCCACTGAAGCCCCTAGGACTCCCGGGCTTATCCAGATTCTCCCAGGGCTGCCCTAATTCAAGACCCCCCTATTTCCCCTGAAAGACCAGGGGCCCCTCCCTAATCCCCAATCCCCTTCTCTCATTCTGCTCTCTCCAAGCTCAGACCCTGCAGGCCCCACTCCAGTCTCCTTCTAAGAGCACAGAGTCTGGAGCTCAATGGCCTAGGTTCACATCCTCCATCTGCCACTTCCTATGTGCCTCTCTGGGCCTCAGTTTCCCTGTCTGGAAACTGGGGGTCACAATACCCTCTAGCCCAGAGGGCTGTCTGTCACAAGGATGAAACAAGGTGGCGCTCAGAAACTTCTGTTTCCTATCCTCCTGACCCTGCCCTCGTCAACGTCACTCTCCCTCTGCCTCTCCTTCCCCCATAGCGGCGTGTCGAGCGGGCTGCAGTCCCGACCACGGCTTCTGTGAGCAGCCCAATGAATGTCAATGCCTGGAGGGCTGGACTGGGCCCCTCTGCACCATCCCTGTCTCCAGCAGCTGCCTCACTCCCAGGGGCCCATCGGCTGCCACCCCTGGATGCCTTGTACCCAGGCCTGGGCCCTGTGACGGGAACCCGTGTGCCAACGGGGGCAGCTGTAACGTCAGTATCAGCCCCTCCTACCTCATCCTGGGGAGGGCTTCCTGGAGGTGCCCAGTCTTCATCTGGGGCCTTGAAGGATTGGGGAATGAATGGGTTTGAGTGAATGAATGAAGAGCCCATAGTAACCAGGTGAGCGAGCGGCCTGGGGTCAGCAAAAGTGTGGCGGTGGGAATGAGCCTGGTGTGTGTACTGGGATAAAGTGGAGCCCAGCGTGGGCCACCTGGACACTGCCACCAAGGGACAGTGAGAAACAGGGTCAGGTTAGGGGGAGGGCCTGAGGAGGGGAGATCCAGAGAAGGCTTCAAGGAGGAGGTGGGCTTAGGGCTAGGACCCGGAGGTAGGATTCGGCTATGCGGACGGAAAAGCGGGGAGGGCAGACCCAGCTGGCAGCATTTGTAGGCAAAGGTGAAGAGGTGGGAATGGGTCGCTCTGGGCCTCCAGAGCTTCCCCTCTGCGGGGTTGGCCGGGCAGAGCCAGAAACGTGGAGTGCAGCGAGGGCTTGTTTCAGGGGACTCCCTAGGTGCGGCCCCTGAAGACTGGGAGGTAGGACTGGACAAGGTGCAGCCCTCCATGGTCAAGATAGGACGGGGGAAGGATTTTGCTCCCAGGAGACCCCGTTCTGAAGTCCTCCTGCGGCTGCCCAGGAGACCCCGGGATCCTTCGAATGCGCCTGTCCCCGCGGGTTCTATGGACTGCGGTGCGAGGTGAGCGGGGTGACGTGTGCGGATGGACCCTGCTTCAATGGCGGCTTATGTGTGGGAGGCGCGGACCCTGACTCTGCCTACATCTGCCACTGCCCGCCGGGGTTCCAAGGCTCCAACTGTGAGAAGAGAGTGGACCGGTGCAGCCTGAAGCCATGCCGGAACGGTGAGGTGGGGAGGCCAGGCGGTGAGGGACGGGGGAGGGGGTCCCTGCGTGGTCAGTGGCAAAAGCGGGGCTTGGCTCAGACAGCCCTGGGTGGGAATCCTGGCTGAGCTTTCTCTACCCTCTGGCCCAGGGAAGTGACCCTCCCCCTCTGCCCAGCCTGTTTTTGTTCTTTTTTTCTTTGTCTTTTTTTAAGATTTTATTTATTTATTTGAGAGAGAGAGAACACAAGCAGGGGCGGTGGGAGAGGCAGAGAGAGAGGGAGAAGCCCTGTCCTCATAGAGCTGATGGAGCAGACAGACAATAAACAAGATAAATAAGTAAATTATAGGGGAAGTTAGATGGTGATAAAAACTAGAAGAAAAGAGACACCTGGGTGGCTCAGTTGGTTGAGCAGAGGACTCTTGGCTTTGGCTCAGATCATGATCTCAGGGTCATGAGATCAAGCCCTGCATCAAGCCCGTTTGCTTGTCCCTCTCCCTCTGCTCCTCCCCCTGCTCACATGCCCTCTCTCAAATAAATAAACAAAATCTTAAAAAAAAAAAAAAAAAAAAACTAAGAAGAAAAATAAAGCCAGAGGGGGATGGGGAGTGTGTATGGAGTGGAGGGTTGACATTTTAGCCAAAGTGGTTAGCGAAAACCTTGCTGAGGGGTAGTGAAGGAGGGAGCCATATGGGGATCTATGGGGAAGAGTTATGTTTCAGGGAACAGGAATAGCAAGTACAAAGACCCTGAGGTCAGAATGTGCCTGGCTTGTTGAGGATCACAGGGAAGCAGGTGTAGATGGAGCAGAGTGAGAGAGTGAATGCAGGGAGAGTGGTGAGATATGAGGTCAGGGAGGTGAGCGAGACAGATTGAGGGGGCCTTCATGGGCCATGAGGAGGATTTTGGTTTTATCATGAGGGAGATGGAGCCACAGGAGTGTCCCTAGAAGTGGAGAGATCTCATCCGATATAGGTGTTACAAGGTTAAATGAGATCATTAATGTAAAGGGCTCAGCACACTTTTTTTTTTTTTTCAAGATTTCATTTATTTATTTGAGAGAGAGAGAGCAAGCGCGAGTAGGAGGGAGAGGGAGAAGCAGGCTCCCCACTGAGCAGGGACCCTGATGCGGGGCTTGATCCCAGGACTCTGGGATCAGGACCTGAGCTGAAAGCAGACCCTTAACCTACTGAGCCACCCAGGCGCCCATGAGCATTCTTATAGTACTAATTCTCTCCAAAACACTGAGTGTTCACTCTGGGCTGAGTGGAACTAGGGACACAGCAGTGACTAAGACAGCTCTGGGCCCCATCCTCATGGGGGTACCAGCCCAGGCGGGAAGACACACTTGTCCTCGGAGCCCAGAGTTGTCAGGGGTGTGATGGGGGAGCGCAGGGTTGAGGGCTTCCTGGAGGAGGGGACATCTGAGCAGAGACCTGAAGGCTGAGCTCGGGGAGAGACAAGGTGAAAAGAACGGGAGGAAAGGAGGAAGGGAAAAGGGAAGGGGCATCCCAGGCAGAAGGCATGGGCAAAGGCCAGCTGGTTCACACATGTTCTGGGACTACTATTTGAGTATGGTTGAAGCCGAGAGAAGGAGGAGAAACAGAGCGCCAAAGAGGTGAGGCTGACTCAAACCAAGACTTTTGAGAGGAAAAGAAGCAGGCCTGCTTTCCAGGCCAACTCCCAGAGGCTGGCCCTAGAGTTAGATGGAGACAGCGGGGGCTCAGAGGAAAGGGCGGGCAGGACTACACAGCGGAGGAGCGGACGCGCGCACAGCTCAAGGACTCCCGTCCGGGCCGCCCCCTGACGCCCCTGACGCCCCTTCCCCGACAGGCGGGCTCTGCCTGGATCTGGGCCACGCCCTGCGCTGCCGCTGCCGCGCCGGCTTCGCGGGGCCGCGCTGCGAGCACGACCTGGATGACTGCGCCGGCCGCGCCTGCGCCAACGGCGGCACGTGCCTGGAGGGCGGCGGCGCGCGCCGCTGCTCCTGCGCGCTGGGCTTCGGCGGCCGCGACTGCCGCGAGCGCGCCGACCCGTGCGCCGCGCGCCCCTGCGCCCACGGCGGCCGCTGCTACGCCCACTTCTCCGGCCTCGTCTGCGCCTGCGCGCCCGGCTACATGGGCGCGCGCTGCGAGTTCCGGGTTCACCCCGACGGCGCGGACGAAGGCGCAGGTGCGTTGCCCGCGGCGCTGCCGGGCCTGAGGCAGGGGGACCCGCAGCGCTTCCTTTTGCCTCCGGCTTTGGGACTGCTGGTGGCCGCCGGCTTGGCCGGCGTTGCGCTCTTGCTGGTCCACGTGCGGCGCCGTGGCCCTGGCCAGGATACTGGGTCTCGCCTGCTGGCGGGGACTCCGGAGCCATCGGTGCACGCGCTCCCAGATGCACTCAACAACAGGAGAGCGCAGGAGGGTTCGGAGGATGGGCTGAGGTAAGGGGCCGCGCTCTCTCTCGCCTTGTCTATCCTGGCAGCTTTCGTCCATCTCCGTAGTGCAGTTGGCCTGATTCCTTGATAGACCTCGATTGGTCCCTTCCTCTTACCTGCTCCCAGCCTTTTCTGATTGGGTCGTTCCGCAGTTACGCTAGTTGGCTTTGGGTTCTCTCCATGGTGGGTGGGGAAAACAAGATCGGAGAATTGGAAGGGTCTGGATCTTCTTTTCCTCCCGCAGCCAGCCAGCGGATTGGAATCACCCCGAAGATGGAGACTCTCGTGCGATTTACGTCATATCTGCTCCTTCCATCTATGCCCGGGAGGTAGCTACCCCCCTGGACCCGCTCTGCACACACTGGGCACGCTGGGCGGAGGCAGCCCCTGCATTTCCTGTAGCCCTCTTTTACTCTATCTGTAAAACGAGGAAGGTAGGGTCTCTGGGAGGTCCTTAAGCCAACTTTCACTTGTGGCTTAATTTAGTCCTGTCTTGTAGCCCTCTTGCTGTCGTTTGGAGCTATGTGCCATCTTCTCTTTGGAACATCATATGACCTTCAGAGGTCACGATGGGGAGCCCCAGCCAGAGCTTCACTGTTTCCCACTCACTGGGGAGAGGGAGAGGAGGCCGAGGGGCAGCCCTTTCTAATGCCTCCTACTCATTTCATTTCTAGGCCTGACCTGCCCCTTTTCCATCAGCGCCTGGAGACAGAACCTGGATATTTTTGTATTTACTTGGTGGTGTCCAATCTCTGCCTCAGACACTTTGGAACTGGAGGGGGTGTCTGCAAGGATTTTACCTTTGGGAGTTGTACATAATGGTTATTTAGATCCTATTCCCCCTCCCGCCATCTCTCCAGAGACCTCTATAAAAAGGCTCTTATTGTGATCAGCTTTGACTCATTGGGCTAAGTGCTTTGTACTTAGTGTTGGGACTGAGGGGAGAGTTATTGTCTCCTGAGAAGAATAATAGGACTCTGCTGGAGGGATCAGAAACAACTCAAAGTGGCTTAAATAAGAAGAATTTATTAGTTCATAAAAATGAAACATCTTGTGGTAGGTGTAGCTTCAGCAAGGCTGGATTCGGGGACCAGGTGCCTTCAGTATGTTTTCATCCAGTTGTGTCTGGCAATGACTTCATTTGTAAGCGGGGCTTTCATTGGCTCCAGTTTGTCACATGGCCTTGCTTGGAGGGGGGGCAGGCTGAATGGCTTATTCTGATTGGCCAGTCTTGGCTATTTGTCTAGCATGTGGCGGGAAGTAAGGTCAGTCAGCCTCTCCAAATTAAGTGGAGTGCGCGGGTAAAGCAGCGTCCCTCCCTCTACCCCAAATCTGGGTTTATTACTAGACATGAGTATCGTAGCGGGCCGGCAAACCCACTGTTACAGAACAAAAACTCAATAAATTTGAAGAGTTAATTGGCTTTATTAAGCGATTCATGAATTGGGCAGCGTCCTGTCTGGGGAGTAGAGGGGAGGTTTTTATGGGAAGGAGGGTGGGGCCACGGTCACCTCCCACTAGGGGAAGCGCAGGGAATCTTTTTTTTTTTTTTTTAATATTTTATTTATTTATTTGAGAGACACAGCGAGAGAGGGAACACAAGCAGGGGGAGTGGGAGAGGGAGAAGCAGGCTCCCCGCTGAGCAGGGAGCCCGATGTGGGACTCGATCCCAGGACCCTGGGATCATGACCTGAGCCGAAGGCAGCCGCTTAACGACTGAGCCACCCAGGCGCCCTGTGCTTTTTTTTTTTTTTAAGATTTAAAAAAAAAAATTTTTTTTTAACGATTTTAAGTAATCTCTACCCAACATGGGGCTTGAACTCACAACCCCAAGATCAAGAGTCGCCTGCTCCACCTACTGAGCCAGCCAGGCGCCCACAAGGTGTGCTTTCTTTTTAATACAACAGAACCAGTCAATGAAAGTGGAAAGGATCCATTTTACAGAAGAGAAAGCTGAGGCTCAGAGAATTTGAAGTAACTGCTGCAAAGACAACGAGCGAGTGTGGGGTTTGGGATGCAGTCGTCCTGCACGATGCCTTTGTGCTAAAGAGCTTGTCGGATTTTTGTGGACCTGTGTTGTGCTTCCTTGTTTCTAAAAACCGAAATGCAGCTGTGTTGGCCACCTGCAACACCCTGATGTGTTTAAGGTATCACACAAAATAAAACATCTTCCAAGGAGTCATTTACTATAACTTGCAGAGTGAAAAAATTCACATTCCCTTAAATTGGATGGTTTCGTGTCTAGGACTTTACCCTACACTTACACTTTGACTTGTGCACGAAGGTGTCTGTAGTTCAGTGGTTGTTGGTGATGGCCAAAGGCTGTAAACAATCTAAATGATGAGGGGACTGGTTACCTTAATTAGGGGCCATTTATAAATAAGCTATTACACAACTGTTAAAATGACGAGATACAGAGATATAGATGTGCTTGTATGAATTTTTTTTTTTTTAAGATTTTATTTATTTGACAGAGAGCATAAGTTGGCAGGGAGGCAGGCAGAGGGAGAGGGAGAAGCAGGCTCCCCGCGGAGCAGAGAGCCCGATGCGGGACTCGATCCCAGGACCCTGGGATCATGACCTGAGCTGAAAGCAGCCGCTTAACCAACTGAGCCACCCAGGGGCCCCTCGTATGAAATTTCTTTGATATATTTTGTCCAAGGGGGAAAAATACAAGGTACAAAAGAACGAACAGGGTGCTATGGTTTGTGTTTTAAAAATGGACTGTATGGAGTTCCACTTCTGGCATGACCAAATGAGGAGCTTGGCGGACCTGCCTGCCCGCAAACTGGTGCAAATTATAAAAACAAAATGACAAGGGCGCCTGGGTGGCTCAGTCAGTTAAGCGTCTGCCTTCAGCTCAGGTCATGATCCCAGGGTCCTGGGATCGAGCCCTGCGTCGGGCTCCCTGCTCAGCGGGGAGCCTGCTTCTCCCTCTCCCTCTGCCTGTGCTCCCCCTGCTTGTGTTTGCGCTCCCTCTCTGTCAAATAAATAAAATCTTCAACAAAAAAACAGAATGGCAGCCCAACCATTTGAAGCTTCTGGGGATGATCTGGAGGGCATGTAGCAAATTAATAAACAAAATCTAAAAATTTGGTGAGAACAGGGAGAACCAATGATGGGTGAACCAAGACCCTCCCCCTAGCCCCTCCATTTCTGACTGGGCTCCCTCCCCACCTCCAACTCCCAGTTGGAGGGCAATACTCTGGGGAGGGGCAGAATGTCAGCCTTTCTCATCCTGCTCCCAGCTACCTGTTGCTGAGGCCAAGTTCTGGGGGAGCACAGCCGAGAGGGGGGTCTCCCTTCCTCAGCCCAGCCCATACTTGTGGAGTGCTTGAGAATACTGGGGCCCCGGTTACCCCTCCCTGGCTCCTGGGGCAGGAGTTTCACATCAAGAGGACAAGCTAGAAGATGGGGGGCCTGCTGCCTCACCCCACTGAGGACTCAGCTCCGAAAGTGGGGTCCCTCTGAGTGAAGCCGACCATTGTCCCCACCCTGGTATCAGAGCCATGGCTCAGGGATTTTGTCTGTGGGAGAAGCAGCCTGCAGAGCAGAGAGCTCTAAATATTTCCTCAAAGGAACTGACTCTTTTTGGGACCGAGTGAGAAGTTCAAGGCTAACCATGCCTCAGAGACCGCGGAGGTCGTGGTGTACGTAAGGCAGATGGAAGGAGATTGACAGACTCTGGCTAGTTTGCCGGAGAGCCAGGGAAAGAGCTGGTGAGAACCCTCCTTGGGTCAGAACTAATCTCAAACTGATTTGGGGGACTTGGGGAGTAACCCTTCCAAGGATCCCTAATTTGATTGGATCAGTCTCTGAAAAAGTTTATGCCCCCTGAAGTGTTGAGAACAACGAGAACAGTAGAGCAAGCAGCTGACGATGGGTGGAGCTCCCCTGCCCAGCATGGTCAGGGAAAGTCCCGGAGAACCTGCCCAAACCCACCAGCCCAGGATGACTGGGCATATCTAAGGCTCTGCACGCTCCCTTCCCTGGCTCTGCACTTGCTGGAGGAAGCAGAGGGACAGACTGAACAAATCATGTGACCAGTCACTAAACAGACATAAACCCCAGGACGGGGACCAGCACCTGGAGTTGCCACAGTGCGCTATCTGAAATGTCCAGTTGCCAACGAAAAAAAATGATATAGGCGAAGAAACGAAAATAAGACCTGTACACTGGAGGGGGTGGGAGGAGACAGAAACTGCCGGGGAGAGGGACCAGAGACGAAGGTTGGGATGAACAGACAAAGCCTTCAAAGTAGGCTTCGCAGGGGCGCCTGGGTGGCTCAGTTGGTTGAGCATCCAACTCTTGATCTCCGGGTGGTGAGTTCAAGTCCAGCGTTGGGCTCCACACTGGGCGTGGAGCCTTTAAAACAAAACAAAACAAAAACCAAAGTAGCCATTGCAAACAGGTTTGGAGAGGGGCAGGCAACTGGTAAGTAAAGAAGTGCAGGGAATAACAACGTTGCACCAAGTAGAGAACAACAGAGGGGCGGATGCTATTTTAAAAAGAATCTGATGGAAATTCTGGAGTTGAAACGTACAGTATCTACAATGAAAAATTCTCTGGAGGGGCTCAATAGTAGATTTGAACTGTCAGAAGAAAGCATTCTCAAGCTTGAAGATAGATTGAAAGAGATCCTGCCATCCCAACTGGAGAGGGAAAGAGACAAAATGAACAGAGCCTTGGAGAAATGTTCTATTTATTTTTTTAAAGATTTTATTTATTGGGGCGACTGGGTGGCTCAGTCGTTAAGTGTCTGCCTTCGGCTCAGGTCATGAACCCAGGCTGGTCCTGGGATCGGGCCCCGCATCGGGCTCCCTGCTCGGCGGGAAGCCTGCTTCTCCCTCTCCCACTCCCCCTGCTTGTGTTCCCTCTCTCACTGTGTCTCTCTCTGTCAAATAAATAAAATCTTTAAAAAAATAAAGATTTTATTTATTTATTAGAGAGAGCGTGCAGAGGGAGAATGAGAGGGAGAAGCAGACTCCCCGCTGAGCAGGGAGCCCGATGCGGGGCCCGATCCCAGGACCCTGAGATCATGACCTAAGCTGAAGGCAGACGCTTAACCAACTGAGCCACTCAGGCGCTGAAGAAATGTTTTAAATATGCACAAAGCATTTAATATCAGAGGCTGGCAGATAACAGATGCTCAGTGAGCATTAGTTCTCAATATGACACTATAAGAGGAAAGCCCATTTCACAGAGAGACAAACTGAAGCCCAGAGAGGGGTAGAAACTTGCTTAGCATCACACAGAAAATTCAGTGTCTCTCATGATCTTCATAGCTTTTGAGACGCAGGCCCAAGGTTTAACACAAGAAGGGCTCAGTGCTTGCAAAGCACAGTAGGTCATAACTTTCTTCCCCCCTCCCCGCTTTTTTTAAGATTGATTTATTGGACAGAGAGTGAGAGAAAGTGCACATGAGTGGGTGGGTTGGTGGGGGAGGGGCAGAGGGAGAGGGAGAATCCTAAGGAGACTCCCCGCCAAGGAGCCCGATCTGGAGCTCCATCCCAGGACACCAAGGTCATGACCCAAGCCGAAATCAAGAGCTGGCCACTCAACCGACTGAACCACCCAGATGCTCCTAACTCTCCTCCTTTTAAAACCCTCCCATGGGGCCCCTGGGCATCGCAGTCAGTTAAGCGTCACCCTTCGGCTCAGGTCATGATCTCAGGATCCTGGAATGGAGCCCCATATTATGCTCCCCACTCAGCAGGGAGTCTGCTTTTCCCTCTCCCTCTGCCCCTCCCCCAGCTCATGCTCTCTCTAAGAAATCTTAAAAAAAAAAAAAAAAAAAAAACCCTTTCATGATTCAAAATAAGGTCTGTACCTGACCTAATGGTATTGGGCCAATGTCACAGCCCTGGTTTTGACAATGTACTGTGGTTACATCTTAAGTTCCCATTGGGGAAAGCTGGGTGGAAATGATACAGGATGCTCTGTACTATTTTTCTAATTTCTTGTGAGTGTTACACTGTTTCAAAATAAAAAGACAAATATTTAGGAAGCACCTCCTGTGCATCTCCTGTGAACCTCCCGTGAACATGCCAGGCCTCCTTCTAGGAGCTGTGGATTCAGCAGTGAACAAGACAGGAGTGGTTAAGTGCCAGGACGCCCAAGCCTGACAGTTTCCATTTGAATCCCAGCTGTGGGGACGCCTGCGTGGCTCAGTCGTTAAGCATCTGCCTTCAGCTCAGGTCATGATCCCAGGGTCCTGGGATCGAGCCACATGTTGGGCTCCTTGCTCAGTGGAAGCCTACGTCTCTCTCTCCTCCTGCCTGCCGCTCCCCCTGCTTGTGCTCTCTCTCTGTCAAATAAATGAAATCCTTTTTTAAAAAAACTGATTTAGTTTTTTTTAAAGATTTTTATTTTTATTTATTTGACAGAGAGAGACAGAGCGAGAGAGGGAACACAAGCAGGGGGAGTGGGAGAGGGAGAAGCAGACTCCCCTCTGAGCAGGAAGCCCGATGCGGGGCTCGATCCCAGGACCCTGGGATCATGACCTGAGCCGAAGGCAGATGCTTAACAACTGAGCCACCCAGGCGCCCCTGGACCAGGGCTTTCCTGATTAGGGCTCTGACGTCGGAGTCTCTCAGCCCAGGAATGTGCACACAGCAGGTACTCAAGAAATATATACTGAACGGATGAATGTTTAGCGACAGTGAGGAGAACACTGGAGCAATCTCTGTGTTCCTTACCCTGGAGGTGGGGTTTAGGGATGGGAATTTTTAGGTGAGATCTAGAGGTCCCTCCCGCCTGGTGCCTGGTCCTGAGCAATAGAACCTACGCACCGGGTGGAACACGATGTCACAGTGCCCCCTTGTGGTCGTGTCCCATTTTAGAACCCTGGTGTGGGTGAGGCTCTCCCCGCTCAAGGAAGGAGCACCGGGCAGGATCCCACCCCCCACCCCCGTTATCCCGGGGGGCCCCCCTGCCCCCATCATGAACAACCAGGCGAGGGCTCCTTCCCCAGCCCGGATTTCGACCTTGGTCCGGGCTTCAACCCCAGTCAGGACCTTGACTTCGGCCCGGACCCCAAAAGCCGTCCAGATCCTGACCCCCGCCCGGACCCCGACTCCCGTCCCCACCCGGGCCTGGACCCCGACTCCCGTCCGGGCCCCAGCCTCAGCCTGGGCCCCCACTGCCGTCCAGACCCCGGCGGGAACCCTGGCTCCCGTCCCGACCCTGGCCCGGACACCGACTCGCATCCAGACCCTGACCTCCGCCCGGACCCCGGCTCCTGCCCAGACCCGGGCCTCAGCTCGGACCCCCACTCCCATCCAGACCCCGGCCTGGACCCCCACTCCTGTCCAGACCCCAGCCTCGGCCTGGACCCACACTCCCATCCAGACCCCGGCCCGAGCCCCGGCTCCCGTCCCGACCCTGGCCCGGACCCCGACTCGCATCCAGACCCTGACCTCCGCCCGGACCCCCACTCCCGTCCAGACCCCGGCCTGGACCCCCACTCCTGTCCAGACCCAGGCCTTGGCCTGGACCCCGAATCCTAGCCAGACCCTGGCCCGGATCCTGAATCCAGTCCAGATGCTGACCCCGGCCCGAACCCCGACTCCCATCCCGACCCCGGCCTCCGCCCGGACCCCCACTCCCGTCCAGACTCTGGCCTCGGCCTGGACCCCCACTCCCATCCAGACCCCAACCCCGGTCTGGACCCGGACTCCCGTCCGGACTCTGACCCGGATCCGGACCCCGACTCCTGCACGGATGCTGACCCGGGTCCAGACCCCTATTCCAGCCCGGATGCCTACTCCAATCTGGACCGTGCCTCCGGCCCCGGCCCCAACTCCAGTTCCATCCTGGGTTGGGATCGAGATCACAGCCGCGGTCCCTGCCTCGGAATCCTTCCCGGACTCAGTCCTGCCTTTGGATCCACACCCAGAACCCGCTTTGGAGGAGCCCGCTTTGTCACCTGACAAGGATCTTTCGCCCAAGCCGAGCGTGAAGCACTTCCCATCCGTCGCCAGTGGATTCGGGTCCAAGCAAGAGTCCATTCTTGTCCACACTCCATCGGCCACTGATTTCCTGGGGCTCACCCTTGGCTCCACCTCGAGGGCAGACTCCTCGGCCGCGAAGTTGACAGATTCCACTCCCAAGTTTGTTCTGGTGCCCATCCTGGGTCCCGACCCGCTCGCCCCCACCTTACCCGAGTCCACCAACACTTTCACTCCCACCATTGAGAGCTTCCCGATGGACAGCAAGATCGTGATTCGAGTGATCTACTGGTGAGGGGTGCCCTCGCCCACACCTGCCTCCCCCCCCCCAGAGGCTGGAGGGGGTGGGGCGCTGGGGCTTTGGGGATTTGCTGGGGTGGGGGGGAGTCAAGATTCCCAGGTGGAAACGCCTCCACCTGTCACTCTCTCTGCGGCTAGAGATCTGTGGCTTCACATCCCTGCTCCGAGCCTCACCCATTCACCCTCACTCCTTTATTTGGAGTCTGCTGCCCGCCATGGGCTGGGCCTATGCGGGGATGGAGCGCTCACCTGAGCCCCCAGCTTCTCTCTCCAGGCCGAGCTGGGCTTTGCAGACGCAAAGCCAGACTCGGGGCGGGGGAATTGCAGACTGGACGTCAGGGATGGCCTCTCCGGGCGGCCTCTAAGTGAAGATGGGGCGTCGGGAGGGGATCTGGGTAGGAAGGCGGAGGAGGAGCCAAGGTGCAAAGGCCCAAGGAAGTTGGCTTCAGTTCTCATCGGCCCCAGAGCTGAGTCTCTGTGTCAGTGGTCCCAGTAAGGGCAGTGGCCTTCCCAGGCGGGGGCTCGGTCTTCCCCTCCAACCCGCTCACCTCTCTCCCGCTTTAGAAGGTTCTCTCCCCGTCATCTCTCCCAGTTTCACTCACCCCCTCCCCTCCCACCCCGTTCCTATCTGCCCAGCTAGTCTCTCCAGGCAACTCAGTGTCTTTTCCTTTCCCCATATTGTGGATCTTTCTCCTCCCCATGTTTCCTCATTTCCCCTCTCTTTCTCTGCCTCTTCTTTTTTTTTTTTTTTTTTTTTTTTTACGATTTTATTTATTTGATAGAGAGGGAAAGAGAGAGCACAAGCAGGGGGAGTGGCAGGCAGAGGGAGAGGGAGAAGCAGGCTCCCAGCTGAGCAAGGAGCCCGATGCGGGACTCGATCCCAGGACCCTGGGATCATGACCTGAGCTGAAGGCAGACATTTAACTGACTGAGCTGCCCACACACCCCTGCCCTTCTCCTTTCTAGCTCTTTCTCTGACTCCATGGATTCACTAATTCACTAATTCATTCCGTTGATAAGTACCCACCTTGTACCAGGCCCCGTCCTTGGCACTAGGGGCACAGCAGTGATTAAGACAGATCTTTGGGGCTCCTGGGTGGCTCAGTTGGTCACAGTTTTAGCTGGGGTGGTCAGGAAGGCCTCCCTGAGAAGGTGATGTATGAGCAAAGACCTGAAGGAGGGAGAGAAGGAGCCATGTAGATACCAGGGAAAGAGCATTCTGCAGAGGGAGCAGGCAGTGCAAAGGCCCTGAGGCAGGCATGCCTGGAGTATTGGAGGAGGAGCTCCAAGGTCCCTGTGGCTGGAGCAAAGTGGGCCAGGGGGAGAGTGGAGGAGGAGATGGGGCAGAGAGGTGATGGGGACAGCTCCCGTGGGGGCCTTGTGAACCATGCTTTTTTTTGCTCTGGGTGAGCTGGCACTGTGGGAGGGTTCCAAATGGGAGGGACGGGATCAGACTCAGGTGTTCCCAAGCTCCCTCTGGGCTGGAGGAGATCCTGATGCAGTGTCTTCCCTCCATCTCTCTCTGCCCTCCCTCCAGCGGCCTCTGAAGCTATGGCCTTCGGGTAAGTAGTTTTGACTTTGGAGGTGTGGGGAGTATAGGACATGAAGTCTGGAAGGAGGTCCTGTTTCCCCTCCCTCCAAGACCTGTGACCCCACAGTCCTGGGATCCCCTGACCCCACAATCCCATCTCCACTCTGCAGTTCATTCTACTGAGAAAGAGTCTGGAGCAGCAATTTCCAAATCGACTTCTCTTTGTGAGTGGCCCGGGGGAGGTGGCTGGTCAGGGCTCTGAGACCCCAGGGGCCTGGAGGAGAGTGCTCACCTTCTCCCAACCCCCAACATTCCCTCTCCAGCAGGAGGAAAGAGCTGCCCAGGCTACAGGGGAGTTTGAAGTGTTTGTGGATGGGAAACTGGTCCATTCAAAGAAGGTGATTCTGAGCAAGGGTCCCAGACAGGGAGGGAGGGCGGTGGTGCTGGGATCCCCCCGGGGGCGGGAGACCCACATGTTCACGCTCTTTCTCCTTTGTGTCCAGAAAGGTGATGGCTTTGTGGATGAGGCCAGGCTGCAGAAAATTATGAGCATTATCGAGGAGGAGATCAGCAAAAGGTAGCAGGCAACTGGCTGGAGGTGAGATGAGGGGGGTGAGGGGGGTGAGGTGGGGGGTGGGCAGGGGCCGGGGCACTGTCTTGGAGTCAAAGGCACTGGAGTCCCAGTCCTAGTTCAGCCTGTCCTCCCTGTTCAGATCAGGACAAGTCAGCTACACGCTTTTCTGAACCTCAGTTCCATCCTCTGTAAAATGGGTTTGTTGAGATTCTTCCATGAGACACCTCACATAACGTAATAAATTTACATCGCTCAGAGAAGGGCTCAGTGGATGTCAGCTAAATTTTTTTCAAAAGAGCTTAAGATCTTTTTTTTCTTTCTTTCTTTTTCTTTCCTTTTCGTTGTAAAGCTGTACTATCTAATAACATCCTGCTGCTTTGCAATTTACAATTAAAATGAAATGCAATAAAAACTCAGTTATTGGGACACCTGGGTGGCTCAGTCGTTAAGCGGCTGCCTTCAGCTCAGGTCATGATCCCAGGGTCTTGGGATCGAGCCCCACATTGGGCTCCTTGCTCAGCAGGGAGCCTGCTTCTCCCTCTGCCTGCAGCCCCCCACCCCCCAGCTTGTGCTCTCTTGAGCACGTGCGCTGACAACTAAAAAATTAAAAAAAAAAAAAACACAACCTGTTATTAGTCACACTGGCCACATTTCAAGTGCCCTGTAGCTACATGTGGCTACTGGACTGGACAGTGCAGATATAGGACATAGAACCCATCACTGCGGAAAGTTCCACTGGTAACGTTGTTTTAAGGTATTAAAGCATTTGCACAATAATTTATTTGCCACCAGTACTGGATTTTATTTATTTGCCCCATATACTGGATTTTTAAAATCACTTACTATATATACACATTTGCAAGCTGCTACTGACTTAATACTTAATCTGTTGTGTATCTATTTTTTACAAAAAGTTGTCACTTTTTTGGGGTATAAGTGATGTCTAAGAGATAGTACATGTTTAAAGCGTATGAGTTAATGAGTTTTGACATATGAACGTACCTGTGAAACCATTTCCAAAATGAAGATAATTAACGTGTCTGTCATACCCCCAAAATTTCCTCGGGGACCATCAGTAATTTCTCCTGCCCTTGTCCCTGTCCCAGGCCTCTGCTGATCTGCTGTCCATTATCATAGATTAGTTTGCATTTTTCTAGACTTTTTTTTTTAAACTTTTATTTATTTATTAGAGAGAAGGAGGGAGAGAGAGAGCAGGAGCAGAGGAAGAGGCAGACTCCCCACTGAGCAGGGAGCCCGACAGGCTCGATCCCAGGACCCCGGGGTCATGACCTGAGCCGAAGGCAGATGCTTAACGACTGAGCCACCCATGTGCCCCTACATTTTCTAGACTTTTTACATAAATGGAGGTTATAATGTTCTCAAACATTTTTGGTAGAAATTTTTAAATATATATACTAGTTGAGAGACTAGTGTAATGAGCTCTATGTACTCATCAACCAGGTCTACTATTACCAACGTTCTCTTATTCCATCTATTTTCCTTCTTGCCTTTTTTTTTTTTTTGGCACAGTGGTATTTGAAGGTATATTCTAGACCTCATGTTATTCCACCTGTAAGTACTTCAGTATGCATCTCTAATAAGTTTTAAAAACAAGTATAAGGCCATCCCCACACCGAACAAAAATTTAATTACATTAATTATATATTTTTTATTTATATTATTATTTATATATATTTTTATATTTATATTTATATTTATTATATTATTATTTATATATATTATTATATTTATATTATTTTTTAAGATTTTATTTGCAAGAGAGAGAATGAGAGACAGAGAGCATGAGAGGGAGGAGGGTCAGAGGGAGAAGCAGACTCCCTGCCGAGCAGGGAGCCCGATGTGGGACTCGATTCCGGGACTCCAGGATCATGACCTGAGCCGAAGGCAGTCGCTTAACCAACTGAGTCACCCAGGCGCCCAATTATATATTTTTAAAGCTTTTATTTATTTGAGAGAGAGAGACAGATAGTGACAGAGATAATGAGAGAGAACGCAAGCGGGGTGGGGGGGGAGGCAGAGGGAGAAGCAGGCTCCCCACCGAGCAGGGAGCCCAACGTGGGACTCGATCCCAGGACCCTGAGATCATGATCTGAGCTGAAGGCAGACGCTTAACCACCTGAGCCACCCAGGTGCTCCTATTTTATTTATTTTTACGTAGGCTCCACACCCAACATGGGGCTTGAACTCACAACTCTGGGATCAAGAGTCATATGCTCTATCAAGTGAGTCAGCCAGGCGCCCCCCACCGCCCCCAACAAAAATTTTAAGATGTCTTAATGGCATCTAATACCTCAAGTGTCTCAAAAATATCTTTTTAGAGGTGGTTTGGGAATCATGATCCAGACAATGTTCACATGGTATTTTAGCTGTTTTTAAAATAATTACAAACAGGATTTCTGGAATCCCTACTATGTGTCAGGCTCAATCTTTTCTCTGTCTAAAAAAAAAATCTTTTTTTTTTTTTTTAATCTGTAAACACCTGAAAGAAGTAAGGGATTGAACCATGTGGATATCTGGGGGGAAAGTATTCCAGGCAGAGGGAGCAGCAAGTGCAAAGGGTCTGTGGTCAGAATGTGTCTGGTGTGTTGAAAAATGGCAAGGAGACTCAAGTAGGGAGCATTAGGATGGTGCCTGACACATAGTAAACCCTAATATAAGTGCTATTTTTTTTAATGGAGTTGTTATTTTAAATAACAACTATTTATTGTATTTTAGATAATTTTCTCTTTCTCTATTTCAGGAGCCTCAGCAGGATGCCGGAAAGGGCTGAAATGTTGCCAAGTGAGGTCCTTTTCTGATGGTGGCTGGGGCTGGGGTGGGTCGGGGAGGGGAACAGGGAAATACATACAGTCTGCCTCCCTGCATTCTGGTCTGACTGCGTCTAATGTTGGCCCACCGTCTCCTGAGGTCTATGGCAATCGCCTGCTCCTGGGCTCTGGGCATTGCCAAGGGTCTGGACTGGGAGATGGGGGTGGGGGGAAGGGAGGGAAGCTTTGAAGAGAAGCCTCATCCTGTTGCTCCCCAGGTTTGCTCCTGTCATCTAGCCTCAGGTCCTAGAATCCCAGTATTAGGAGGGGTCTCGGTGACCTGGGGGGGAGGGCCATGCGTGGATTCATGGAACATTGATGGGCCCCCTATTCTGCACCTGGCACTGTGGGGTCACTGGGCATGAGCCAAGAGGTCCCTGCAAGGTGTGGGAGTCAGACCTTTACCACATAGTTGCTGTGACCTCCAACAGGGACCCTCCCTCTGGGAGCCTCAATTTTCTCCTCTGTAAAATGGGCATCATAACACTATTTAATCATGGAATTCTCAAGGCCCGGCACAGAATAAGTAGGTTTCAGTTGGGGTGTTCTTCTCTCCAAGTAACAGCAAACCAGACTATCAGTGGCTCACACAACAGGACAAATAAATTGTTTTTCCTGTGAACTGGCAGGAGGGGGCCGGAGTTGGCTGGCTGCCCAATGATGCCATCAGGGACCCAGAGTCTCAGGCCAGATCCTGGAAGAACTCTTGAGAATAAGCGCCTCCCTGGGTAACCTGATAAGCAGGAACTCCAGGCTGACCTCCCAAACCCAGGGAGACTGTTTGACCTTGAGATACCCACCACAGCAGAGAGCGAAAATGGCGCCTCAGCAAGACTACTTTGCAGGTTTATAGGTCATGGGCTTATATTTAGTGCCTGCCGCCCTCCAAGTTACCACAGAGTGCAAAGAGAGGCATCTGATCAAGAAAGTCAGTCACTCTGAGTCCGTGAGGACACATTTGTCTTCTAAGTCCCTACAAATCCACTGCTCTTACCACAGGGCAAAGGAGGGAAAGTGGCGACAGGACCCTCACCCTCACCACCCCAAGCACGGACCCAGACAGTCCCAAAGGAAATGCTACCAAACCTTAATAAGATGATGCCAGTGCATTTTAAAGTGTTCCAGAATTTAGGAAAGGAAGGCTTCCGGATTATTTATATGATGTGATGATAACATTAGTATCTAAAAGTAATAAATACTGCACAAGAAAATAACACAGCAACCTCACAGAATACTCATGCAAACCTCCTTTAAAAAAATAAAAAAAGCAGAGGGGCGCCTGGGTGGCTCAGTCCTTAAGTGTCTGCCTTCGGCTCAGGTCATGATCCCAGGGTCCTGGGATCGAGTCCTGCATCGGGCTCCCTGCTCTGCAGGAAGCCTGCTTCTCCCTCTCCCACTCCCCTTGCTTGTGTTCCCTCTCTTGCTGTATCTCTGTCAAATAAATAAAATCTTTAAAAAAAAAGAAAAAGAAAAACAAAAGAACAAATCTACTTAAAAAAAAAAAAAGGCAGAGGGGCGCCTGGGTGGCTCAGTCAGTTAAGCCGCTGCCTTGGGCTCACGTCATGATCCCAAGGCCCTGGGATCCAGCCCCACATTGGGTTCCTTGCTCAGCCGGGAGCCTGCTCCTCCCTCTCTCTGCTGCTCCCCTGCTTGTGCTCTCTCTCTCTCGCTGTGTCAAATAAGTAAATAAAATCTTTAAAAAAAAAAAACAAACCAGAAGCACATTAAAAGGATTATACCTCATTTATAAATAAGGATCATTTGAAGAATGCAAAGATCATGCATTATCAGTAACAAATTCATCATGGTGATGAATATAAAAATAACCCTAGGATCACTGAAGACTCTGAAAAGGCCTGAATAGGTCTTTGACAAAATTCAATAATCATTCTTGGTAAGACACACATCCACAGAGTGACAGATGCATATGTGAAGAATTTCCACAAAATCGGGAACAAGACACGGATGCCTGATTATCCTTCACATTATTTTACATTAGGCAGAAAGTACTGGAATTAATAAGGAGAAAGAAGTTCAAGGTATAAAAGTTGTAAAGCAGCGGGGCGCCTGGGTGGCTCAGTCGGTTAAGCGTCTGCCTTCGGCTCAGGTCATGATCCCAGCCAGGGGCCTGGGATCGAGCCCCGCATCAGGCTCCCTGCACAGTGGGGAGCCTGCTTCTCCCTCTCCCTCTGCTGCTCCCCCTGCTTGTTCTCTCTCTGTCAAGGAAATGAAATCTTAAAAAAAAAAAAAAAAAGTTGTAAAGAGGCAATACTTTCACTATTTGATAGCACCTGTTTTCCAACATAAGAGAACCACATGAGAAACTAAACCAGAGAATTCAATGTGGTAACAGGCTATCAAATAAATATGTACATATCAATTCCTTTTTTTTTTTTTAAGGTTTTACTTATTTATTTGAAAGAGACAGCGAGAGAGGGAACACAAGCAGGGAGAGTGGGAGAGGGAGAAGCAGGCCTCCTGCTGAGCAGGGAGCCCGATGCGGGGGGGCTCGATCCCAGGACCCCGGGATCATGACCTGAGCCGAAGGCAGATGCTTAATGACTGAGCCACCCAGGCGCCCCTCAATTCCTTTTTTAAAATAAATTATTTTCAAACACACAGGAAAACTTTTAGAAAATGTAACAGAAACAATCCTCACTTATAGAAAAAACAAAAAAAGGTAAAAGTATCTAGGAATACATAACTAGATCTGTGAAAGGCCTGCTTTAGGAACATTCATTTGAGGACAAACATTAATACTCTTCTGAAGGACACAAAGGAAGTCTTTTAAAAATGGGAAAATAGGGGGCGCCTGGGTGGCTTAGTCGGTTAAGCGGCTGCCTTCGGCTCAGGTCATGATTCCAGGGTCCTGGGATCGAGCCCCGCATCGGGCTCCCTGCTCGGCGGGAAGCCTGCTTTTCCCTCTCCCACTCCCCCTGCTTGTGTTCCCTCTCTCGCTGTGTCTCCCTCTGTCAAATAAATAAAATCTTAAAAAAATAAAAAAATAAATAAATTTTAAAAAAGGGAAAATAGGGGCACCTAGCTGGTGTGCAACTCTTGATCTCGGGGTTGTAAATTCAAGCCCCAAGTTGGGTATAGAGATTACTTAAAAATAAAAAACTTTAGGGGCGCCTGGGTGGCTCAGTTGGTTAAGCGACTGCCTTCGGCTCAGGTCATGATCCTGGAGTCCCGGGATCGAGTCCCGCATCCAGCTTCCTGCTCAGCAGGGAGCCTGCTTCTCCCTCTGACCCTCCTCCCTCTCATGCTCTCTGTATCTCATTCTCTCTGTCTCAAATAAATAAATAAAGTCTTTAAAAAAAGATTAAAAAAATAATAAAAAAATTAAAAACTTTAAAAAAAAAAAAAAAGGAGAGGCGCCTGGGTGGCTCAGTTGTTAAGCATCTGCCTTCGGCTCAGGTTGTGATCCCAGGGTCCTGGGATCGAGCCCCGCATCGGGCTCCCTGCTCGGCGGGAGGCCTGCTTCTCCCTCTCCCACTCCCCCTGCTTGTGTTCCCTCTCTCGCTGTGTCTGTCAAATAAATAAAATATTAAAAAAAAAAAAAGGGAAAACAGACCATCAGGATAGAAGACTCAATATCTTAATGATAGCAGTTGTCCCTAAATTAACTGTCGTGTGATTCTAATAAAAAAGCCTTGCCTGAGAGGCCCCTGGGTGGCTCAGAGTTAAGTGTCCTGACTCTTGATTTCAGCTCAGGTCATGATCTCAGAGTTGTGGGGTTGAGCCCTGTGTTGGCCTCCGCGCTTAGCACGGAGTCTGCTTGAGATTCTCTCTCTCCCTCTCTCTCTGCCTGCCCCTCCCTTCTCTCTCTCTCAAAAAAAAATGCTTTGCCTGAAACAAGGTAAGTTGACTTTGAGGCTGACTTAAACAAAAACAGCTAGAAACACTCTGAAAAAGGAGTATAATGAGGAGTTTTAGCACTACCAGATTTAAAACTATGTAGTCAGAAAATCGAAAACACACTTTAGTATATGATGAAGAGGCATCTTTAAACAAAGTTAGTGGGGAAAAGGTGGACTAGTTAGTAACTGGTGTCAGGACAACCAGCAGCCATCTAAGAAAGAAAGTTTTTAAACTTACCTCCTACTGTACATCAGGATAAATTCCAAGTGCTTCAAAGACTCGAATATACACAAACTACACACACACACACACCCCCAAGAAAATCTTGAGATTAAAAATCTTACCTGTTTAGGGCGCCTGGGTGGCTCAGATGGTTAAGCGTCTGCCTTCGGCTCAGGTCATGATCTCAGGGTCCTGGGATCGAGCCCCTCTTCGGGCTCCCTGCTCAGCGGGAAGCCTGCTTCTCCCTCTCCCACTCCCCCTGCTTGTGTTCCTGCTCTCACTACCTCTCTCTCTGTCAAATAAATAAATAAATAAAATCTTAAAAAAAAATCATACCCGTTTAAAAGAAAATCGCAAACAAAAACAAAAGCAAAAAAATCTCTGTGCCAAAAGGCTTTCAGGAAAACCAAATGCAAATGACTAACTGGGAAAAAATACCCGTAACTCACATTACAAGCTATTATATCTCATATCACTATTACACAAATAGCCCTGGACAAAATTCTTCAGGAGAGAAATGGATAAAAGATAGGAACAGTTCATGGAAAAGGGAATATATAGAACTCTCAGAAGAGATTTTTCGCTCGTACAAGAAAAGCAAAACTGATTCTGTCGGGGCGCCTGGGTGGCTCAGATGGTTGAGCCTCTGACTCCTGGTTTCGGCTCAGGTCATGGCCTCAGGGTCCCGGGATTGAGCCCCTGGGAGTCTGCTCGAGCGTCTCTCCCTCTCCCTCCCCCTGCTAGCGTGCACGCTCTCTCTCCAAATGAACCAACGATATACTATCTTTCAAGTATATAGATTGGCAAAATGCAGACATCTGATGGCTTACTGTGTCCGTGGGCTGTAAGGAGATGCCCTTCGGTTGCTGGCAGAAGTGGAATGTGGTACAACACGGCGGAAGGCAACTCTGCAGCATCTGTAACATTTCAAATGAGTACCTTTGGCCCAGGATTCTCAATTCTGTAAATTCACACTACGGCTATAATACATAACAAAGAATCTAAGAAGCTGCTGATTATAAGATGCCCTGTTGTTTTATAAAAGTTAAGGAAAAAATGCTGTATTATATTGTCAAGGGGCGCCTGGGTGGCTCAGTCGGTTAAGCGTCTGACTTCAGCCCAGGTCATGATCTCAGGGTCCTGGGATCGAGTCCCGCGTTGGGCTCCTTGCTCAGCGGGGAGTCTGCTTCTCCCTCTGCTCCTCCCCACCCTGCTTGTACTCTCTCTCTCTCAAATAATAAATAAAATCTTTAAAAAAAAAATCTAAAGAAAAAGATGGGGAACCACCCAAATGCCCATCAGTGCGTTCCTGGATAAGTAAATTACAACATAACCACCACAGAATTAAACAAAATGCAGCTCTAAAAAAGAATGAGGAAATGTAGTGGTTTGGAAGGATCTTCAAGATACGTTCTTACTGGGGCGCCTGGGTGGCTCAGTCATTAAGTGTCTGCCTTCGGCTCAGGTCATGATCCCAGGGTCCCGGGATCGAGCCCCACATCGGGCTCCCTGCTGGGTGGGAAGCCTGCTTCTCCCTCTCCCACTCCCCCTGCTTGTGTTCCCTCTCTGGCTGTGTCTCTGTCAAATAAATAAAATATTAAAAAAAAAAAAAGATACATTCTTACTGAAAAAGCAACTTTTAAGTCAGTAAATATACCAACTTTTGTGAATTAAAAAAAAAAAAATCACCCAAATTCGCATTTGCTTGTGTGTACATGAGGAAATTGCAAGGACAGAAGAGGCACCTACAGATGTGGGTTGTGGTACGCACTGGATGGAGGCGACAGGGATGGAAGGCTTTTCAGCGTGTATTTTACATTTTGGAGGTGTGTGAATACATTTACCAAAAACAACAACAAAAAACCCCAAAAAAACCTTAAGTTAAAAAAATGAAAGAAAATCCAGAAACTTCAGAAATTCTTGAACACGTAATTTATCACGTAATATATACAGCAGTTACATGGTTTGCCACTTGAAATGCCTCCGAGAACACAAAATCGACTTAGACAAAACCTTCTGTGGAACCTGCGGGCGAGGGGAGCACATATTCTGACAATTTCAAGTTCCCTCCGTGGGCTTCCAGTCTCTCCACAGGATAACTCAGCCGTGACTCCTGATTCCCACCACCAGTTATCTGACAATTTCTCTCATCACCACGGGCTCCATTACGGGCAATATTTCTTCATCGAGTCTCAGGTTCATAAAACTTCTCCTTCACGTTTTGGGGCAGCAATTTTTGAGAGACGTTTCCACCACGCAGGGCAAAGAATCTGTTATCAACCGCAAACCCAACGTCAGAGGAGTCACGAGGCTTTGAATCTTTTCTCGCTCTTTCCCGACGCTTTTTTCATGATAAACTTCCCTCCCTCCCCCAACTATGGCCTCATCCCGTATACAGTGACTTTTCAAAACGCGACAGGACCGGTGTTTAAGTCCCGCTCTCCTCGAGGCAGTTCCATCACCAGACTATTCCCTACTGATAAACTTATCACAGCCAAGTTCTTCTATCAGAGGATTGATGACCTCAGATGCGGTGAGAGCTATGGTAAACGTCAAAATGTCAAAATCCATCCTCTGGGGATTCCGCTGATACTCGGCATCGAACGCGGCTTCCCGGGCTCGGCAGGCTTCCACGAACCTCCTGCGGCGTTCTTCCAGCTCCTGGATTCTGCCCGGAGCGATCGGGTAGTGTTCCAGGTAGTGGCGGAGGAACTGCTGGTAATTAATTCCTAAAACACTAAGTGGGTGACGGAGGCGGAGGTACGGCAACGCAGCCAGGCCCGGGCCGTTCGCCGGCCGGGACCGGGGTCTGGCCGGCGCGCCCTCTTCCTCCGCCGGCCCCGCCAGCTCGCGGGCGACCGCGGCCTCGCGGGCCTCCCCGGCCGCCGCCGCCGCCGCCGCCGGACCTTCTCCGGGCTCCGCGGGCCGCGCCGGGGCCGGCTCCCGCCTCCCGCCGCCTACCTCCGCCTGCCGGACGTCGCGGTGGCCATTCGCGGCGTCCGTCTGCCGGACACTGCAGTCGGCGGGCAGCTCGGACATCTCGGACGGCGGGGTCAGCTCGGCCGCTCCCAGGAAAACTGCGAGAGCCGGACGGCACGACGACGGCCGTGCAGCTGAGTGCGCGTGCGCCGGGCGCGCCGGTAAACGCAGCGTGCGAGCCCGTGTGCGCGAGCGCAGGCTACGGATCAACCTAGGAGCAGTGCGCACGCGTCATTCCCGGGCGCCCGCGCTCCGCCACACGCCACCTAGCGGCCGGATGTGCCATCACAGCTGAAACTGCCCCGAGGTAACCGAACTTCCAAGGGCGGAGCCATATTTTCCATCTGGACCAGCTTAAGGTTTACGAGGAAAGTCTTACAAGACTGCTTCTTGTTGGCTTTCCCAAGATCCCATCCAACATGCTTCACTCTAAGCTTCTTCTCCCATGATTATAATGCCCCATCAACAGTGCGCCCGGCGGGCCCCTGGATCGGCCCCGTGTTTCAACAGAACTTGTACCGAACAGACCCAGGGACACCCCTTATTCCAGCCTCCGAGCACCCTCCAGCCGCTTGTACAGCCTCAGTCCTCGGAACCATCTTCCCGGTTACCCTCCGCCTCCGGGGCCAACCAACACCGGTTTGTGAGCTTAGCTCCCTGTTGCCAGTCAACCATGAGCTGTCAGATCCGTCAGAATTACTCCGCCGAGGTGGAGGCCTCCGTCAACAGCCTGGTCAACATGTATCTGCGGGCCTCCAACACCTACCTCTCCCTGGGCTTCTATTTCGACTGCAGCGATGTGGCTCTGGAGGGCTTGGGCCGCTTCTTCCGCGAGTTAGCCCAGAAGAAGCTCGAGGGTGCCCAGGAGCTCTTGGTGTTGCAAAAGCAGCGCAGCGGCAGCTCCCTCTTCCAGGACGTGCAGAAGCCGTCCCATGACAAGTGGGGCAAAGCCCTGGACGCCATGGAAACTGCTGTGGTCCTCGAGAAGAACCTGAACGAGGCCCTTTTGGATCTGCATGACCTGGCTTCTACCCACGCAGACGCCCATGTCTGTGACTTCCTGGAGAGCCACTTTCTGGGCGAGGAGGTGAAAACCATCAAGAAGATGGGCGACCACCTGACTAACCTCCGCAGGCTGTCCTGCCCCCAGGCCGGGCTGGGCGAGTATCTCTTCGAAAGGCTCACCCTCCAGCGTGACTGTCAGCCTCTGGAGCCCAGCGGCCTTTGAGGGGCTCCTCTGGCATCCCCTTAGTGCCGGGGCTTCTGTCTGGGTTTGTCCGAGCAGCCGCCAGGCAGCTCTTTAACCACCCTGGAGCCCGCGCCCAAGCTGTGGACCAAATGAAAACAATAAAACTTTTTGCAGGGGGAAAAAAATGCCGCCTGTATTATATACCAGAATAGTCTAGATTCAGGGGCTTTTGTTGGGGGAGGGGGAGGGTGTTCTTTATTATTTTCCATTCATTCATTTGTCTGTCTTCCTCACAACAATCCTCTTAACTACTAAAGCTTTCTAATCACAGCCCCTTCTTTAAAATTTCTTTGGCCACTCTTGGGCATTTTTTCCCCCTAAATCTTACCTGTGCAGTATAACATATGCAGAAAAGTATATGAAATATACAGCTGGATGATTTATCAGAAAGCGAACATCCATGTAACTACCACTGGAAATTGAATTTCCAGTATTCCTGAACCCTTCCCCCTGCTTCACTGTCCTTTCCCTCCTACCCAGAGGTAACTACTATCCTGGTATTTATGGTAATTGTTTCCCCGCTTTGCTTTTTGTTTTACTACCTAGGGGTGCATTCCTGTATTTTAGTTTTGCTTATTTTTTTTAACTTTATATACTCTTGGATATAACGTGTCTTTCACACAACAGTATTTTTATGAGATTCACCCGTTTTTCATTTTTTCATGGTTATGAATAGTTCATTTTCTTAAAAAATTTATAAAAAGTTTTTAAAGATTTTATTTATTTGAAAGAGAGAGAGCGAGCGAGAGAGAGAGAGCAGGAGCAGTGGGGAGGAGCAGAGGGAGAGGGAGAAGCAGGCTTCCCGCTGAGCAGGGAGCCCGACTAGGGGCTCGATCCCAGGATCATGACCTGAGCTAAAGGCAGACACTTAACCGACCGAGTCACCCAGGCGCCCCTTTTTAAAAAATATTTAAGTAAACTCAGCCCAATGTGGGGCTCTAACTCAGGACGTGGAGATTAAGAGTCACATGCTTCACCCACCCAGCCAGCCAGCCACCCCAATGGTTCATTTTCTTAATAGTGTCATTTTTTTTTTTTTTTAAGATTTATTAGAGAGAGGGAGAGTGCAAGTGAGCTGGGGGGGGAGGGGCAGAGGGAGAGGGAGAGAGAGAATCCTGGAGCAGACTCCATGCTCAGCACGGAGCCTGATGGGGCTCCATCCAAGGACCCAGAGATTGTGACCCCAGCCGAAACCAAGAGCGCCACCCAGGGGCCCCCCTGTACAAGCGATTTCTAATAAACATCATCTGTTTTCTTTCTCTCGCATTCACTGTTCATTTCCATGACGCTGAGACTCAAGAACCTGGTCTTGGGGGTCTAGTAACACTCTCATCAAGAAGTAGGGTTCTTTTTCTCCACCCCTTGAACCTGAGCTGACCTTACCACTTGGCTCTGACCAATGGGATGTGGCAGAAAGGATGGTGTGTCAGTTTTGAGACTGGAACTCGCGAGGCATTTCATGCTTCTACTGTCTCTCAGACTCCTGTTGGCACCGGGAGAACAACCCTGCACCAGCTTGTTGGAGGGCAGAAGACAATATGGAGCTGAGGAAAGTGGCTTCAGACAAGGCACCCAAGATCAGTCTGTCTCGGGGCGCCTGGGTGGCTCAGTCGTTAAGCGTCTGCCTTCAGCTCAGGTCATGATCCCGGGGTCCTGGGATCGAGCCCCGCATCGGGCTCCCAGCTCCACGGGAAGCCTGCTTCTCCCTCTCCCACTCCCCCTGCTGGTGTTCCCTCTCTCGCTGTGTCTCTCTCTGTCAAATAAATAAATAAAATCTTAAAAAAAAAAAAAAAAGATCAGTCTGTCTCCAGCGGACCTCCCAGCCGACCCTTAGGCTCAAAGGCTAAATAAATGTTTCCTGTGTTCTGCCACAGTGTTTGACGAAGCTTGTCATGTAACTGCTCCAGAAACTGGTACCAGGAGTCCCAAGTAACAAAAGAGTGACCTATGTGGAAAAAGTAGTGAAGACATTGTTATCAAACCAGGAAAAACGATGACCCATGTTATGATATATTGAAGTCACCGGTAAACTGTTGCCTGTGGTTACTCAGCAGATGGAAAATATTTATTTATTTTAGAGAGAGAGCACACAAGAAGGGGGGGCCAGGAGAGGGAGAGAATCTCAAGCAGGCTCTGACTCCCTGCTAAGTGCACAGGACCTGATGTGGGGCTCGATCCTACGACGCTGAGATCATGACCTAAGCCCAAATCCAGAGTCGGCCGCTTAACCAACTGAGCCACCCAGGTGCCCCTTTATTTATTTATTTATTTATTTATTTATTTATTTATTTATTTATTTATTTATTTATTTTAATTTTAAAAAGATTTATTAGAGAGAGAGGGAAAGGGGGAGAGGGAGAGAGAATCCCAAGGGGACTCCACACAACCTCGAAGTATCTTCCCATATTCGTTAGTTACTGTGGTGGTTTTCATATATGAAGACAAAGTCTTTGACATTTTCCCCTCCAGGAACAGAGGACGGACAAGTATGCTGGGGACTCGTGCAAAACTAAATGCTATGGTCAAGGGTTTGATCTTTACCTGAGAGCAATGGGAAACCATTGATGTGTGACAAGGGAGTGTGACATGCTTCCATATGCATCTGGAAGGATACATCTTGCTACATCTTGGAGAATGGGGTGTGAGGGGCAGGGCCCTGAGTCTTGGCAACCACAGCTGTGCGACTGGGAGATGTTGATAAGTGGGCCTAGGGTTTGACAGAGATAGGAAAGTGGCCATGCCTGAGGGACATTTAGGAAGAAAACCTGACTTGCATGGACGGAAGGGGATTGGTTCTCTGACTTGTTTGCCATGGACGGGCGATGTTGCTAGTCACTAAGATGGGGAACACTGGAGGATGTTAGTTTGGGAAAAAGACATCAGGATTTTGATTTGGGAGATACAATGATCCTTTGAGATAGTCAAGATGAGATCAGAAAGCAAGATACACGAGCCTCCAGCTCAGGGGAGAAGCTGATGACAATACTGTTGTGATTAAGACAGGCAAATTTTAGACTGGAATTGGCTGGATTCAAATCCTGATTCTGCTACTTGATTAGCCCAGGGGTAGAAACCGGTTACTCAAAACGTCTGTCCTGCATCACAGGGTTTCTGTGAAGATTGGAGGAGATAATATACCAAGGCACCTTAGCACCGTGCTTTAAAACACTGTAAATACCCAATGAATGTTACTTCTTGCCATAGAACTACAGGCAAATCTAAAGCTTGAAATGGTGTTATCTTTGTCTAGAGTGGATTAGCTTCTCACGCAGTGAGAATGGTGGGGGACACATTCTTTTAATCCAAATAGTGTCTGAGCTGATCAGATTTAGTCCTTGATGGCTTTGAGAGTTGATTGGTGCACTTCTTCCCCTAGGGTGCATCCCTCTCGGGGCCCCAACTTCAGTCGGAGGTGTTAACCAGATCCCCTCCCCTTGGCAGGCACTAGGCTCCCATCTTTGTACCTTCCACAAGACCCATAGCCGTTCTGCTCTGTCCTGCTAAAGAATAAGTGACTAGTATACACTCCACATTTAAATCTCCCCAGTTGTCCAAAAACATGTCCTTTATAGCAGTTTTTTTAAATTTTATTTATTTATTTGAGAGAGGGAGAGAGCGCACAAGCAGGGGGAACGGCAAAGCAGAGGGAGAAGCAGACTCCCCACTGAGTGGGGAGCCCGATGTGGGGCTCGATCCCAGGACCCTGGGATCATGACCTGAACCGAAGGCAGCCACTGAACCACTGAGCCACCCAGGCGCCCCACCTTTTAGCAGTTTTAAAAATCCAGAATCCAATCAAGTGCCCTGCATTCCATGGGGTTGCTCTGTCTCTTGAGTCTCTTTTAATCCAGAACATTCTCCCTGCATTTTGTGAAGTTTCCAGGACAGCTGTCATATAAAAGCCTCCAAGCACAGGAATAAGCTTGGTGTGTCTCGGGAAGTGAAAGGAGACCAGTATATCATGCTTTTTCTGCACCCTATTATCGCCTCTCAGGCTCCCCTTTACTGCAGCCTTTACTGAGGTGACCAGGGCCACACAGTTTCCCTGCTAGTTTCATCTTCATGCAGGTGCATGCTGACAGCGCCTTTCCTCAGCACTGTTCTTTGCTTACCCCTGGGCTGCTTTGACCCTTGGCCCCACACCCCTGCAGAAGCCCTCTCAGCACCCATGTCACTTGCAAACCCACACTGCAGGGAAATTAATGCCAAGAGCACAAGGCACAAGCAGGGGCGAGGGGGAGAACAACTGGGGATGAGAGCAGATGAATAAATACTTCCTTTTATCTCCTAGGCAGGGAGTATGAAGAAACACTGCACCATGTAGAAGGAAGGGTGGAAACCAAGCTGATGCCAGAAGAATCCTAAAAGACAGCTGGACCCTTATAATTATGGGAAACTGAAGCTGGATCTCTCATTGGTCTGGTCACAATAAAGACCTATCGCTAATGGTGAAAACCTATGACATAGTATCATGCTACTAAGCCGTCTTCTTCTTTAGAGAGGGAAGAGAGAGAGAGAGAGAGAGAGAGAGAAGAGGAGGCAAGGGAGAGAGAGAGTCTCAAGCAGGCTCCACACCCAGCACAAAGCCTGACATGGGGCTCGATCTCACAACCCTCAGATCATGACCTGAGCCAAAATCAAGAGTCGGATGCTTCACTGATTGAGCCACCGAGGCACCTCACAATGTCCTAAATTTAAGACTTTTTAAAACAAAACTACCATTAAAACTTAAGGTTGGTAACATTTATAATAGATATAGAGTTGGCCTAAGGCTTCATAGTTCATCCAAGAAGTCACCAAGAGGTCTCAGTATCTATGAAAAGATGACCCTGGGATTGCTAGGAACAGTGGTTCTCAAAGTGTGGGTCCCAGACCGACAGCATAAGTACACTTGGGAACTTCTTAAAATGCATATTTATGGATCCCAGCCCATACCTACTGAATTAAACTCTGGAGGTGGGACCCAGCTGTGTTTTTACAAGCCCTCCAGGTGGTTCTCATGCACACTAAAGTTTAAGAACCACTGGCTATAAAAGATCTTTCATCGGGATGCCTGGGTGGCTCAGTGGGGAGCATGCTTCTCCCTCTCCCATTCCCCCTGCTTGTCCTTGTGCTTGTGCTCTCTGTCAAATAAATAAACGAAATCTTAAAAAAAAAAGATCTTGTATCATCTGGTTTTTTAAAAAAAAGAAACCTACAAACTCTCAAGAGATGAGAAGACAAGCCACAGACTAGGAGAAAATGTAGCATACATACCTGTTTTTTTTTTTTTTTAAGATTTTATTTATGGGGCGCCTGGGTGGCTCAGATGGTTAAGCGTCTGCCTTCGGCTTAGGTCATGATCTCAGGGTCCTAAGATCGAGCCCCGCATCGGGCTCCTGCTTGGCGGGGAGCCTGCTTCTCCCTCTCCCTCTACTGTTTTCCCTGCTTGTGCTCTCTCGCGCTCTCTGTCAAATAAATAAATAAAATCTTAAAAAAAAGATTTTATTTATTTACTTGAGGGAGAGCAACAGAGAGAGAGCACAGAGGGAAAGGGAGAAGCAGACTCCCCAATGAGCAGAGAGCCCCATGTGGGGCTCAATCCGAGGACACTGGGATCATGACCTATGCCGAAGGTAGATGCTTAACCAACTGAGCCACCCAGGCACCCGAGCACACATATCCGTAAAAGAAATAAACAGCTCTTTTTAACAGTAAGAAGATGAACAACCTAATTTAAATATGGGCGAAAGGGGTGCCTGGGTGGCTCAGTTGGTTAAGCGTCTGCCTTCGGCTCAGGTCATGATCCCAGGGTCCTGAGATCAAGCCCCACATCGGGCTCCCTGCTCAGCAGGGATTCTGCTTCTCCCTCTCCCTCCTGCTCATGCTCTCTGTCTCACTATCTCTCTCTCTCAAATAAATAAATAAAATCTTAAAAAAATAAAAATGGGCAAAAGGCCTGAACAGACACCTCACCAAAGACATATAGATGGCAAATCAGCATAAGATGCTTCACACCATATGTCATTAGGGAATTGCAAATTAAAACAATGTAGGGCTCCTGGGTGGCTCAGTCAGTTAAGCATCTGCCTTTGGCTCATGATCCCAGGGTGCTGGGACTGAGCCCCACGTCGGGCTCCCTGCTCAGCGGGGAGTCACCTTCTCCCTCTCCCACTGCCCCCCTCCCTGCTTGTGCTCTCTCTCGCTATCCCTGTTGCTATCTCTGTGTCTCTCTCTCAAATACATAAATAAAATCTTTAAAAATAAATAAATAAGTGAAACAATGAGATACCACTTTATACCTAGTAGAATGGCCCAAATCTGGAACACTGAGAGTACCAAGTGCTGGTGAGGGTGAGAAGCAACAAGATCTCTCATTCATTGCTGGTGGGAATGCAAAATGGTACAGCTCCTTTGGAAGACAGTTTGGTGGTTTCTTACAAAATGAGACATACTTTTACAATATGCAGTTGTAGGGGGCACCTGGGTGGCTCAGTCATTGAGCGTCTGCCTTCGGCTCAGGTCATGATCCCAGGGTCCTGGGATCGAGCCCCGCATCGGGCTCCCTGCTCTGCGGGAAGCCTGCTTCTCCCTCTCCCACTCCCCCTGCTTGTGTTCCCTCTCTCGCTGTGTCTTTCTCTGTCAAGTAAATAAATAAAATCTTAAAAAAAAATTATACATCAAATGTTAAATGTATAGGGGCGCCTGGGTGGCTCAGTCGGTTAAGCGTCTGCCTTCGGCTCAGGTCATGATCCCAGGGTCCTGGGATCGAGCCCCGCATCGGGCTCCCTGCTCCACAGGAAGCCTGCTTCTCCCTCTCCCACTCCCCCTGCTTGTGTTCCCTCTCTCGCTGTGTCTCTCTCTGTCAGGTAAATAAATAAAATCTTAAAAAAAAAACAAACAAAACAATATGCAGTTGTACTCCTAAATATTTACCCAAAGGAATTGAAAATTTATGTCCACAGAAAAGCCTGCATGTGAATGTTTATGGAGGCTTTATTGATAACCGCCCAAACTTGGGCACAAATAAGATGTCTCTCAGCAGGTGAGTGGATAAATAAACTGTGGTCCACCCGGAATATTATTCAGCGCTAAAAAGAGATAAACTGTCAAGCCACAAGAAGACGTGGAAGACCCTTAAATGCATACGACTAAGTGAAAGAAGCCAATCTGCAAGGGCGTCCTACTGTATATGACATTCAGGAAATGGCAACATTATGGAGACAGTAAGACAATCAATTGTAAAGTCTAAAATTTTGTTGATAATAATGTAGCAATGTAAATTTCTCAGTTTGGGGAAATGTACTTGGGTGTGTAAGATGTTAACAGCAGAGGGATCTGGACAAAGTGTATATGGAAACGCTGCACTGTCTTCCCAACTTTTCTGTAAGTCTACAATTATTCCAAATGAAATGTTTATTCAAACAAATGGAAAACCACTACAAACTCTACCTGGAAATCTTAAGAGTCTAGGAGGCTACAGGAACCAGTTCAAAAAAGAGCACACAATTAGAAATAAGTTCAACAAGGTACATACATATGGTCTTTGGGGAAGGGTAATCCCCCAGTCTGGATCTTGGGAAAATCTCAGAAAATATGGAACATACGCTTACATATGTTCACCAAAATACACGTACAAGAATGTTTACAGCAGCGGGCGCCTGGGTAGCTCAGTTGGTTAAGCGACTGCCTTCGGCTTAGGTCATGATCCTGGAGTCCCGGGATCGAGTCCCGCATCCGGCTCCCTGCTCGGCAGGGAGTCTGCTTCTCCCTCTGACCCTCCCGACCCTCCCCCCTCTCATGCTCTCTCTCTCTCTCAGTCTCTCTCTCAAATAAATAAATAAAATCTTTAAAAAAAAAAAAAAGAATGTTTTCAGCGGCACTGTTTGTAATAGCCCCAACTGCCCAAATACCCATCGATATTAGGATGAATTTACAAACCAGTGCATTTACACAATGGAGTATGATAAGAAATGCAAACGGATGAATAAATTATTGATGGAAACAGTATGTGTAGCAAAAGAAGCTAGACACAAAAGAGCGCCATACTGTGTGATCCATTTTTTTTTTTAAGATTTTATTTATTTATTTGACAGAGAAAGACACAGCGAGAGAGGGAACACAAACAGGGAGTGGGAGAGGGAGAAGCAGGCTCCCCGCGGAGCAGAGAGCCCGATGCGGGACTCGATCCCGGGACTCCAGGATCATGACCTGAGCCGAAGGCAGTCGCTTAACCAACTGAGCCACCCAGGCGCCCCTGTGTGATCCATTTATATAAGGCTCAGAAACAGGCAGAACTACTCTGTGAGGTCATCAGTCGGAAGAAGAGTTACCATTAGATGGGCAGAGACTGGAAGGGGATAAAAGAGGCCTTTAGGGTGCTGGTCATATTCTGTTTCAAGATCTGGGTGCTGACTGTGTGTGTGTGAGAAATCACCAACTAATACACTAATCATTTGTATACTTTTCTACATGTATGTTAAATAAAAATAGAAAATAAAACTGTGGCTTATAAACTTATAAACATGCCTGAGACAGGCCAGTGGAAGTGTCTTGTGGTGCAAAGTACAACCTAAAGTGACAAACGATAGATAGATGATAGATAGATAGATAGAAAGATAGATGTAGCTAGCTAGTTTGGGCTTTTTGTTTTTAAAGATTTTATTTATTTATTTGACACAGAGAGAGAGATCACAAGTAGGCAGGCAGGCAGAGGGAGAGGGAGAAGCAGGCTCCCCGCTGAGCAGGGAGCCCAATGTGGTGCTCGATTCCAGGACCCTGGGATCATGACTGGAGCTGAAGGCAGATACCCAGCTGACTGAGCCACCCAGGTACCCCATAATTCACCAATTTAGAATTTACAATCCTGCAATAGACACTAAAAAGAGTGGACCCTTGAACAATGCAGGGGTTAGGGATGTCGACCCCCGGCATAGTTGAAAATCTGCGTATAGCTTTTGACTCTTCAAAAACATAACTACTAATAGCCTACTGTTGACTGAAAGTCTTACAGATAACCTAAATAGTTAATCGACATGTATTTTGTATGTTTTATGTATTATATACTGTATTTTTACAATAAAGTAAGCTAGGGGCACCTGGCTGGCTCAGTCGGTGGAGAGTGCGACTCTTGATTTCGGGGTTGTGGGTTTGAGCCCCACATTGGGTGTAGAGATTACTTAAAAATAAAATCTTAAAAAAAAAGAAAATTAAAAAAAGTAAGCTAGAGAAAAGAAAATGTGCTGAAGAAAATCAAAAGGAAAATACTGTGCTATAAAAAATAAATAGACTCGTACAGTTCAAACCCATGTTGCTCAAGGGTCAGCTGTAATCGAAAGTTCTATTTATGTTCAAACTCCTGCAGTAGCAAGGTCAACCACAGCCACACTTTTCTCCAGAAGGAGTCCAACATTTTTTCACGCCTCCTAAACCCTCGTAATGAGCAACTACCATGGACCGGGTCCACTGAGGATCCTCCCACTGAGGATCACTGGGGAGGGAAGGAGCCCTTCCTCCTGGGGAGAAGCATTATCAGAACCCACACAAATAAACCCAGGAAGGTTATAAAAAGTACAGGAATGCTGGCAGCATAAAACAGAGGTCCTGACCTGGTTCGGGGGGATCAGAGAAGGGTTTTATGAGAAGGTGGTGAACGGGGCCAGGAAAGCCGATGCTCAAAGTAGGTGGAACAGAAAGAGAACATCAAATCCTTTCCAGCCCCAGCTGAACCTGCCTATCAGGTGAATGCCTGGCACCTCTGGTAGCCCTCTCAAGTTGAAGTTACTTTGTCTCTCATTTCTCAAACGTCATGGGAAAAGAGTGGGCTGGGTGTCTTCTTCTCTCCAGGGGCCCCTTAAATGGTGTTCTACTTCCCTTGGAATAAAGTCCCAACTCCTTCAATGTGATCTGGTCTTGGTCTGTCTCTCCATCTTCATCTTCTCCCACTATCCCCCTTCCATAAAATACCTAGGCTACAGTGCCCCTCTGTCCACCCCTCAGATGTCAAAAGGTTTCTCGTGTCTCCAAGCCTTTGAGTTTGCTGTTCTGTTTGCTTAGAACACTCTTCCTTATCTTTCAGTAAAAAAGACACTTCATCAGAGCCGTCTTGCTTGGGGCACCAGTCTCATGCGGTTCCTCTCACCAGCGCTGTTGACAGCATTCATAATACCAGTACACATCACATTGGCTTGCTTGCTCATTTATTTTCTGCTTCCCTTCCTAGGGTGCCAGCACTTTCGAAGGCAGAGATAAGTTCTATTTTTCTAAATCTTGATTTCCCGTTCACCAGAACAAGATGTTGGCAGACCGATCACTCAAATTACTGTTAAGTGAGCAAGTTGAAGAAGAGACAGGATTTTTTTTTTTTTAAACATGAATGCCTGCAAAATCCTCTGCTATTTTGACTTTCATACTTTTCAAATACACCACCCTCTTCATCCTCATTCGCTTCGCAAGGAGACTCCAGGGTTTGATTCTAAAAGTTTTTTTTTTTAAGATATTATTTATTTATTTGAGAGAGAGTGAGACAGCGAGAGAGAGAAAGAGCATGAGCAGGGGGGAGGGGCAGAGGGAGAAGGAGAAGCAGACTCCCCGCTGAGTGGGGAGCCCGATGCAGGGCTCGATCCCAGGACCCTGGGACCATGACCTGAGCTGAAGACAGATGCCCAACCGACTGAACCACCCTGGCGCCCCTCGATTCTAAAATTTACATGGAAAATTCGAGGCCTGCCTTTACCCCTTTGAATAGATTTTTGGAGAGGTGTCTCTATAGTTGATCACTTCAAAAGTTTCCCTGAATTTTCTTCTTGTATGAGACACAGATAGGCCCTTCAATCGTTGCGGCCTTGGGCTACCCACCATGTTTCCAGAGCCAGTGTTCTTCGGCTCTTTCAAGACCTCTCCAAGCCAGGCTGATGTGGGGATGGGGGATGAGGGTGGAGTGGGGGGCAGCTGAGACCGGCCAAGGCCAGAGTCCCAACTCCAAGTCAGAAAAGCTGGGTCCACATCAGGTGTGGGGCGTCCAAGGCAGATGACCAGGAACTAGAGCCAACTCATTCACCCAGTTAGACCCCTCTTAGGAATAACCAGTCCTGGAGAAGAACATTATGGGGAGGAATAAGTAAGCGAGCAGATATGTCACCCGAGAAGGGGAGAAAATGCAGAACAGAGGGATGGGGAATGGGAAGCTGGGAGGCAAGAGGGAGGCGTGATTAAAAAAAAAAAAAAGGCAATTTATATGTTGAGTTCCTTTGCTCAGAACTCTCCTTGGGTTTTTGACGGTCCCAAATGCAAACTCCTTAACAGAATTTACAAGGATGTCTATGATTTAGGCTCTGCCAAGAGCTGCACCCTTGCCTGTTGCTGCCTCATTTGGGAACAGCTGGGTAGGGGGATGGTGAGAGGCTTTCCCGTGCTCCCCGTCCCCTCTCCCCCTGCTCTGCGGGTCTCACCAGGAGCTGACCATGCATACAGCCCATCCTTCGCCTTCTGGATTCGCTCGTCTTACCATTTTTACTCTTTTTTTTTTTTAAGATTTTATTTATTTATTCATGAGAGAGAGAGAGAGGCAGAGCAAGAAGCAGGCTCCCAAGGAGCAGGGAGCCCGATGTGGGACTCGATCCCAGGACCCTGAGATCATGACCTGAGCCGAAGGCAGACGCTTAACCATCTGAGCCACCCAGGCGCCCACCATTTTTACTCTTTACCATGTTTACTCTTTTGTCCTGAGTGCCAGTTTCGGACATTTTATCCATTTTTCTGTTTGCTTGACTTCCGTTTGTTTTCCTCCACCATTTGAGGTCAGAGATTAAGTCTGGGATCCCTGCTTCATCCCAGGACCCAGCATGGCACCAGGCACAGAATAGGTTCTTAATGTGCATGTATTGAATGGATTATTAGAGGGTGTGACGTTAGGGAGGGATTGGGCAGGGACCTGATTACATCAAAATTTTGCTTAAATGGGAGAACCCTAAACCCAACAGATACATAGACGAAATTCAGGAGCTCGGAAAACACAGCTGAAGGAATCACTGCATCTCAAGAGGTTAATATGGCAGGTAAGCTGGGGCAAAGTGTTTCGGACAAGCAGAGGTAAGTGGGTGGGACTTTGTTGGTAGGCTCTTGCCAACACCAAGTGGCCAGTTGGGAAACCAATAGGTTATACCAACAGGGAGCACTGGAAAACACTTTGTAACTGGACTCCACCATTACTGTGAGATTTTGTTTTTCCAAGTCCTTTTTTTTTTTTTTTAAGATTTTATTTATTTATTGAGAGAGAGAGAATGAGAGACAGAGAGCATGAGAGGGAGGAGGGTCAGAGGGAGAAGCAGACTCCCTGCCGAGCAGGGAGCCCGATGCGGGACTCGATCCCGGGACTCCAGGATCATGACCTGAGCCGAAGGCAGTCGCTTAACCAACTGAGCCACCCAGGCACCCCCAAGTCCTTTTTAACACTTGGTCCTGTCAGACTTTCAAATGTCAGCCGTTTGGTGGTGTTAAATAAGGAAATTCAACCGAGTAAATTGTTAAGATCCTACTGGCTGTGTTTGACGATTTGTGAACCAGGCAGCATCCAATCTAGCCAATAGAAAGGACCTCTGTGGAACTGTACTAAAAGAAAGACTTTTCTGGGCAGAAGGGAGTGGGGGGAGAAAGGAAGTTATACTAGACAAACAAGTGGATTGGTTATTGCAAGGTTGGTTTCCTGTGGGGGATGGCAGGGGTCTATCAGGTGATTCCCTAACTAGTAGAGATCAAGCAATTCCTGATTGGTTTAAGAGTCCATTCTTGGGAGAGCAGAAACTATGGTATATGACATCATCAGTATGGTGATGTGGGGATTAGCATGAGCCACTCCATTTTGGGCTCATTGTCTTGTTTCTAACAGTGAGTATAAAATAGTACTTGATATTTGATCCATTTTCCATTTCTTTATTACCTAGTGAAATTGAGACTCCTTGCACTATTTTTCTTTTTTTGAGAGAGAGAGAGAGAGAGAGTGCACTGGGAGGGGCAGAGAGAGAATCCTAAGCAGGCTCCACACTCAGCAGGAGCCTAACTCGCGGGGCTTAATTCTACGACCAACCCTGAGATCATGACCTGAGCAGAAGAGCAGAAATCAAGAGTCAGATGCTCAAGCAACTGAGCCACCCAGGCGCCCCTCCTTGCTCTATTTTAAAGTCCATTCTGCTTTTCTCTTGTGTGAATTCTCCACTTGTCCTTTTTTATTTTCTAGTATTTTTTTCTTGAGGCTTAGAACATTTTTGTTGTATTTTAGACACTAATAATTTCTCTTATTTGTTGCAAATATGTTCTCTCATCTGTGGTCTGTATTTTTCAATTACTTATGACTTCTATTGTCCAAATATTTTAAATATTGATGTTGTGATATTTATCAATATTTTCCTTTTATTATTTATTTTGAAAGCCTAGTTTAGAAGTGTCTTTCTTTCTTTCTTCTTCTTCTTTCTTTCTTTCAAGATTTTACTTATTTATTTGAGAGACACAGAGAAAGCACCCATGTGGGAGGGGCAGAAGGAAGAGGGGAAAGAATCCCAAGCAGGCTCCACACTGAGCATGGAGTCTGACACAGGGCTTGATCTCACGACCCTGAGATCATGACCTGAGCTGAAACCAAGAGTTGGGTGCTCAAATGACTGGGCCACCCAGGCACCCCTTTAAGACTTTATTTTTTAGGGGCGCCTGGGTGGCTCAGTCAGTTGAGCGGCTGCCTTCGGCTCAGGTCATGATCCTGGAGTACCAAGATCGAGTCCCGCATTGGGCTCTCTGCTCAGCAGGGGGTCTGCTTCTCCCTCTGACCCTCCCCTCTCTCATGCTCTCTGTCTCATTCTCTCTCTCAAATAAATAAATAAAATCTTAAAAAAAAGACTATTTTTTATTTTTATTATTTTAAAAAGATTCCTTTCTTTCTTTCTTTCTTTCTTTCTTTCTTTCTTTCTTTCTTTCTTTCTTTC
>NW_023270459.1:837862-1020549 GCF_011800145.1 Mirounga leonina | reverse complement strand
TTCTTTCTTTCTTTCTTTCTTTCTTTCTTTCTTTCTTTCTTTCTTTCGACAGAGAGAGAGCACAAGCAGGGGGAGCAGCAGAGGGAGAAGAAGAAGCAGGCTCCCCGCTGAGCAAGGAGCCCGATGTGGGGCTCGATCCCAGGACCCCGGTATCATGACCCCAGCCGAAGGCAGATGCTTAACGGACTGAGTCAACCAGGCACCCCGACTTCTATTCCTTTTCTTTCTTTTTTTTCTTTTTTAAAGATTTTATTTATTTATTTGAGAGAGAGAGAGGTAGCGAGAGCAGGAACACAAGCAGGGGGCGTGGGAGAGGGAGTAGCAGGCTTCCCGCTGAGCAGGGAGCCCGATGCGGGGCTCGATCCCAGGACCGTGGGATCATGACCTGAGCCGAAGGCAGACGCTTAATGACTGAGCCACCCAGGCGCCCCTTCTATTCCTTTTCTTAAGAAAAATGTTTCTGTCCGTTAATTTGTACCTCTTCCTCCTGCTTCATCTTTTCTCTTGCTCTGTCTCTGTGTCTTAGTCATGTCTGAAGGCTTCCTCCCAGGTCTTATAATTTCTGCCCCCCCTCTCTGTGTTCAAATAGATGCTGAAAAACTGTGAGAAATCTCTGACTGACCTCTTGTCTTCACATTGGGGTGCTTAGCAGCATGCTGGCTTTTTTGTATGTATGCCTTTGTATGAAGAATAAGGGCCTCCTACATAAATAGAATCTCCTATAGAAAATGGATCAAATATCGCTAGATGACGTGGTTTTACATTTATATTTTAAACAATAGTAAAAAAACTCCCATTCTGTACCTATTATGCACCAAAGCCCGTAATTAACAGACTTGCTTTCTGGATAGTCATCTCTTCCCCAAAGCGAGTGAATTATAATGGGACCATTTTACTGATAGAGAAAAGAGGCAAAGAATATAAGTGTCACGGTACTCCCAGAGTGACAAAGCTAATAAATGGGATAATCAACATTCTTTCTCAGGTCACTAAGCTTCATACCTGCTTCCCTAACTGGCCTCATTAATAAGTGGCCAAATCAATAGCTTCAGGCTCTCACACATCTACCAGTGTAGAGAACAGTGCCCCTAAGCCCTGTTTCAATTACTTATGACTTCTATTGTCCAAATATTTTAAATATTGATGTTGTGATATTTATCAATATTTTCCTTTTATTATTTATTTTGAAAGCCTAGTTTGAGACAGGGTCTCAAACACTCAAATACTCTCTGAATCATATGAACTCAAATGAATCCCATGTTGATATCATGTCACTATGTTATCCCAATGAGGACAGATATCTTTTCTCCCACTAGTCTGGTTCATTTTTCCAGGCTATGAGTTTCCAGTATATTCCTCTAGAACAAGTGGACAGTTACTTACCCTTAAAACCAGGCTTGAACCATTTTCTAGTAGGGGAAACTGAATTTCAAGGGCACAGAGCAATCCCAGCAAGATGGTGAAGAGTGGGTTCCATGAGTCAACTTTTTAGACCAAGCTCTTAGCTCCCAGGTCAGTCTCAGGTCAGAAGTTTACCTTATGGGCACCTGGGTGGCTCAGTTGGTTGGGCGACTGCCTTCGGCTCAGGTCATGATCCTGGAGTCCCGGGATCGAGTCCCGCATCAGGCTCCCTGCTCAGCGAGGAGCCTGCTTCTCCCTCTGACCCTCCCCCCTTTCATGCTCTCTCTCTCTCAGTCTCTCTCTCTCAAATAAATAAATAAAATCTTTAAAAAAAAAAGATTTTATTTATTTGGGCACCTGGGTGGCTCAGTTGGTTGAGCGACTGCCTTCGGCTCAGGTCATGATCCTGGAGTCCCGGGATCGAGTCCCACATCGGGCTCCCTGCTCGGCAGGGAGTCTGCTTCTCCCTCTGACCCTCCCCCCTCTCATGTGCTCTCTCTCTCTCTCATTCTCTCTGTCTCAAATAAATAAATAAAATCTTTAAAAAAAAAAAAAAGAAGTTTACCTTAGAGTGTTTTTTTTTTACGAAAGCCTTTTGTCTATTTCTTTTGCAGAAAATCCAAGGTATGCTCGCCGGGCCCGCACACACTTTAGTGTGGAACAGCTCCAGGCCCTGAAACGTGTGTTTGAAGAGACCATGTACCCAGATTGGGCGACCACGGAGGAACTTATTTCAGTTACTCATCTTGATGAGTCGGTAATAAAGGTATGTCCCTGAGGATGTCTCTAGATAGCACACCTAACCCAGAGCGTCACACACATTTAAAATTCACACATCTTGTAAATCCTGTTTATTGAACAACTGGTATGTGTCAGGACAGATGTTCTATATTTTCACTCTTATGACCATCCATTTTATTGAGGAACACTAAGGTTCACAGACTCCTCCAAGAATTATAAACACAAGAGCTAGAATTTGAACCCAGACCTTTCTGACTCCAGAACCACAATGCTACAGGGGACCTTTTGGGGATGGATCTCAGATAATCCCCTTGGGGTCTGTTCCTGTTTATATTTCTAGGTTCTCCTTAATCAGGACATTCACAGTCATTTAGATGCCTTGCAACGAAGTTCCCACAGAGAATTTGGGGCATGAGGACCCCTGGGTGAATCCTGAAGGCACCCCAAGCTAGACTCCTACTCCATATTCTCAATCTTCAGAATTCTCTCTGAAAATGCTGAGCATCCACCAAGACAGAAGCACCTTGCCTTCTCCCCATCCTGATCTGGCGTTTGAGTGCTCTGTCCCATTCCACCCACTGCAGGCACAATCTTAATGCCCCCTTTGCCTTCTGGAACTCAGGACAGCAGAGGATAGAAGGAACTTCCCTTGTTCAGATAACCGAAGAGATGCGAGACTAGCCTTCTCATGCCAAAAGAGCATAATTCCTGAGGAACATGAGGATTCCCCTTTGGACCCACCCCCCTTTTATTAACCTTCTCACCTCCTCTCTCCCCAGACTTGGTTCAAGAACCAGCGCGTCAAAAGGAAGAAAGAGCAGCAACCAAAAGGATCAAATTCATCACGAGAATCACCAAACCCGACCGTTCCAGGCAAGGAGGAGGAGTCCTTACCTGTAACTTCGGCAAACACTCATCGCAAGAGTCCCAGCATTTCGGATGCCTCTGACCATGAACTGCCTCAGTTTTCTGAGAATGACGAACCTGGTCCCTCCAGAGGGAATTCATCTTGGGATTCTCAGCCTTCTGATCTCCAAGAGATATGTCTGGGGGACTCTGATCCTCCTTGGGCCTCCAGTCCCTATGACATAGATCAGTTTATACAGCTATATGCCTTACCTGGGGATGATGATCCCAGCAGTCTAGATCAGTACCTCTCCCCCAAGTGCCGCAGTTGAAGTGGTATGGCTGACACACCCATTTACTAATTTATTGAGCAACTGGTATGTGCCAGGACAGATGTTCTGTGATCCAAATCTTGACCAACTTAAGAGACATTTTCCATATGTGTTTAATGGGTCAACTTGAGTCTAAATGGATTAGAGTCCACCAATTCATCTAGTTCTGTAAGAAGAAAGAAATCTCTCTACCTCGGGCGCCTGGGTGGCTCAAGTTGGCTAAGCAGCTGCCTTCAGCTCGGGTCATGATCTCAGGGTTCTGGGATGGAGCCCCGCATTGGACTCCCTGCTCAGTGAGGAGTCTGCTTCTCCCTCTCCCCCTGCTCATGCTCTCTTTCTCTCAAATAAAATCTTTTAAAAAGGGGCACCTGGGTGGCTCAGTCGTTAAGTGTCTGCCTTCGGCTCAGGTCATGATCCCAGGGTCCTGGGATCGAGCCCCGCATTGGGCTCCCTGCTTCGCTGGAAGCCTGCTTCTCCCTCTCCCACTCCCCCTGCTTGTGTTCCCTCTCTTGCTGTGTCTCTGTCAAATAAATAAATAAAATCTTTAAAAAAATTAAAAAAAGAAAGCCCCAATGATTTAACAAACTACTTACTGGTGAAAACAGCTCGGAGAAGAATTGTGGAGAACAAGAAGCTGCAGCAACCCAGGGGAGCACGAAACCCAGGCCTTCCTAGAAAAGCAAAGGAGGCGGGCACCTGGGTGGCTCAGTTGGTTAAGCGACCGCCTTCAGCTCAGGTCATGATCCTGGAGTCCCGGGATCGAGCCCCACATCGGGCTCCCTGCTCGGCAGGGAGTCTGCTTCTCCCTCTCCCACTCCCCGTTTGTGTTCCCTCTCTCGCTGTGTCTTTCTCTGTCAAATAAATAAATAAAATCTTAAAAAAAAAAAAGAAAGAAAAGCATAGGAGGCATTTTACCTGTGTCACCTCATCCCCAAATTCTATAGCGTTTGCTGCCAAGAGGGATCCCCTTGGCTGTAATGTGCAACCCCCCAACTTGAGGAGAAAAGGAGAAGACTCCAGCAGCTTTCACCATGAGGACCCAAGGGGGACACCTACACTTTTTGCCACCGAGGACTCACCCAGGGTTTGCCCATGCTAATCTCAGCTGATGGAGCTGCCTAGAGTCCACGCCACTGAGCTGAGCTCCTGCTGGAGGAGGTCATAGAAAGGATGTGACGGCTGGTGGGCCCATGAGCGGGACACCCTCAATCAGAGGCTCCTTAGCCCCTTCCTTGTCCCTGGAATGTGCTTTCCACTTGCCTTTCCCCAGTCCTAATGTGAATTCCCTTGTTTATTAAACCTTTCACTTACCAAGCTGGAGTAGTCTGCCTCTTTCTTTTGTCTCTCCTTGCCCTTCCTGTATGGTCACCAGTTTCAATAATACTTGCAAGCCAACAGCCCCGGGAACAGGTGCGGACGCTTCTACCCCATCCACACGGGTCCTGGCCCACCACATGAACATCCACACCCATGCTGCCTAGGTGGTTATTAAGAAATGGGGTGAAGAAAGGGAACACTGATGGGGCGCAAAGGTTTTAATAGAGTACTACCAAAGGTTGGGCAGGCCAAAAGGACCCCCTTCGTGGCCTCCCGACATTAAAGAGCCCCAAACAAGTCTGTTCTATTTACCTTAGTTTGGAGAATTTTTATTTTATTTTATTTATTTATTTATTTATTTATTTATTTATTTATTTATTAAAGATTTTATTTATTTATTTGACAGAGAGAGACACAGCGAGAGCAGGAACACAAGCAGGGGGAGTGGGAGAGGGAGAAGCAGGCTTCCCGCAGAGCAGGGAGCCCGATGTAGGGCTCGATCCCAGGACCCTGGGATCATGACCTGAGCCGAAGGCAGACGCTTAACGACTGAGCCACCCAGGCGCCCAGTTTGGAGAATTTTTAAAGCCAAGAGCCCAAGATTATAATGAGAGAACTGCCTGGCAATTGCCGCAGACAATGATTAGGCAGATTACTCACGATGAAGACTGACAAAAGGTCTCTTGGCTCACCCCCCTCCCCAGAAACCCAGTCTTTTGCACAAGAGCTGGTTAGGGGATGTGGCAGAGGTGTCTGTCCTTGGACGAACTGGCAGCTGTGTCTTACATCGCGGCCAAGCAGGGGTCCTGATGGTAGGAACCTGACTGGGTAGTGTGACCCCGAAGGGCACCAAACAATGTCCTGAGAGTTTGGGACAATGGGTGTAGCCAAGACCTGGACACCTCCCGGTTCGTGGCCTCATTGCCTAACTCCAGGGTCATCACCCACATTTGAGCTCTAGGGGGCGCCATTCGCACATAACATGCAAGATGGTGCTCCCTGACGGTGCGATCCTCTATTCCCTCTCCTGCGGGTGGGCATCACTCCTCCCCCGGTGCACAGGGACCGCTGCTTCCCGGGTCCACGAACTGGTCGCCAACACGAGTGGACGTGTGTGGAGCCACCGCGACCCGCTTTGCCTGAGGACGTTCTCTCCAAGTTTCCTGCGGTGTTTGCAGCAGTGTCACTCAGGGCTTAAGACCCACCCCTTACCCTTGATGTCCAATCAGGATCGAGGGCTGGATCCTAGAGGCATCAACCGAGCAGAGGATATTTTATACCCCCCCAAAGTAAGTAAACAAACAAATAAATAAACAAAATGAAGATGGGGTTCCTCCATGGAAGTATTCATGATGATAACTGGCATTTGAAAAAGTAGAAAATCTAATACACCAATAATCAAAGAAGTAACAAAGGAAGTAAAAGATCTACACTCTTGAATGGCATTAGATGATTTATAGCCAATTCTGCCATATAGTCAAACAAAGAACTCCTAGGTTGTGGGAAGTGGTCCAGAAAAGAGAAAAAGAAAAGATGTTCCCAAAATCTTTTGAATGGTTGGCACAATTCCCGTAACAAACCTAGAAAAATAGGATTAAAAAACCCCGAAACAACTAGGCAAATGGCACCTCATAAAACAGAAGGAAATTTTCCAAATAAGATATTAGCCAATTGAACTCAGCAATGTTTTAAGACAATGACTCACAAGAAATGATAGGGATGCTCCCAGAAACACAGAAATATCTCATTACAAAATGTGCCGGCGCCTTCCAGCCCATCCTAGGTTAAAGATGAAATCATATGGGATCGTCTCAGAAGGTGGAGAAATGTTGCAAATTAATGGGAGAGGCCCACCGTTCAAGCTGGAGGGGCAGGAAGCTGGAGCACAAATTGGCCGTTCGTTATGGCTTGGAGGAGAAAGAGCAAGGACAGGGAGGAGAGTCAGAACTCTGAACTACCTCAAGGGCAGCCGGCAAAACAGGGAGAACTGTACAGATGGGAGAGGGGGGAGAGAGAGAAAGAAGGAGGTGGAGAGAAGAGGGGGAGGGGGGACACTGGGAAGTTGAGGCACAGAGGGAAACGTAGAGACAGAGGGGGAGACTTGAGGGGCAGATGGAGGGAGACTGAGGGGCAGAGATCCTGAGAGACATTTCCTCATCTGAAAACCATCACAGTGACGTTCAGCATAGGAAGGGCTCAATCAATGGTGTCTACATGATTTTATGAATTCTGAGCTACTCCGTTTTTTCACCTTTCAAGATCTCTAGAAATCAGACTGAATCATTGAAGGCATTTTACAGTTAGTTGCTTTCCGCTGGACAGCAGTCCTAATCACCAATCACTTGCTTGGTGATTGTTGCTGGTGATGTGCAATCCTCTGTTTCAGCACGGATCGCTTAAAAAACCTTTGAAGAAGGAATATGAGTTCTGGTTGTTGTCTGGAAACCCTGCCATTGACACACTGAAAGGAGCCGGGAAGCAAATCCAGAGACAATAAGTGAGCCCTTTTCTAAGAAATGCTCCATGGACAATGCTTTTGATAGCAGAAGGACGATATTTATGGGGAAGCACAAACGTGAAGAACTCTAAATCAGAAGTTAAGAAAATGAGTCAAAATGTCTGCACTGATGGATGGAGAGATGGATAGCTGTGTAGAAAGCAGGTGTAAAAAAATATATGTGTATTAATGGGAAACCAGGTTGATAGATTTAAGTTCCCTCTAAAATTCTTGCAAATTCACTGTATGTTCAACAATTTTCACAATAAAATTTTGGGGGAAAATGATGCAGAAATCAGGTTCTGGGCATGAGGAAGTTGTAGAACTATCTTAACCAACTAATTATGTTTGTGTTTTCCATTGTAGATATCAAAGAGTGATCTGTTAAAGCAATCTTGTTCCGAGGGCGCCTGGCTGGCTCAGGCAGTGGAGCCTGGGACTCTTAATCTTGGGGTTGTGAGTTCAAGCCCCATGTTGGGTGTAGAGATTACTTAAGAAAATAAAATCGTAAAAAATATTTTTTTCTAAATAAATCTAAAAGTGCTCTTTTAGTAAATATATGCTAAATATTATGTTTTTCTTTCTTTGTGGTAAATAGAGCAGCAATGCCGTGTTTTATAATACAAGGCATCTTGGGCGCTGGGTGGCTCAGTCGTTAAGCATCTGCCTTCGGCTCAGGTCATGATCCCAGAGTCCTGGGATCGAGTCCCACATCGGGCTCCCTGCTCAGCGGGAGGCCTGCTTCTCCCTCTCCCACTCCCCCTGCTTGTGTTCCTGCTCTCGCTGTCTCTCTCTCTGTCAAATAAATGAATAAAAATCTTTAAAAACAAAAACAAAAAACAAGGCATCTTAAGTTTGATCAACTATGGCATATAATTTTATAATCAAAACAAATGTCAAATCCAGTAGCAACAAGCGCACCTAGTGCTTAGATCTTGATATGAAGTAAAAAAAAAATTGGTTTTGTTTTTCATTTTATATTCCTCAGTACCTTAAAATTTTGGTCATTTTAATGTTTGCTTTACTGAAAAAAATTATATACTGCCTACTTCTGTTTCTGGACAGTGTAAATATTGCTCTCTTGGAACAGAACTTCTGTGTTCTAGAAAAGTCACTAGAGTGACTCTCTAGTCATACAAATGTAAAGCGAGTATTTGCCCCTGACTGGTGATTTTCACTTTTTACTTTCTATGTGTCTCATGCCTTTTATCCTCCTCTATTCCTCAACTGCTTTCTCTTACATTATGTGAATATTTTCTAATGGAGCATTTAAATTTCTTTACTGATTGTTTTCATTAATTTTTTGAGTTATTTCCTTAGTGGTTGCTTAGGGCTTACCCTATACATCTTAACGAATCAGGATAACCTTCAGATTCATATGAACTTTATTCCAGTGAGATACATAAGCACCGTTCCTATATAGCTCTATTACCTTCACCCCCTTGTTGTATTATTGCTATCCATACCACATCTATCAGTGTTACTCCAAATGCATTGTTATAATTATTACTTTATATGATGTTATGTTTTTTTAAAGAGGCTGAGAGGAGAGCAAGTATATTATTTTGTTATAGCTTTTGTTATATATACTCTCTTCTTTTTTTTTTTTAGCTTTTGTTATATTAATCTTCTTACTTGCCATTTCTGGTTCTCTTCATTGGCTCTTGTTATTTTCAAGTTAATCTCTGGAGTCTCTCCATAGATGAGTATGACTTTGTTCCAATGTACTTCTTTTGGGTTGTTATCGGAAATTATATCACAATTCTTTTTAAGATTTTTATTTATTTATTTAACAGAGATAGAGCACAAGTAGGCAGAGCGGCAGACAGAGGGAGAGGGAGAAGCAGGCTCCCTGCTGAGCAGGGAGTCCAATGTGGGCTCTATCCCAGGACCCTGGGATCATGACCTGAGCCGAAGGCAGCCGCCCAACCAACTGAGCCACCCAGGTGCCCCTACATCACAATTCTACATGTTATAGGTCCAACAATACCATATTTATATGTATGTGTGTATATGTGTGTGTACTATTAGACTATTTTTTTTAAAGATTTTATTTATTTATTTGAGAGAGAGAATGAGATAGAGAGAGCATGAGAGGGGGGAGGGTCAGAAGGAGAAGCAGGCTCCCTGCCGAGCAGGGAGCCCGATGTGGGACTCGATCCCAGGACTCCGGGATCATGACCTGAGCCGAAGGCAGTTGCTTAACCAACTGAGCCACCCAGGCGCCCTATTAGACTATTTTTTAGAATAATTCTTAAAATAATTTTTCTGCTCCTTACTCTCCTCTCCTCTTGGCACTCCCATTGTGTGTATATTGTTTGGCTTAATGGTGTCCTGCATTTCTCTGGGGCTCCGTTCATTTTTCTCCACTCTTTTTTCTCTCCGTTCTTTGGATTGCATAATATCTATCTTTGATTTGCTAATTCTTTCTTCTGTCAGTTCAGATCTACTGGCGAGCCCCTCTAGTGAGTTTTTCATTTCAGTTATTATACTTTTCAGGTCCAGATTTCCACTTGGTACTACTTTATAATGTCCAACTCTTAATCCATTTTTTTCAATTTGGTGAGTCATATCATCATATCTTCCTTTTACTTTTAAAATCATGATTCCTCGGGGCGCCTGGGTGACTCAGTCGTTAAGCGTCTGTCTTCGGCTCAGGTCATGATCTCAGGGTCCTGGGATCAGGCTCCCTGCTCAGCGGGAAGCCTGCTTCTCCCTCTCCCACTCCCCCTGCTTGTGTTCCTCCTCTCGCTATCTAATAAATAAATGAAGTATTTTTAAAAAATCATGATTCCTCTTGGTTATTTGAACATATTTACAATAGCTACTTTGAAGGCTGCCTGCTTTTTAGGGGTCATACTCTCCTGTCTTACAGAACGCTTACCATGCCTCCTTCCTAACCAGCACTGTCCCACAGAACATTCTGCAATAATAGACATGTTCTCTGTCTGTCCAATATGAGAGACACTCGCCTAATGCGGCCACTGAGCCCTTAAAATGTGGCTAGTGTTACTGAGGAACTGAATTTTAAATTTTATTTCATTTTTATTAATTTAAATTTAAGTAGCCATATGTGACTAGTGGCTACCCTCTTGGACAGCGCAGTTCTAGACCATGCTCAGAGTACTCGGTTCTCTAGAATCCCCTACTCAAGTGTTCCTGAACCTGCTTCCAGCCCCTGTGTGCACCTCTTCCCAGCTTACCTTGAACCCTACACCCAGGCCAGGTCATGCTGGTGTGCAAGAGGTGATTTGGGAGATGGACCAAGCTCTCACATGGAGATGAGGGTGTCTGGATAAATGCATGGATGACCGACCCCTTGAGCGTTCAGGATGTAGACAGAAATGGGAAGAGAAGAGTGTGAGCTGCAGGGAGCCTCCATTTGTACATTTGGTCTGGGATCCACAAATGTTAGGGATGATTTTGACTGGCCACGTCCCATTTCTTACCTGTGCAGTGGCTATATGTGTGCTCATTGTATACTTTTTAAATATGTATAAATGTGCAAAGGTTGTGTGTGTACATGCAAAGATTTATGATATTTCACAACTTAAAAAAAGGATTTAAAAATTTTACCACTCTTAGGCTAGAGTCCCAGCTCTTCTTACGACATAAAGCCTTGTACAATCTCTTCTGCTTCTCTCTGACCTAATCTCCTGCCATCTCCCCTTCACTCTCAGCTCCAGCCACACTGACCTCCTCACTCCAGCTAGCAGGCCACGTTACAGAGGAATTTGTCGGAGGGGGCTTATTTGGCCCTGTCTTTACTTTTTAGTTTTTAATTTTTAAAAATGGAGCCCGACACACAATGTTACATTAGTTTCAGGTGCCTGGCCCTGCCTTTAAAGGCCTTTGTGTTAGCAAAGCCATGCCTGTGACAGGGATCGGGTGAGTGAGAGTGGAGGGGGCTGGATGGGGAGCCAGGGTCAGGAGTAATGTGGTACCCTCCCCGGGGTTAGGAGGAAAGGTGTCTGCTTATATAAGAAAGCTGGAGACAGTTCGGAAGGCTGCCCGAAAAGGAACAGTTGTGGTGGAAGGAACCATCAATCAGGTGCCCTGAACAGGTGGAGGCTGGGGCTACTCTCAGCGGAAAGCTGGGCTCAGAGCTCCAATTACCAGCTCAGAGAATCCAGCTATCAAAACTGATGCCAGAGGGGAGGGAGAGGAGGAGACAGAGGCCTGAGTCAGCCGAAAGAGCGATTCCAGAGCACCTGAGGTGACGGTGGAACCACCAGAAAGGGAGCTGGAGACCAGTAACAGTGACATCTAACTCAGCGGTTCTCAAAGCAGGGTCTCCTAGACCTGAGAACTCGTTCACAGTGCAAATTCCCAAGCTCCCCTTAGAGTCAGAAACTCCGAGGGGAGGTGAAGGCCCAGCAATCAGTGTTTCAACAAGCCCTCCAAGGTGATTCTAATGGGCCACCAAGTCTGAGAACCCCTGATCTCACTTTAACGATAGTGGACTGGGGGCCAGGCCCTCTTCCGAGTGATTTACCTCTAGTAACTCACTGGCCCACATGACAGCATTACAAAATCGGAGGTGCACCGTTTTAGGGGTGGGAAAAGTGAGGCAGGGTGACTTCTGTAACTCATCGGAGCTCAGAGTCAGAGGTAGAGGTGCAGCTGGAACCTCAAGCAGTGCTCTCCCTGAGCCACCGTGCTCCCTGGCAGGGCTCCTCCTGCGTCAGCACACAGCCCCTGCAGGGCTTCCTAAAACACACGCTGGAGCCCATTCCTCAGTTTGTGAGTCACTGACGGCGGGTCCAAGAATCTGCATTTCTTATGGGGCCCCGGGTGATGCTGATGCTCCTGGTCCGGAGTCCACACTCGGACACGTGCAGTACCGTGATCCTGCCTTTCCCCACGAGCGGATGGAGTCCAGCCAATGGAGAGGCTGACTGGGGCTCTGTGGGAAAGTCCACGGGCACACCCACAGCTGGGCCTCTTGGCCACAAATGAACAGAAAACCCAATTCAAATTGGCTTAAGTAGCCTCCTGTACCTGCAACAGGTTAAGTTTGCTTTTAAGCATGGGCGGACCCAGGGCCAAGGAGGTAGTTCGGATTCTCTCTCTCTCTCTCTCCATCTCTCGCTCTGCCTTCCTTTCTGTCTTCATTTTCAGGCAAACTTACCTCTCACAGTGGCCCCCAGCAGCTTAGGGCCACTGGCCCATTTCTGAACAATCACTGTGGGCAGGGAGATGGAAGATTCTCATGAGCCAGGCCTGGGTTATGGGCTCACCCCTAGAGAGCCAGCAGGTGGACTTAGCTGCATCCAAAACGTAGAGAGAGAGAGAGAGAGAGAGTGTGTGTGTGTGGTGGGGGGAATTCAGGGTAACCAGAAAAGGGAATGGATGGATGGACAGGCTAATATATCCGACGTCTACTACACCACCATTTGGCACCGGAAAGGCAAATTGGGTACCTACCCCTTAAAACTCTCCTAAGATGGGCCCAAGCACAGAGACCATGGTAAAAGAGAAAACCCAGAAGTTGATATATTTTATCATTTCATTTATATAAAGAATCAGGCAAAAATAACCTATGGTGTTAGAAATCAGCAGGGTGGTTACCCATGGGGAGAGGGGGTATATTAGTTATTTATTGCTGCATAACAAATCTCCCTAAACTTAGTGACATAAAACAAGGATCACTGATTACTATTATTACTCATGTTGCTGGAAGTTGGCTGAGCTCAGCCAGGTGGTTTTTCGCTTGGGGGTCTCTCATGCGGTTATAGTCAGATGGTGACCGGAGCTGGGGTCATCTCAAGGGCTCCCGCATTCACAGGTTTGGCAGTTGATGCTGGCTATTGGCCAGAATGCTCCCACATGAACCTTTCAGGTGGCCTGGTCTTCCCCACATGCCAGCTGGGTTCCAAAGGTAAGCACTCCGAGAGAGAGAGTGAGAGAGCATGCCAAGCAGAAACGATTTTTTATGATGTGGGCTCCGATGTCACATAGTGTCACTTCCGCCATACTCCCTTGGTCATCTTGTCATAAACGTCTGCCCAGGATCAAGAGGAGTAGTCACAGATTCCATCTAAGTGGCACGTTGTAAGAGGAGCATACGGTTATAAATATTTTTAGAAACTATGATATGCCACAGGGAGGGAAGGCTGGGAGGGGGCATGAAGGGGTGCTCCTGGGGGCCTAGTTAAGCTTCTTAATCTAGATGCTCTTTACAACCAGTTGCGTATTTTTTTCATTGCACTGCCATGTCATTTCTGGAGCCTCTGCACATGCAGTTCCAGACTTTTCTCATCCTTCCTACCTCAGCTTTACTGCCCTCTCCTTCAGAAAACCACCAACGACATCCCACACCCCCTCCCTGTCCTTAGTCCTCTCAACGCCACCGGGCCTAGTGAGGCCTCGATTATAGTACACACCACCTTACCTTCGGCTGTCCCCCCAACTGTAGACCAGAAGTCCTCTAACCTTTTTGACCATAAACCCCACAAAAGTCTCCCATATGCATCTCCACCATACGTGTGTAACTGACAAGTTGCACTGTATGAATATGTACAATATAAACCATGCACTCAAATAGAAATGCTTAAAAGGATGAGATAAAAGCGGTTCTGAATGGGCTCTCTCTGTTTTCCAACACCTAGAAGTTTTATCTCAAAAAGCTCTAGAGAACCAGAAACCTCTTCAAAGACCCGTGAGTTTCACAAGGGCCGGTGATGATCTTTCTCGCTCACCTCAGTATCTCCGGCCACGGAGCTGGATGTGGAAACTTACTCACCTACCTACACTAAACTCAGGATCTGCGTGCTTTATGGTATATATTATTATACTTGAGTGTACTTAACAACAACAGAAAGGTAAAACTTTCCAAGCTGAAGGACATCAGAGAAGGTCAGATAGAGTGAAAGCTTGAGCCACCTCTGGCCCTCCCCGCGGGAGGCTTAATGCCAGATGCAACTTCTGGCCTGGAGCCCTGGAGGTGGTAGCACCACGGAGAGAGGGGAAAGCAAGAAAAGATGGGGCTTGACGCTAGGCCATTCTTGGTAATGAGTCATAAGTTGACTGTAAAATGCCCATGAAGCAGACACCTGGAGTGGCTTCTCCCGTCAAGAGATGACTGAGCGCCCTCTCCTTGAATCCAGGCTGTGCTTGCTGATTTAACAACAGAAGACAGAGGGAGTGGCCTTCTGAGGCTAGATCATAAGAAGCCTTCCAGCTTCTGATTGGGTCTTCTGGAAAGCTCACTCTTGGAATGCTGCCGCTTGGAACCCAGCCGCCATTTTGAGGAGACCAAGACACAATGGAGAGCCACATATGGGCACTCCAGCCACAGCCCATGGCCACAGTCAGTGTCCACTGCCAGCCATGTGAGTGAGCCATCTTGACATCCAGCGCCTCCAGGTGACTGCAGACCCAGCTGATATCCAACTGCAATGGTATGAGTGTCCTTAAGCACGAACTGCCCAGTGGAGCCCAGTCAACCCATAGAACCATGAGACATAGTAAGAAGTTGTTGTTTTAAGCCCCCAAGATTTGGGGTCGTTTGTAAGCAGTAGATAACTGGAACCATTGGGATACCTCCAGTGGTTCCTGTAAGGTGAATATAGAAAACTTTCCCCTGAACTTAAATATGTGACTGCAATGCTGGAATTCCTTGGAGGTGATGGGTGGACACAGCAGTGTGTCCACAGCCAGGAGGCATCCGATGGATAGCAAGACCAAGCATGACAATCTCTAGTCTCTCTTAGGGCTCACTCAGTTAAATGGAGGACCCAAAACCAACCTCACAGGGGTGTTGTGAAGATTCAAAGAAATCATGCAGGTAAAGCCCTCAACACAGGGCGTGACACATAGCAGGGGTCCCCTCAAATGTTAGGGGTAACTCACTCACCAGGCAGGTCACCTATTATGATGCATTTGATGGCAGGTAAGAGGACCCACAAATCAACAGGGCTTGAATTGGAAGGAAATGCGTTATTTCAGAGCAAGAAATCCACAGGTAGGCAGTCCCAGGGTTGTTAAATTCAAACATTTAAGAAAAACTTAATGAAGTTATACCTCAATAAAAATGTTACTTAAAAATACATGTTGATTGGGCGCCTGGGTGGCTCAGTTGGTTAGGCGACTGCCTTCGGCTCAGGTCATGATCCTGGAGTCCCTGGATTGAGTCCCGCATCGGGCTCCCTGCTCAGCAGGGAGTCTGCTTCTCCCTCCGACCCTCCCCCCTCTCATATGCTCTCTCTCAAATAAATAAATAAAATCTTTAAAAAAAAAAAACAACATGTTGACTGAATACCAGCGAATTGCCAGGCACTGTTCTAGGAGCTGGAGATATAGCAAAGAAGAACAAAGTCCCTTGGTGGAGGTTGCTCAGTGACCTTATCAACAACTTAGGTCCTTTTTTCCTGCCCTATCCTTATCCTGATGGCGGAGTCCCCAGAGAGTGGCACCTGCCCCTAGTATCACCTCCTGACACAGAATATCTGGAGGCAGAAACAAGGAATTTGTTCGGGCCCATCTTTTCTTTTTAAGATTTTATTTATTTGAGAGAGAGAGAGAGCATGAGTGGGAGGGGCAGAGGGAGAGGGAGAGAGAATCTCAAGCAGACTCCATGCTGAGCATGGAGCCTGCCATGGGGCTTGATCCCAGGACCCCAAGATAATCCAAAACCAAGAGTAAGATGCTTAACCAACTGAGCCACCCAGGCGCCCCTGGGGCCCATCTCTTCTTAATTCAACTTTATGGAGGCATAATTTACATGCCATAAAACATACCCGTTTTACATGTGTAATTCAATGAATCCCGAAAGGTTCTCTCTTGCCCCTTGCTCTTTTAAGACATAGTCTCATCCCATATTTTTGTATGCCTAAACGATGTCTCCTTGTGCCTGTTTTTGAGATTTATAAAAACGTCATCCTAGGGCGCCAGTCAGTTAAGCGTCTGCCTTCGGCTCAGGTCATGATCTCAGGGTCCTGGGCTCCCTGCTCAGCAGGGAGTCTGCTTCTCTCTCTCTCAAATAAATAAAATCTTTTTTTAAAAAATGCCATCCTATATGGAGTTTTCTGAGTTTTGCTCTATTCCCTCAACATTATTTTGTGTGTGTGTGCACATCTGTAGGCCCTTCCTTTTCACTGTTGTGTAACACTCCTCTATGTGAATGCACCACAACCTACCCATTCTCCTTTCAGTGGACGTCAGGTTTGTTTCCAATTTTCTGCTGTTGAACAGCATCACTACAAACGTTGCTGGACACCTCATCTAGTGCGCATGCTCAGGTTTCTTCTGGGGAAGTGCCTAGGAATGGAGATGTTGAGTATGAGGGACTCCAATCTTCACCCTGGCTGAATTTTCCAAAGTAATACCAAACTATTCTCCAGAGGGCTGTAGTGACTTGCTCTCCCACCCGAAGTGCATGAGATGCCCTGCTGATCCCCGTCCTTACCTGCAATCATCCCAAGTTTTGCCAGTTTGAAGACATAAAATAGACCCTCATTGTGGCCCTTTCTCTTTTCTTTTCCCCTCTGGGTGTTTATCTAACTATGGGTGGGCTTTGGTCAGACAGATGGGATCACGATTGTAATTTTGAGTCTGTGATGGGTAGGGATGAAAGAGGAGGGATGTGATGGATGGCAGGGGCAGGGGAGCGTGTGGGGACCAAGGCCACGGCCATGCTGATGGCGGGGGGAGGCCCAAGCAGGCTGGGAGAAAAGGAAGATGACATCAGTGTGGCCTTCACTGGTCTTTCCCTGATTACTGATGAGGAGGGGCATCTCTTCATATCAAATTCATTTCAAAACTACTGAAGCCATAGTAGAATCTCAAGGGAAAAGCCCAACAAACTATTCCTTAATGACTACTTTTTACGAGCAATGTTTCTGTGCAATTAAAAGAAAAAGAAATCTCAGACTAGGGAAAGTCTTCATCAGAATCTGTGTCGTACTAACAACAGCGGATATGTATTCACCAAGAAAGTCCCCATTCAGAACTGGGCCGTCAGCAGGGGACACACGCTGAGAGGAGCCCCAGTAGCTCAGGGGCAGAGGCAGAACAATTCTACCGAGAGACCGGTGAGACCCACGACGGGTACAGAGGCGACAATGCTGCGCTGTTGTCAGGGCCCATCAAAACAGCACCTCTGCAGCTGGCTCCTTGGTGCAGCTCCAGACTTATAAAACGTGCACGGCCCCCATCTTACATGTCATTTCTTCATTCAGTTAACAAATATGTAGTAATTCTGTGCCAGGTTCTGGAGATAAGGTGGTGGCCAGAACAGACTTTGTCCCCATCCTCGTGGATGTATCTGTCTAAAGAGGGAGACAGACAGGAGATGCTGACATCACAGATGGTCAGGGCTGAGATGGGGGGAATCCAGACTTGTAGAAGCCCAGAAGCCCACCTGACCCCCATGGGGGGAGGGGGAGGTCAAGGAAGGCTTCCTGGAGGAGGAGACATCTTAATTGAGACCTGAAAGACGTACGGAGACGGTTGTGAGGAGGTGGCTGGGAGAAAGGGGGGGTGCTGCAAAAAGAGGAAAAAGCATGTACAAATGCTTAGAGGTGACAGGGAGTCTGGAGTATTCTAGATCAGCACCATCCAACAGAAAATATAACGCGAACCCCAAACGTGAGTCATGACGTCATTAAAAATTTTTTAGTAGCCACATTAAAAAAAAACCCATTTGAAATTAATTTTAATAATATATTTTATTTAACCTGATCTATCCAAAATATTACCGTATTAACATGTAATCGATATAAAAATTATTAATGAGATATTTTACAAATTCTCTTTTTTGTACTAAGTCTTTGAAATCTGGTGGGTATCTTACACTTCCGATGTCTCTCAATTCACACCAGCCACATTTCAGGTGCTCGAGAGCCACACGTGCAGCAAGACCCTTGCTACTCAAAGCACTGGCATCACTCGGGAACTTGCTAGAAATGCAGAATCTCAGGCCAATCCCTAGCCCCACTAACTCAGAGTCTGTATTCTAACAAGATCCCAAGGGACTTAAAGGCGCATGAGTTTGAGAACAATGGGTCCAGTTCTGCCCCAAACACTTCTGTGGCTTCCTACCGCCCTCATGATTAAGCGCCCAGCTACTGACCTTGACAATCGCTCACTCATTCATTCGTTCATCACCACTACTGAGCACTGACTGAGTCCCAAGCCTTGTGCTGAGTGATGCTGAGGACACAGCCCGGATGAAGACAGACTTGATTCCTGCTCTCACTGAGCCCCCCGCCCCCGGCCATTAACTGAGAAGTACCCAAGTCCCTGCTTCATTCTGACTATGGTAAGGGTGGCAAGCTTGAAGTGAAGTTACAGAGTGCAAGTTCAGGAGGCCTGACCTGGTTTGAGTGGAGGGGGCATCCAGAATATAATCCAAATAAGGGAAGAGGCCACTATCATGGCAAAACACCACGAGCAGATTAAATGTCCCACTGCAGAGGGCGGGCCAGCCAAGCCACCCTAGCCTGTCCGCAGTCACTAAGAGGGATCGTTTTCAGGTTTCAGAGCGACGAGGAGAAAGGCCTGGGGGACAGGGTTACAGGAGTCAAGCCAGGGACAGAGCCCAGTGATAGTACCACCCTGCGCACAGATCTGTCTGCGTTTGGAAAACGGGGGGAAAGGGAACAGAGAATCAGGAAGGTGGTCAATTCGCCAGCAGGGGGAGGACTTAGGGCCAGGGACTGCAGGCGATCTTTTCTTTAAAAAAGGTCTTTTAATAAAACATACCTGGATTTGCTCTAAAGTAATGGAGCAGGGGAGCAAATGTACAGGATGTGGACAGAGCCAGAGTGGCCACAAGGGCTGAAGCCGGGAGACGGGGACACCAGCATTCATTAGACTTTTCTCTCTGCTCTTGTGTTTGTTTGACATTTTCCCTGAAAGCAAAAAAACTTAAGCGTTGCTCTTTCCAGATAATTGGGGCTGTTGAAAAAGATTTTATCGGATGGAGAAGGAAGTAATTTAAGCCCTTCCTCGGAAAAGAAGAAAGTGCATTATCAGAAGTGTGGGCGCCTCCTTTAAGAACGGCAGGCATCCGGGAGGAAGGTGGTGGAAGGCAGACAACGTGTGAGCGGCCAGACTCTGGGGTTCAAATCCTGGTGCTGACACATACCAGCTAGGGAACCCGAAGCAACCGACGTAAACTCTAAATGCCCCACTGAAACCCGGGGGTGACAACAGCTCAGGGCTGTACGCGTAAAGGGCTGAGGACCGCGCCCGTGTAAACGCGGGCCATGGTTATTATATAAAATGTGGATTATTATACCGTGGCGATTATATAGTGCGTGCCGGCCAGATTCAAAACCACAGGATGTCTCCAAGCGCATGCATTCCTGGTTCCTTCACACGGAGCTCACTGTCCCAACAGTCACTGGTATCAAGTACCAGGAAAGACGAGAATTCTCCCCACGCTGATATACTGCAGTAGCTTCCTTCCCACATAGGACACCCTGTTATAGAGGCCGGCTGTTCCAGATGCGTGGGCCACACCAGTTAGATACATTACATAAGCTGTGTTTACAGTCACTGTGAAAATCAATAGCAGAAAATCCCCTCGGTGGAGGTGATTCAAACGAAAGCTTACAAGCACTCCTCACAAGTTCATTCCGGCCTGATGACTCTTAGCGTGGACAGAGAAACAGACCCGTTCTGGTCCTGCCGCTGCAGGATGTTTAAAGTAATAAAATGACTCCTGGAAGTTCTTTTCCTCTTAAAACTCAAACACAAGGGGATTTTTTTTTTTTCTCTTGTTAACTTTTTCTCCCACAAGAACTATTGGTGTTATGTAGTGTTCAATAAAAACACAGTCACTGCAAACATTTCTTAAAAGTAAAGGCCGCTGCCCCCTTCTAACCCTCAGAAATAACCACTGGTTACATTTTACTCATCAGCCTTACAGATGATGATGTCTGGAATCCTTTCAAAATAATCTGAGTGGGGAGAAAGTGGGTGGAGTGTGGGTTGGGCAGGACTGGCTGGACTGAAGGGGGCTGGGGCTGCGGAAGGGTCCGCAGAGACCCGGGTGACGTGCCAGTCACACTCAAGGAAACAGAAGTTGAGTGTGTCTGGAGCTTAGGCAGCTGGGGAGACAGGCTGGGCTGAGGGTCAGGGGCCAGATCACACCAGGCCCTCAGGATCAGTTAGAACCTTGTCCTTAGGACACTGGAGAAACATGGAAAGGCTTCAAACAGGAAGACAAGGTCAGATTTGTGTTCCACAAAACTCCCTCTAACTGCCAAATGGAGGTGGGTTAACGTGAGAGATAGGCGGCCAGGGAGGAGACCGGGCAGAGACATGGTGGGAGAGGTGGGGTGGGACCAAGGCAGGGCCATGAAAGGGGAGAAGAGGGCAAGTAGGAGAGACATCCAGAAAGCCCAGTGGACAAGCCATGGAGGTTGATGGGTTGGGCTGGGGGGAAGGGGCGCTGGGGAGGGAAGCATCAAGGATGAGGCCCAGGGCTCTTTCTGGAAACTTGGGGTATGGAGGGGCCACCCTTGGAAGAGGAGCAGGTTTAGAATTTGGGACTCAGAGAGTGTTAGGGGCCCAGGGGTCACTCAGGGCTGAAGGTGGGGCTTCATGAACCCTCAGGATGCCCAGGTGTGGGTCTCACAGCAGAGGTCAGGGCTAAGGACAGGGAGTGGGTGTCACCAGCACAGAGATAGGAAACAGACCATAAGAGCAGGTAAGATGGCCCAGGGGGTGGGAGGAGAGAAGAGCCCCTAACATGTAAGGGACTGGTGAAATCAGAGGAGCTTCTTGCAAAGCAACAAGACAGAGGAGAAAAATCAGGGGACAGCAGCGCCACAGAAACTGAGGGAGAGTGTCCTTCGAGAAGGCAGGAATGGCCAAGACGGCCAATGAGATGAGCACTAGAAGGTGCCCAGTGAGCCAGGTTCTTGTTGTCAGATAAAGGAGTTACAAAGAAGGCAAGGTGGGGAGGCAGGAGCGAACCCTCCGGGGCTAGATCGGAGTCAGAGATGGCAGGGCGGACTCGTCAGCATGGCCACAGGCACCTATCTACACACACACACACTCAGAAATGCAGACGTGTGTGTCCACACCGGTGTGGACACAGACATATTTCCGAGCTCTGTGAGCTGAGAGGGACTAGAAGCAGGGACACCCCGGCGATGAGCATGTGCAGGGCGCAGACTTGGTTTCCACTACCATTCTCCAGTAAAATGAACCAGGGCTCCCCGGGGAAACAGCCGACTCTAGGGCTGGGGCTTCTAACGGTGCCAGGGAGTAAGGAGGTGCTTGAGGGGAAAAAAAGGAGTCAAGAACACAGGAGCCAACCTGACAGGGCCTCTACGGCCAAACCTGTAACAACTTGAGTGAAAACATTAATTATGATAATATTGGGTTATATGGAAAGAATACGATATATATCCACGAGTCCGTACTGATGTAAATTAATGACTGTACAAATAAAATAAATGGCGTAGGTAGAAGAATTCCACATAAAAATACGCAGAAGAACTGAGGGAAAGAGAAAGGCATCACTAGAACACCACAGTAGGGGCGCCTGGCTGGCCCAGTGGGTAGAGCAAGCGACTCTTGATCTTGGGGTCGGGAGTTCAAGCCCCATGTTGGGTGTAGAGCCAATTAAAACAAACAAACAAACAAAAAACCCAGCACAGTAATAATCGTCCCAGGCAAGATCCACTGATGGATGCCAAAATCAGGGGGAGGAAGTCTGAGGAGAGACAGGACATTTGCACAGCCTCAAAGTGGTTTTCATATCCGAAGACAAAGTCTTTGACATTTTTCCCTCCAGGAACCAAAACTGAATTCTCCTCCCTTTGAGTGTGGGCTGGATCCCAGACTTGCTCCTGACACACAGTAAGGAAAGGGCAGAACCCTGGTGGATGCCACCTTCAAGAAATGAGCTCCCCCGCGTCTGAGCGGGATCTTTCCCAGAGCCTATGATCCCAGTCTAACTGGGAGAACCAACGGTAGACGAACCCAGACTGAGGGACACGCTACAAAATACCTGACCAGTACTCCTCAGAACTGCCAAGGTCATGAAAGACCAGGAGAGTCTGAGAAACTGTCACAGACTGGAGGAGACCAAGGAAACACGACGGACAAATGCGACAGGGTATCCTGGATTGGATCCTGGAACAGAAAAAGAACGTTAGTGGGAAAATGGGTGGGATATGAATAAAGTCCAGAGTTTTGTTCATACAGCGCTAACCAACGTTCGCCTCTTAGTTTTGACGAATGTGCGACTGCTGTTCTGTAAGATGTTAACGTGAAGGGGAGCTGGGTGTAGGGCATATGGGAAGTCTCTGTACGATCTCTGCAATTTTTCTGTAAATCCAAAATTATCAAATAAAACAATTTTAAAGTATCTTTTTCTGCTGACTTGGTGCTAAGTCACCACGGCGGAGTCCCTAGCTCCCTTCATCTGGCTCGTCCGATCTCACCTCATGCGTTCTCTGCTCCGGGAAGTCCTTCCCGATACCTCAGACTGGGTCATGTGCTTCCTCTGGGCTCCCGCCGCCCCCGTGTCTCTCTCCAGGAGGGGTGATGAGTGTCTCCCTGACTGCTCTGGGAACGCTGACGGTGGCAGAAGCTGCACTGGATCCCCATCACTCCTCCCAGCCAGACCCTGGCCCTTCTGAGACCCAAGCCTGACAGATCCCCCCTTCCTGGTCTCCCCTGCCGCACTCACCCAAGGCAGGGCGCATCTGAGGCTACACAGATGGTCTGTGCCCCCCATCTACCAAACAGGCCAAATCATTCCCTCTGCCCACACGCCTGCCCTCCACACACCAGCTGTCAGAAACGCTTTGTAACTGTGAAAACTGCAGGGGACCGCCCAGTCCCCGGCTCCTCCCGGCACACAGACCTCACTGTGGGAACGCTCCCGCTACAGCAGGCTGAGCAGGGATGGACGCTGGACCCCAATCCACTTCTCATCTGCGGAATATGGAATGGGGACAGAGGGGCTGCAGGGACCACAGGGCCCAGGGGAAGGAGGACAGCAGAGTCCCTGCCCCATGTTCTGACTCTATGCCGCTCTCACAAGGCCCCAGTCCATTCCTTTCCATCGTCACCCGTGACCAATCTACCGTGGGCTCTGTCTTCAAAATGTCTCCAGCGCACTGCTCAGTCCCACCTCTGCCCTGATTCAGGCCACTGTGGTCTCTCACCCAGACTCCTGCAGCAACTGCCTGTGAACCAACCCCGCTCCCAGATCCCATCTCCACCTCCACTCTCCCTTAGTAACCTCATTCTGGGCCTCGATGCCATGAAGATGGCAGGGACTCCCCCACGTCTGTATCTCTAGCCCAGATCTGGCCCCTGAATGCTAGACTCGTATATCCCACGTGCTCAGCAGATCCATGGGGACGCTGAACAGACCCACAGCCTCTCTGGGTCTCCCCCATACCGTTCCTGGCACCCTCTCCTCCCTCTGCACAGGCTAAAAACCTTAGAGTTGTTGACTCCTCTTCCTCAGCCCACACCTGTACCCCCAATCCTGCCCACTCTTTCTTCAAATTGTATCTTAAATTCAACCCCACCTCTAGCCAAGCGACCACAGTCTCTCAGCGGGACTAGTGCAGTAGCCTCCACGGCGGAGCCCTGCTTCCATCCTGGTGCCCACATGGCAGCCAGACGAATCCTCTGAAGATGTTAGATCACATTGCTCTTGAGCCCCAAATCCTCTGCCTGCCTGCCCCCCTCACTGTGAATCAAATTCAAGTCTGCCCATCAAGCCCGCATGCCCTGGGCCCCCGTCCCCTTCCCACCCACTGGTTCAGCCCACTCTGGTCCGGTTCACTCCTTCCTGCTCCTCCAACACACCGCACATGCCTCGGAGCCCCTGAACTTGCTCTTTTGTTTTACTTGGAATGTCCTTCTTAGCAAAACATACGCACAGCTGGCTTCCTCCCTTCTGGGGTGGTCTCTCCTCCATTAACGTTTCATCAGATAGCTTGTCACTCTCTACCCCTCCGGCTACCAACCTCCCTAGCTCTTATCAACACCGATTTCCTTAACCTGCCCCATGAGAACGGAAGTTCCAAAGACGGGACTTTCGAGGCTCTTGTTTACTATTCTAATACCAGCACCTGAAACAGTGCTTGGAATGCAGTAAGTGTTCAATATCTGATGAATCAACAAATAAATGAATAAAACCCTACAATCAGTTAGGATGTTGGTTCCAAGCAATAGAAAGCCCAGTGCAACTTGGTGTAAATGACAGAGAGACTTACTGGTTTCCTTAATGAGAAAGTCCAGAAGTAACTCCCTCTGCTCTCTCCGGGTGAGGCCTGACCCAGCACTTCAACCGTATCCCCAAGGACCTGTCTGTCCCTCCACTAGAACTTCCAAGAAATCGGCTTCACCCCTGTGGTCCTCAGATCGCTGTCTACGAGAACCCTGGCTGTGCGCTTCACAGTAATTATCATCCGTGCACATGTTAGGTGCCTGCTCTGGCAGAGCCTGAGACAAATGTTAGAATCTCCATTCTACAACGATGACACGGAGCCTTGGAGAGGTGTCTAAAATCATTCGTCTAAAATCACAGCACGAGGGAGTGGGTTAATGACGCTCGCGTTCATCTCACCGTCCCTTCCTTACCGATTACGGGCATTTTCACGCTGAGGAATAATAGCTGTCACACGCTCGGTACTTACTCCGTGCCGGCAGCTTGCTGGGACTCTGTTAACTTCTCCGTGCCCTCCTCGTTTCCTCTGTGTGACGGGAATAACTATATTCCCACATGGGGCGACTGTGGGACTTAAATGAGCCCATACGTAAAATGGTGAGGATCTGAGAGAGCTTGTTTCAGGGAGCTGAGTAACACATCATCCCAAATCACAGTGGCTTAAAATCACAACAACCATTTATTCGCTCGTGATTCTGTACTTTGAGCAAAGCGGAGAGGCAAGGTGGATCTCTATTCTACGGGGTGTCAGCCGGGAGCTGGGCGAGAATGTCCAAGATGGCATCACTCATGTCTGGCCCCTCAGCTAACACAGTGGAGCCGCTGGGGGCTGGCTGGGCCTCTCTCTGTCCACATCTGTGTCCACATCTCTTTCCAGCAAAGTAGCTGGACTTCTTTGTACAGCAGCCCAGGGTCCCAAGAGAGGGAAAGCAGAAGCTGCCGGCCTCTTAAGGCCCCCAACCAGCACAGCATCACTTCCATGGCACTCCACGGGTCAAAACAAATTACAGCCCAGTCTAGATTAAAGATGGGGAAGACACTCCACCTCCTGATGGGAGAAACAGCAAAGAATGTGTGGCCTTCTGTAGTGGCAGCTTTTTAAATCACAGGACAGCAGCCTTGTCACTGGTCTCCCTACTTCAATACTTAACCCCCTATCGTCAGTTCCCCCACACGACAGCCAGAGGGATCATCTGACATACAAAACTGACCGAGCCTCCTTTCACTGCTTAAAGTCCTTCTGTGACTTCCCACTACACACGGGGTAAGAATCCAAACTCCTTACAGGGGCTACATGACCCAGCCTCTTGCTCCCCCTCAGCCTCTAGGTTCCAACCAACACACACACACACACACACACACTCTCTCTCTCTCTCTCACCTCTTTATTTTTTAAAAGATTTTATTTATTTATGAGAGAGAGAGAGAGAGAGAGAGAGTGTGTGGGGAGGGAGCAGAGGGAGAGGGACAAGCAGACTCCGTGCTGAGCACAGAGTCCAACGTGGGGCTCGATCTCAGGACCCTGAGACCATGACCTGAGCTGGACCAAGAGTCGGACCCTTAACTGACTGAGCCACCCAGGTGGCCCCACACTCTTACCTCTTAATGGGGCGCCTTAATGCCTATAGCTTCATCACTTCAACCCCACTTCCTAGGGTCCAGATTAGATTTCTGGCCAAGTGCTCTTATGGCACTCTCTACCTTTCTTTGTAATTTCATATCTCTGTGATTAGCTGAGGATTTGAGCTCCCACCCCTGAGACTGTGAACCCTCTGGGGACAGGGAAACTCTTCTGTTCTCTGCTATGTTCCCGATGCTGAGCATGGGGCAGAGGCAAGATGAAATACTTGCTGAATGCCTGAGACCTCAGAAAACTTTAAGGCAGTCCTCCAAAGTTCTGTGGAAAAGGGATCGGCAGAGTCCCTAGGATGTTGGATCAGGATCTATGTCCTGAAAGCACCCACTGACCCATCCATTCAGTAAACAGTTATTGAGCCCTATGTGCCAGGAGTGCTTCTAGATGCTAAAGATAAAGCATGAAGTAGACAAAAGCCCCTGTCCTCATGAAGTTTATGGTCTGCTGTGGGTGCAGAGGAGAGACAGACAATGAACACGATAAATAACCTATACAGTGAGTTAAAGAGTGATGTGATTAATGCTAAGGAACAGTTAAAGAGAAGTTAATAAACAAATGTTAGTGATATAATTCTAGAATGGCGGCCAGGGAAGTTCTCAAGGAGAAGATGGTACCTGAGTAAAGACCTAAAGGAGATGAAGGTGAGCCTTTACCATCTGGAGAAGTGTGTTCCAGGTAAAGAGAGTAAGTGCAAATGCCCTGGGGCAAGTGTGGCTGGAGCAGGGTGAAAGAAGCAGGCAGAGGTGTAACACAGACGGATCATGCAGGGCCTTGCAGGGATCATGGGCCTTGCAAAGGCCACGTAAAGAACACTGATGATTACTGTGAGACAGAGCCACAGGACAGTAATGGGCAGGAGAGAAATGTGACCTGATACAGGTATTCAGTGTCCCCCTGGCTGCGTATGAGAACACTGTGGGGAGTACAAAGACCACTGAGGAGGCTGGCGTGATAGTGCAGGCAGGCCATAAGAGTGGACAGGAACAGGGTGACAGGAGTGGAGGTGGGAAGAAATGGTCAGGTTCTGAATATACTTTGCCGATGGACTAGACATGAATATAAGACAATGAAGGAGGCAGCACTTACTGAAAATGTGGGAGGAACAGGTTTTGGGGAAAAGACTGGAGTTCAATTTGGTCAAGATAGATGTCTGGATGACTACACGTATTTTGAGAGAAGATATATCATGTGGGCAGTCAGTCAGCAGGTCAGGGAGAGGTTCTGGGCTGGAAACAGAAATGTGGGACATACATTTCCATGCTTATCCTAAATTCCTTAAGGGACCAACATGATTTGGACCCTGCTGACTTCTCGAAGCTCATCTTGCACGTTGCTAAGTTAATGGTTCTCTCTCTCTCTCTCAAACACACACACACACACACACACAATCCTGGGCCTTCCACTTGCTAGCTATGTGATCTTCAGTAAGTTATTGAACTTATCTGCCCTCAGTATCCTCCTTTACAAAAAAGAGATCATAATAGCATCTGCCTGCTAGGACTGTTCATTCAAAAAAATTTTTTTTAATTAAGTATCTACAATATGCCAGGTGCTGTTCTACCTGCTGGAGATATCTTTTTCCCTGCCCCTCTCTGCCTTCCCTTTCCACACAGCTTTGTAAGCCATACACCCTGTCAACTCAGCCTTCTGAACGTCTCTCCTACCCACACCCTTTCTTCTGTCCCAACCGAGACTCCTGCCCTGGTTCAATTCCCAACACTTCTTGCCCAGGATCGTGCCACAAACACCACCCTGGGCTCCCAAGCCCTAGTCTCTTTCCCATCAATCTCTTCCTGGATGGCAGCAAATTGGGCCATGCCCCTTGCCTTCTTGAAATCCTCTCGTGGCTCCTCAATGCCCTTAGGACAAAGTCCAAGCTCCCTAAATGTCCAACAAAATCTTCCACGACCGAATTCATACAGAAGTTTCCATTAGACCTCCAACACCACATCTCTGGCAGTTCACATTCACACATCAGGCTGTCTCTCATCGCTGCCTGTACGCAAACCACCGCAAACACGCCGTCTCCAGGTCTCAACTCCGACAGCTCCTGCTTCTCCCGGAATGTTTCCCTACCCGTGCCTCGCCTGGGTTCCCTCCACGTTCCACTCTGCCCCCGCTTCCCGAACATCCGCAGGTCCGTGAAACGGCGTCCTCGCCTGTCTCTCCTACCGACCGGGGCTTCTTGCGAGCTGAGCCAGACACCGCGGCTCGTGACGCTTCGCGCGATGGGGCCAATTCGGGCCTCAGAGCTTACCTCTTGCTCTGTGACCACAGACCTCTAACTGCACGGTCTCGGGGAGCAGCACGGTGGCCCACCTGCCACACGCCTGAGAGAACTCAACACCGGCGCACAGCCTTGCCGACACCACCCAATCACGGCCTTCTCCTCCTCCACAGCCCGCCTCCAGCATCCGGGCCCCCGTCCATCTCTGCCTGCCTACTGGCTGCCCGGGAGCCCGTCCCTAACTCGTGAGCGAAAAGGACCCTGGTCTTTGTAGTCCCCTGACGAAATATGGGCAAAGGGACTGAGAGTAGAACTCCACTTCCCAGGAAGCGCCGCGCCCCAGTGGCGGGAGACGGTCAGGTACCTTTGAATCAGGAAGTTCTTGTTTGGCCAGTTGGGAGACAAAGTCTCCAAATTGCTATGGAAACAGACCCACTTACCTGGAACCCCCGGAATATCTTTCTGCCCGAGAATCTCAAAATGCTTTGCTCCGTCATGGCTCCACAGGGTGAGACCAGACGTGGGGGGTAAATTCTGTACCCACTGCCTGCCTGCCTGCCATCTCCCAGATGGCACCAATAAGGCCTGCTACATACATTCAGCACCTACTAGATGCCTGCCTGGCATAAGGAGCCACTCCCGTGCAGACTCTGTGGAAGCCCTGGCTTATTAGGGCAGATCCTGATGTTTTCCAGAGACAGGCCAGAGCTGGGCCTTTACTCTTTCAGGGTCTCTGTTTACCATGGAAAAGACAAATGTGGGCTAGGATCCTATCCAGGATCTCTGTCTAGGATTCCATAGCCCCAGACCTCCTGCAGCCCCACGTCTGCGCCAATAGCCATAACTTCCCCAGGGATGCATCCCACATGACAAAGCTCTTCTGGTACCCCCTCCCCAAACACCGTTCCCCACCACGCCTCTGAGGGCCAGGTGAGAGGAGCCGAGGCCCTGCAAACGCTCAGGCAGGCATGTGAGAAAGCTCTTTACTGGGGGGTACAGCAAGGAGGAGCAAGGCCATCTCCCCCTACCTGCCCCCACCCCCTCCTAGGGCCCGACGGTGAAGGGGGTCTCCCCCCCCCCAGACACCGGACCACCACTGTCTTTGGTACAATAAATAGAAAACAAGGGGGGGAGAGGGGGCCAAGGGTCCAGTCCTTACGGGGAGGGTGCGCCTAGACCCCTCTCCTTGACCCCCTGCCCCAGGCCCCAATCAGTGCAGGCCTCACCCACCCCAGCTGGGTAGCAGCAATTCCAGTCAAGGGGAGAGATGAGGATGGGAGCCCAGGGCCCCCAGATGGGGGGTATGGCTTCAGGAGGGGCCCCAGGGAGGGGGCTGGGTCATGAGCTGGCTGCCGTGCTCTGGGGTACACCACGGAGGCCCAAGCGAGGCCCCAGAGTGGCAGGGTTATCAGGGGGTGGGAGGGGTGGACGACCTCCTGTCATCCGAGTCCGGAGGGCTGAGGCAGCCGGGTGCTGGGGGGCAGGCGCTGGGTGAGGTGGGGAGCAGTCCGGAGGGCCGCCCGCCAGGCTCACATCCATCAGCTCTGGGGGTGGTGGTGAGGTTGGTGATGGGGGACGGCCAAGGCATCGGGGTTGGGGGGGTAACTGGACCCCGGCCCCTGGCAGTGACGAGGCAGAGGCAGGGGCCTGATGTGTCTTGTGGGGCACATCACCCCCTGCCCAGGGGCGCAGCGGCTGGGAGGGTGGGACCTAAAGGAGCAAAGGAACAGTGGGTGATGGAGACCCAGGTCCTGAAGTCCCAGATACCCCACTACCCACCGCCCAAGGCCCCAAGGCCCCAGTACCTGGGGGCTGTTCATCTCACAGTCAGTGATGGGGGGCCCAGGGCCCCCACAATAACGGTTGCTGTATCGGTAGGTCCGGTTGTCACTGGAGGAGCCGCTGGAGCCTCCTGGAAGTGCCAGGGGAGGAAATGAGGAGAAGCCTTAAGTGAGGAGAGGTGGTGGCTGGGTTTTTGGGTGGCTGAGTCTGGTTCGTGACCCAGGCCCAGGCCTGGGCCTTGGGACCAGAGCCTATTTGAAGGATGGGGCCCAATTTTGAGATTACAGGTCAGAGCTCAGTTTTGGGTATCAGAGTCAGAAGCAGTTTTAGAAGTGTTAGCCCAAGCTCGGTTTCAGAGATCAGGTCACGGCCAGTCAGAGCTCTCTTTGCCCCACCCACTCTGGAGTTCAGGATGGCGCAGCTTCACAGCTCTAGGTGAAGGCCCAGTGGGGCAAGGTCCCCCAGGTCAGGCCGAAGCGGAGCTGCCCCCCACACCCCGTTCGACCCCCCCTGGCACTGGGCACCCACCAGAGCTGGAGATGGAGCTGGCGGTGCTGGAGGAGGGACAGGTGTCAAGGGGTGCGGGCGAGGTGGAGGCACTGCTGCCTGCCGGGCCCGTGTTGGTGGCCTCATCAGCCGTGCGGCGGAAGAAGCCGTGCTGCAGAGCCCCCAGTGGGCTGATGCGGGCGGCGGGCTCATACTCCAGCATGCGCAGCACCAGGTCCTGGAAGCGGAGGTAGTCGGCGGGGCTGTGGCCCGGCTCCCCCGCCCGCCGGCCCCCGGGCCCGCCCGTCTGCACGCCCAGCACCTCCTGCAGCCGCCGTGTCCCGGGGCCCTGGTAATCCTGGCAGGGAGGGGGTGGGAGGGGGGGCAAGAGAGTGGCCGTCAGTGGGCAGGAGGGGCAGGGAGACACACACGGGGAAACAAGAGGCACAAGAGAGAAAGTGAAGGAGAGAAGCTAAGAAGAGTTGTGGGGCGGGTAGGAGAGATGGGGTGGGCCAGGACAAAGGAAAGGACAGACAAGGGGGAGAGGAAGGAAGGGAAAGACACAAGGGAGAGGAAGCAGGGAGAAAGGAAGCCCCAAGTGTGAGAGAGTGAGGGGCCACCAGGGTGGGAGGAGCGGCGTGGGGCAGGGGCCGCACCTTCCTGAGTTCCTTTGTCCTTCGTAGGGTCCAGCCACCCCCAGGCAGCCGTTCAAAGTACTTGCGAGCCTTGGGTGCCTGGTCCAGCATGGGGGCTGGTGGGATGCCCAGCACCTCCACAATCCGGTTCATCTGGTCCACCTGTGAGCAGGTGGGCAGTCCGGGTCAGTGGGCCAGCCAGGCCTCCGCCCCCTCCAGCACACCCCACCCCCTCCCTGGGAGCACACCTCATTGGAGCCACTGAAGAGGGGCTCTCCGGTGTGCATCTCCACCAGGATGCAGCCCAGGGACCACATGTCAATGGCCAGGTCGTAGGGTGTGCCCAGGAGCACCTCAGGTGACCGGTAGAAGCGGCTCTGGATGTACTGATAGATCTGGGGACGGAGCGGGGGAGAGGGCAACAGTCAGAGGTCCCAGGCTCCCAGCGTGGTGCCGCTGACATACCCAAAGCCAAGACAAGCTTCCTGCCACGAAAATGGAGCATGGGAGTTCCAAGCCTTGAGGTTATCAGCACCCACTTTCCAGGAGCCACTACCATCATTTCATTCATCAGCCTCAGAAGTCTCTGCTGGCCTAGTCTGACCCTGATCTCCATCCCGAAGCCTGACTCTGGACCGCTCTTGGTCATCAGGGGTTGGCAGGCAGTGAGCCCGGGCCCTTCCCACCCACCCAGTCCAGACCCTTTTCAAGCCATCTCAAATGCCTGCTCACACGAAGCTGCAAAACTAAAGCACCCGGCCCCCGACTCCCTCCTCAGTTTAAAGAGCACAGCGTAAGCAAAACTTAGCCAAGTGCCGCTCCTGGCTCAAAGCCAACCTGACTCCACCCTGCCCACTTCTGACAGCCTCAAAACTGGCCCTGCCTCCTCAGGCTTCTCTCTTTCTTTCCCACTGGGTACTATACCCTGCGGCCCTCTCCTTTACCTCCCCCATCCACCGGCCTTACAACTCTGTGCCGCCAATGCCCCATCCCAATACTACCCTTCGGGGACGGCCACCTCGGGCTGCACCCTACAACCCCCGCCCCGCCCCGCCCCGCCCCTCCGGCGCCAGCCACTAGCTGGCCCCGCCCCCGCCACACCCACACCGCGAGCCCCGCCCCCGGGCCGCGCCGCGCCGCACCCGCTGGCCAAGCTGGCAGGAGCTGCCGAAGTCCACGATCTTGATGGCGCTGCGCTTGGGGTTGCAGAGCAGGATGTTCTCGGGCTTGAGGTCGCAGTGAATGATGCTGAGCTCGGGCGTGGCCAGGAAGAGCAGCGCCGTGCAGAGCTGCTGCGCCAGCTTCCGCGTCAGGTTCAGCGAGACGCCGCGGAAGTGCGTGTTGCGCAGGAGGTCGTACAGGTTGTAGGAAAGCAGCTCGAACACCAGGCACAGGTGGTTCCGGAACATGAAGTGCCGCTTCAGGTGCACTGCGGGCAAGGGGATGGAAAGGGGACGACGGAGAAGCTGAGGCTCAGAGAGGGCCAGGGGCGGCCTGGGGTACACAGTAATAAAAGCGGCCGGAAGCCGATCGGGGACTCTGCTTCTGCAGCGCCGGCCAAACTGTGGGGTGCCCACGGGAAGCGGCTGCTAGTCAGGGTGTTTTTATATCGTCTAGAACTTGACTCACATCAAGAGAATGATTTCCTTGATTAAGAGAAGTTCATTCTCTGCAAGTCTCTGTCAAACTTTCTGATAAACCAAAGAGAACGTTTCCCTTTGGCGCCGATGGGTCTTTAATGCCCTTCTGCATTTCCTCATTTAATTTTGTAACATTCTTTTAGTCTCAGTTCTGTTTATTTTTGTGGCAGCGGACACTCACTTTCCATTTAGGGTAAGGATGTGTATTTAAAGAAACACACTCTTTCTGTCCACTTGCTTTTTGTAAGAGGAATCAGTATGGGAAAGAAGAAAAATACTGACATAGCCGTTGAGAATACAGGCGCTGGAGCCCACTGCCTGGTGAGATCATAGCCCCCAAGTGCAAATGCGGTGCCCTTATGCAAGTGATAGCACCTGATGCTTCTGTCTTCTTCTCCAAGCTGTGGGCCAAGATGCCCCTTCCCCCCAGAGCTGTGGTCAGACTGAAACCAGTTGATTCATGTAAAGTGTTTACATCAGGGCTTGACCCTTAGCAAGCACCCAATAAACCCCGACCAGCACCATCATGGGAATGGGGCAAAAGTTATGAAGGCGGAAGGAGAATCACTGATGTCAGGGAATTACAGACCAGCCCCTGCCCTGAAGACACCCGCCCCATCCTGGCCTCACCTATGTAGTACTTCATCTCTGTGTCGTGCTGGTTCATCAGCTCCAGCAGCCGCAGCTCAATCTGGGCCTGGTTCAAGAAGGCCTTTTTGTTCTTGATGATCTTGATGGCCACCAGCTCCTGGGTCTGATGATCATAGGCTTTCACCACCTGCCGGGGTGGGGGCATGTCACAAAGTGAGGAAATGGGGGGAGCAGGGCACCACTTTTTTGTGGGTCAACATCAGTGGGTGCCCGTGCCCCCCGATCCCGGGGTCAGGGTGGAGAGGGGCCTCCCACACCTGGCCAAAGGAGCCTTTGCCGATGAGTGAGTCAATCTCGTAGCGCTCCAGCCAGCGCTCGCCACTGCGCACAATGTAGTCGTGGTTGTCATCGTCGTAACCATGGTTCAGGACCTTCTTCTCCTTCTTGGTGCTCGAGTCCTGAGGTGGCGCTTGCTGGGCCCGCCGCTTCTTCTTCGCATAGTATACCTGCCCAGCCAGTCAGCCAGAAGATAAGGACGGCTGAGTGACCTGTGCCGGCAGGCAGGACCCCTTGGCCCCCAGCCGGGTCCCCTGCCCTCCCCCGCCCCCGCCCACCTCATTGATGTGCTTGTAGGTCTTGATGAGGTCCACGGAGAGCTTGCGCAGCGGGGCTGAGGTCGCGTCCCGGAAGGCCAGGGGCAGCCTCCGTGGCAACAGCCGCACATCAGGCAATACCTGCGGGGTCGGGGCAGGGGGTGGGCATGAGGAGAGGCCTTCACCTCCGACCACCAGAGGCAGAACCCTCTGGGTGGCTGAGTCATCGTTACCACACACAGATTTACTTGGTTACTGTGTGACAACCCCACCAGGATAGAAATTCCCCAAGGGCAGAGACTGTCTTGTTCTTGCTGTATCTGCAGTGCCCGGAGCACGGCCTGGCACATAGTGGGTGGTCATCAGAGATTTGCTGAGTGAATGAATGGTCAACTGTTTACCCTTGACCTTTCCTCCCACACCTTTATTGCCTTCTGAACCTCTGTGGGAGAGATCAGATAGAAGACGTGGGTTCTGTCCTTCCCGATCCTTTGCCTGAGACCATCCATTCTGGACGGCCCATCTTGAGGGCTGCCATCATGCTTTACCCGTGGGGTCTTCCCATCCCTCACCCCCAACTCTGCACATTTTTGCCCAGCTTTTCGGGATCCAGCACCCTGGACCTTCTACTCCATCCTGCTTCAAGCCCTACAGTTCAGAGCCTTGACAGTCTCCACCCCTGAGTATCTTTACTCTGTACCCTAAGATGCTCCTGGCTCCAAGATCCTTTGGGCTCAAACTTCACCCCCTTTCACCCCACCCGCCCATCTCTCACTCTGGACCTTTCTTCCTTTGTGAACCTTTACTGAGTGTTTCCTAGGTGCCAGGCGCTGTTCTCAGCATTTTACATGCATTTCATTACCTTGTTTAACCTCACAGCAACCCTGCAAGGTGGATATCATTCTTGGTTCCGTTTTACAGAACAGAAAACCGAAGCAGGGAGAACCTGAGTCATTAACCACCATGTCAGGATTTGAACCCAGGCTCTCCAAACAGCAACTCCTCTATTATCTTCTACTCCAGATGGGCCCTTCCTGCCCCCGGGAGACTGCTCTGGGCAACCTTTCACTCCCAAGACCCTTCTATCCCCAGCCTCCCCCTGCCCCAGGAAGGTGAGGAGTCAGCTGAACGCATACCTGCGTGTGCTCCTGGGGCCCCGGGAAGCCAGAGAAGGGACCATGGCCTGGTGGGACGGCCATGGTGGGCTCAGAGGGCCGCAGGGGAGCGAGGCCTGGAGCGGGAGCCCGGCCGGGGGGCGCCTTCTCGCATCCTGCACCTCGGCTGCCACCGCCGCTGAGACCTGAGAGCAGGCGGGAGGCAGGGGAACAACATGGAACAAGGGGATGTGTGGGACAGGGCCAGGCAGAAAGAGGTGGACATCAGAGAAAGAAAGCAAGGCACAGGAGGAGGAGAAAAAGGACAACAGGTGGCAATGAAGAAAGGGGACAGAGCGAAGTGGTAGGGCAGGGGGGTGGTGGTGGCACAGCGAAGTCCCTCAACAAATGATTACCAAATAAATGAAGGAGGTGGCACAAAGAGGGGAACATGTGAAAGGGGATGATTGGAAGCCAGGCAGGGGTATAGGCCATGACAGGAAAGGACAGAAAGACACCAATAATCGGGGGGAGGAACAGAAGAAAAAGATAGAAACCACAGACAGTATAGGGAGGAAGGTTCACTCTTTGCTTCCCATTTCTGCTTGTGGCCCTCCCCAGCGCCCCCTCACACAAGATCCTGCCCTCCTGCAGTCTTCCCTGATTGTCAGGATCTCCTGTCTTATCACAGCAAGGTCCCTGCACTTCAAGATCTACCCTTCCCAGTAAATCCCTCAATCCAGAACTCTAGGATCCCCCCAAACCACATGAGAGAACTCTGGGCCCCCTCCAAACCCACAGCAGAGTCCTCTGCAGGCCCCTAAAACCACATCAGGGTCCTAGGACCACACCAAGGCTATCTTGTTATACAGAGTTGTCCCTACATAAGAGTCCTGCCCTATGACATTCTCGTGCATTAGGGCATCCTCTTCCCAGGGGACCCTCCCCCTATCATGCCAAGCCCTCATCCCTACACCATTTCCTCCCATATTAAGGACCCCCCACCCCCCGCACGTACTTTCTCTTCCCACCCCAAGGCTCCCCCCTTTTACCCCCCCCCCCCCCCCCCCAATCAAGGCTCACTTTTCCTGATGGGAGCAAAGAGGAGGCGTCGTCTCTCAGCTCGCCCTTCTCTCCCCTACACTGGATCTTCCCCTCCTCCCCCCATCCAATATTCCTACCAGGGCCCTTCTCCAGTTACTCCTTTCTACATCAGGGTCAAACCACAACTGTGCCCATTCCTAGAAGGCCCCCAGAACCAAATTCCCCAAATATCACATAGAGTTCTCCCCTCCCAGAGTACCTGCCACACCAAAATCCTCTCCCCACAGGCCTTCTCCCATGTCAGTCCCTTTCTCCTATGCCAAGCCTTGCCACTCCATGATCCTTCCTCTCTCTTGGAACTCCCCCGCCCCTCACCCGAAACAACCTCTTCCCTGGGGCCCTCCCAGCACCCACCCCCTACCCGGGTCAGGGCTGGCGCGGGGCCCACGGGGGGCTGGGGCGCGGTGGGGCCCCCAGTGGGGTGGGCGAGCGGCCAGCATGGCGGTGGTGGCGGCAGAGAGGAGACGGCCGCCTGTCCCGGCCCGGCCGGCCCGGCAAGCCCCGCGACGGGGAGGGCAAGCGGGACAGGCGGCCCGGTGGGTGACAACAGCAGCAGCCGCCGCCGCCGCCGGGGGCGGGGAGAGGAGGGAACGAGGGTCAGCCCGGGGCACGCGGGGGAAGGGGAAAGCAGGTGGACGGGGGAGGGGCGGGTTAACTCTCGCCCCGCCGCCCCGCCCCGCGCAGCCACCCGCCCCTGGGGACCCAGGCGTCCCGCCCCCCACCCTGGAGGCCCGCCCCGGTCGGCGGAGCCCCGGCGGGCGGGGCCGGACTGAGCTTGGCAGTCCGCACCTGCCATGGCAACAACCGTGCCATTGGCCGCTGCTGCCAAAGGCTCAGCCAATCGCAGTTCAGAACAGCTGTTGCTAGGCAACGACGATGCAGCCAGAGGAGCCGAGCCCAAACAAAGGGCGGGAGCGGGGCCCCGCTACCCCCTCCCAGCCGCCCTCCTAAGACTGCTCCCTCGGGCTCGGCCCCTTCCAAGAATCCGACTATGAATAGCCAGGCACGGCCTGCACCTGCCCGCCGCCCCCCTGCTCTCTCCTCCCTGGGCCTCGTGCTAAGTCTGGCAGCGACGCGGGCAGGGCGGGTCCGTACTGCCCCCTCCCCGCGAGCTCGTGCAGCCCCACCTGTAGCCGCGTTGTTACCTGAGGGCGCGGGCAAGGGGACTCAAGCTGCTCGGGAAGCCCGAGCTCAGACCTGCCCACTGGCTGAAGATACCCGGCGGACGCGGCGACCCAGGGCCCCGATTACCCAGTAATGCAACCAGCAAAATGGCGACCACAACAAACCGGCCCCCCCAGGCTCCGCCCCCACTCCCCCCCCGTTCTCTTCCCCCACGTGACCCAGGGTAACACTCCGCGCCTGCGCGCAGCGGAGCTTACCCGCAGACATGCACAGTTAAGCTATCAACCCCGCCCAGGCGCCGGAATCCGGGTTGCGGCTGCGCAAAAGGCAACCAAGAAAGGAGCATGCGCACGACTGACCGGATGAGCGTGCCCATCCCACCACCGGGCCAGTTGACGAACGGCGCATGCGCCCTGTGGAAGAGCGGTCGCTGAGTGATCAGCCCCCAGGAGTGATGGATGGAATTTTTGTTTTTCGGTAGGCTGGGCTTGAACTCACAACCCTGAGATCAAGACCTGCGCTGAGATCAAGAGGTCCACGCTTAAGCGACTGTGCCACCCAGGTGCCCCTGGATGAGTCTTTTAATAGAAAAACACGCGTGAAACAGTAGCAACACAACCTCTTGGCAATCCCGATGGCGCGCGGCTTCAGTTCTTCACCTTGGGAGGTGGCCTGTGAGAGGAAGGAGAGGGGGGATTCAGAGCTTGCCGCCATCCGGGGCACTCCTACCAAGTGCTGAGCCGCAGGGCTCGTCTGGGTGGGCTGCCCGCCCCTGCTCACCTGTACACACCCACCACCACCGCGTGGTCTCTCTCGTACGGCTCTAAGGTCAACTGCTCCTGGGGCTTCATGTTCTCCTGCTGCATCTTCTTCACTTCAGAGGCAAACACAGCCTCAGCAGACGCCGTGGAGTCAATGCAGTTGGCCTGCAGAAGAGAGAACTGGAAGCTTGCCGCAAGGCTTTGGGCTGTTGTCCCTGTTTTCTGCTCTTCAAATCACAGGTTCTTTGTTTTCACTGCAAACTCGGTGAAACTCAGGTTTTGGAAATGTAGGGAAAGACTTCATTAGAGAAGTTTTCAGTTTGGTTTGGATTTGGAACAGGAAGACTTCAACAGAGACCTATTTATCTTAAAGCCAGTGTTTCAATTTTACACCCAGGGTTCCCCCCGCCCACTTCTTCTTTAACAATGTAATAATGCTGAGAATAGGGCGCCTGGGTGGCTCAGACGGTTAAGCGTCTGCCTTCGGCTCAGGTCATGATCGCAGGGTCCTGGGATCGAGTCCCGCAGCGGGCTCCCTGCTCCTTGGGAGCCTGCTTCTCCCTCTGCTTCTCTCTCTCTCTCTGTCTCTCATGAATAAATAAATAAAATCTTTAAAAAAAATAATAATAATGCTGAGAATACTAAAACAAATGTAGCAAAAGGCTAACAAATGGTGAATCTGGCTGAAAATCTTTATTTCAAAATAAAACGTTTTTTGAAATGCATCTAGCATTCATCTAAAATTTATTTTGTACCAGGCTTTATTCTAAACACTACTTATTGATAAATTTAATGCTTACATCAACACTAAAAGAGATACAACTAATATTTCTACTTGACAGGTGAAGAAACAAGCACACAGGTTAGGTAACTTGATGAGTCAGAGCAAGCTGGAATTCAAACTCAAATGGTCAACTCAGCGATCATGCACCTGACCACTACTGATCATTCTACTGCCTATTTAAAACCGAAGTCTTTTTAGTTATGTAGACATTTTTCATCATGTCCTATTTGACTAGGGGTGCGGGGGCAGGGATAGATAGGCTGGGAATAGACTGCCTGCATTAGGAGGATGGAGGCCCCCTTGTTTTTGACTAGCTGCTTGGCAGTTACAAAGAAAGTACTACCATCCCATCTTAGACTTCTCTAAGCCCCGCACCTTAATAGAAATCACAAAGTGTCCTCCATTACGAAGGAAAGTGTGGGCATTCAGGGCTACAATCCGGGTCTGGTCTGGCTGGGCCACATCGGCAAAGATCACATCCACCATTGCTAGGGAGAAAGAAGTGGCAGTTACAAGCTGGATCCACCCCATCTTCCCAGCTCCTCCCATGAGGCCTGCGCCCCATCACCAGCAGGTTTCTGGCAGTCTTCCTGCTTCCAGTCTCCCTTCCCCCATTGATTCCCTCCCTCCACAGTGTCCCCAGGATGGGTCCAAAACCCAGTCACACCATCCATTCATTCCTCTTGTAAACCATGATTGCCACCTACTCTGTGGCCAGCCCTGGGCCGGGTGTGGGGGACAGAGAGACGAGTGAGACCCGGACCCTGCCCTCGAGACGCTCCCAGGTCTGGGGGGAGACAGACACGTCATCAAAAAAAGCAAGTAAAGGTGAGCACTTACAGGCAAGAGTGTCTGTGGGATTGTCAAAGGAAAATAAGTTGGAGGACAAAAGGGTATGGTACGAATGCATGGGGAAAAAAAACAACTCAGAATCAGCAGCATGTGAAGTATTACTATTTTTAAGCCAGTGTGACTGAATAAAACAAACAAAAACATGGCATAATGAAAACTGACTTTTTTAAATTGGGAAAAGCAGACATGAAATTGCTCATACTGGTTACCTCTGAGGGTGGTTTATAAGGAATTCCAGTTTTACATTATACTTCCAAATTTTTTTTTTTTAAAAACACAGTAATATTCATAATGGGCCCCTCTGGGCCAGACCACACTCAGTTTGTGCTTTCTGGGTTATGATCGCCCCAGATGATGAGGAGGAGGACCTCTGAAGGGGGCTGTTATACATAAGCCAGCGGCAGCATAAAAAGTACCATGTTTTAGAGGTAGGCAGGATGTATGGGAGCACCCAGGGAGAGGGGCAGGAGAGATCGAAGGAAAGGAGGTCCGCCTCTCCGGGGTGCCAGACACCCAAGCTCCACGACCTCACCTGGCTCCCCTCACCCTCTTCCTTCCTACAGACTCAGGAGGCCTGCTCATCCACTGTGATTCCATTCCGATCAGGGCTCTGGCTACCTCTTCCAGGAAACCTGGAGTGGCCTGGCCTACACAACCAGAGCCAACCCCTAGACCCCTCACCGATGAGCATGCGGTATTTGTGTGGGTGCCGAGCATCCTCAATAACAGGAATAATGTTGGTCCTCTTCTTGGCCAAGTTAATGAGGTCACGGCCAGAGCGGTGGGAGAACTCAACTGCATAGACTAGACCGTCCTAAAAGAAATCAAGTAATAAAAACACCGATACCAGTTCTTAGATGGAACACCTACTTTGGGCCCAAACACTACATGTAGCATCCATTCAAATCCCCGAATCAAAACTCTTTCGTTTGACAACTGTTGTTGCCAAGGGTTATTCAGTCCCTCTGCACTTGATCTGAGAGCCCAGTCCCCCAATACAGTCTTCAAACCAGGAAGCCAGGGCACAGCGATGAAGTCCTAACAGCTAAGAATACTTACAATGGGCCAGGCACTGCTCTAAGTACTTTACAGAAATTCACTCATTTCTCTTCACAGCAACCTGATTTTCCAGGGTGGTAAACTGAGGCTCAGAGAGTTTAAGTAACTTGCCAAAAGCCACCTCCCTGTTAAATGCCCACACCAGAGCCTGGGATTTGTAACCACTAAATGACACAGCCTACGGTCATGTGGAGGAGCTGGGGGTCCTGAAGTGAGATGTGTGGGGGCCCGCTAACCAGGGAGCCTGCACAGCGACACAGAAATGCAGGACCAGAAACTGACATCTGTTCTTTTCAGAGAAACCAGAAGACCAGATTTGGAGGCATACATTTTTAAAGAGGGCCACCAAATCCAACAGTCTCTACCCTAGGCCCCTCTAACTGCACTTACTCCAACACACATATCCCTTCCCTCTAGACCAAGACCTCAGGAGTGAGACCAAATGAGGCTTTGGAGACCAGATGCTTGAAGCTGCTCCTTCTACCACAAGCACTCTGAAGGAAGGGCCTAGCCCCAAGCCACACGGTGCAGGGAAGCAGCCAGGGCCAATGACTGCAGGCTTGTTGAGAGGCAGCCTCTCCCTCCCTTCCACCTCACCACCTGCCCTTACTCGCCCCTCCCTCCCCTCCATCCACTCACCGGGCCTACGATGTCAGAGACGTGGGAGACAGTGGTGCCTGATGCAGCCCCAAGGTAGAGCACCTTGGCCCCTGGCTTGATATGGATCTGATCCACGCCGCCCAGGATCGCTGCTGCCAGCTTGGAGCGGAAGGGGTTCCAGGCACGGTACTCGATTTTGTCGTCTCCCTCCTGGGCCGGGAGAGATGGGGAGGGAAGTCAGTGCCAGGCTTTTCTGCTCGACCCCACGGCCTTAGCCATAGGGCCCTGGGCGCTCGTTCATTGTTCAAGAAATGAACACAGGTGCACATTGGTGACCAGGACAGATGCAGTATCCGCCCTCTCATGGAGGTTACTGACCCAGGTAGAAGGGGCAGGGACAGACAATAAACACAGAGATAAAAGATCATACCCGTTACCAGCAAGACCTGTGTGTTCATTCACCAAACATTCGCTGTGCAGCATATACTGTGGGTCAGACCCTATGCCAGGCACTAGGGATGCACAGTGAATGAGACCAAGACCCTTGTCCTCAGGGAGTAAGTATACACTGAACTAACACATGTGGTGCTGTGGCCAGTGACAGCTGCTAAGGCAAAGACCAAGGAAGGAGGACATGAAGTAGGGGGGATGGGCTGAGGAACATGGGAAAATGAGACAGGGTAGCCAGGGAAGAGCCCAGAAGGAGACATTTGCAGTAGACCCGAAGGAGGTGGGGGCCAAGCAAGTTACCTGGGGAAGCGCATTTGAGGCAGTAGGAAAGGCAGCAGAAAGCCCCATGCAGGAATGTGCTTGGCCATAAAGAAAATGACACAGGATAGTAGGGCAGAGTGTGGGCAGTGAGGGCCGCTTCTGACAGACTGGGTGGTGCAAGGTGGCCCTGTGAGAAAGGGAACGAGCCCCACACACAGCTGGGAGAGCAGTATGCAAGGCAGAGGGAAGAGCAAGGTCTCTATGGCTGGAAGATACTAGGTCAGGGGGTAGGGAGGGGGAGCTAGACTGTGCAGGGTCTCCTGGGCCACCCTGAGGACCTGAAGGCAATGGGGATCTGACTTATGTATTATGTATTAAGATGACCCCCCCGGCTGGCATGTGTAGGACACGTGGTGGGGTCAGGGAGACCAGACTGCTGGCTACCCTGTTAGCTGGGGCCCTGGTCTCACCGCAATTGAGACTCTCTTCTCTCCATAAACTGATTCTCCAGGGACCAGATTCTTGGTGACAAGTGCATCTTCCTTTCCTCGACAAATGAAGACACCTAAGTGAGGAGACCAGCACAGGGTGAAGACTCTGGGCTGCACCCCACCCCACCCCACCCTCAGCAGCTCCAGGCCCTCCTCACTCACCTTCATGCCGATGCGGTTCTACCATCACATTCTTCCCTGACTGGTTTCCTCTTTTCCCTCCCCGACCACGACCCCGGTTGCCACCAGACTGGAAACCTCCACCTACAAGGCAGAGAGGCAGTGAGAGAGGGAGATCCCATGATCTCTTCCCTCCCCGAGCCCCAAGCCCAGGCAAAGCCTCCTGATCATTTCCCCCCACCCCTCAACGTCACTCACCACCTCGTCCTCCTCCTCCTCCTCGGCCTCGGCCCCTAAAGCCGCCACCACGACCTCTGCCCCCGCCAAAGCCTCCTCGGCCTCCACCACGACCACCACGGTCACCAAAGCCCCCTCGGCCACCGAAGCCGCCCCCACGGGGGCTGAAACCTGTAGCGGCCACAGAAAGGGGAATCAGAGCAATGAGGTTTGAGAAGTCATGTCTCAAAGTCACACCGGGCGGTGTCCACAATATCCACAACAGCAGAAAAATCAGGACTAACCCAGACGTCCGTCAGCAGCATGGGCAGAATAAGCAACAATGACAAGGATCTACAGTTACATACAACAGGTAAACAGATCCTAGAGTCATAATGTTAAGTGCAAAAGCAAGTTGAAGAAAACCACATCCAACACAGTATCTTTTATAAAGTTCAGCAACAACTGAAATTAAACAATGTCATGCTGTAACCCACCTGCCACGCCCCCCCCCCCCCCCCCCCCCCCGGAAGAGGCAAGGGGATGATAATGCAAAACTCACAACACTGGGGATTTGGGTGGGGGGGGGGGGGGCTGGAAATACCTAAGTAGATGTAGGTTACTGGCAACGTTCTGCTTTTGTTGGTCAGACAGCAGATTTGCAGAATCCACTCTATTTTCAGTGTTAGTGTGAAGAGGCGAAAACACCACGTGTATGTGCACATCATGGCAGTAGGGTCCCCCAGACCCTGGGAACATTTCCATGCCCTCCCACTCCTGAACTTGGGTCTGGAAGCAAAGGGCCAACCCCCAAACAGAGGAGAGGTGGGCATGATGTCTTTCCTGCTACCCGATCTCCCTGCTCGCAAACTTGCAGAAGTCTCTCCTAGCTCAGGGAGGAAAAAAACAAGAATGAAAAATCGAACTGACCTTTATGGATGAGTGACAGTGCATAAGCCATTTAGGGCTTGTCAATGGGACTGAAAGTTGAAGGGAAAAAAAAAAGATCCAAGGAGACTTGATTTTCATCACCTCAGGTCACAGCAAACCTGTTCACTGAGCACGTAACAATGGTGGAAGGAGATGGAATTCTGATGCCAACAGATTCAGTATCTGGCTTTTCTGTACCAGTGTCCTAAGCTCCGCAGTACTTTCAGCAAATCACGAGTTATAAAACAATAGTGTGAAAATTAGTGATGCTTTAAAATGATCTCACATGATGTCAACTATTCAATAGTAAACTTGCCAGAGTTTTTTTGTTTGTTTGTTTGTTTTTAAAGATTTTATTTATTTAGAGACAGCGAGAGAGGGAACACAAGCAGGGGGAGTGGGAGAGGGAGAAGCAGGCAGTATGCAAGGCAGAGGGAACCTACGTCCCTACGTCGAGCAGGGAGCCCGATGCGGGGCTCGATTCCAGGACCCTGGGACCATGACCTGAGCCGAAGGCAGACGCTTAATGACTAAGCCACCCAGGCGCCCCCAGAGTTATTGTAAAGGTGCGTTACTATATTCACGCGTTATGAAAGCTTCACGCATTGTAATGGCGTTAAAGATGAAAATGTAGGGGCGCCTGGGTGGCTCAGTCGGTTAAGTGGCTGTCTTCAGCTTGGGTCATGATCTTGGGGTCCTGAGATCAAGCCCTGTATCAGGCTCCGTGCTTGGAGGGGAGTCTGCTTCTCCCTCTGCCTCTGTTCCTAACCACCCCCCCAGCTCTTGTGCACTCTCTCAAATAAATAAAATCTTTAAAAAAATTTTTTTAAACAATAAAAATGTAGAACTTTTCACCGTTATTACTAATTTAAGTGTTATAAATTAAGTTTCAGAACTCCTGAAGAGCTGTCTACCTTAACTCCCTTACTCCCTCTACAGTCTCCTGTCCACACGGCAGCTAGTGATTGACCTTTTCCAAACCACAAAATTGGATCTCTTCATCCCCCTGCCTAAATCCCTTCAATGGTTTTCCATCACATTGAAAATGCAACCAAAACTCCTTTCTCTGGCTTCCAAAGCTCGAAATCAGTGGATCTCACCTTTGACTAATCCCTAGAGCCCAAGCATAAGGCTCTTTAAAGTTGCCCAGGCGAGGGTGCCTGGGTGGCTCAGTTGGTTAGGCGACTGCCTTCGGCTCAGGTCATGATCCTGGAGTCCCAGGATCGAGTCCCGCATCGGGCTCCCTGCTCGGCAGGGAGTCTGCTTCTCTCTCTGAGCCTCCCTCCTCTCATGCTCTCTATCTCTCTCAAATAAATACATTTTAAAAAAAAATCTTAAAAAAAAATATAAAGTTGCCCAGGCGATTCTAAATGTGCAGCCTGAAGTAAGAACCACCATCACACGGCTCTGGCTTCCGCTGACTTTTATGACCTCACTCTTTCTATGTCAGGCCTCATGCTCTTCCTCCTCAAACTCCTTCTCCAGCTTCTAAACCTTTTTATACCTGCTGTTCCCACTGCCTGGCTTGAGACATTTGCTGGGCTCACCCACTTCCTCACCGCACTTAGGTCTTGGATGAAACGATCCTTCTTCAGAAGGGCCTTTGGGCTCCCTACCCTTTACCTGGCTTTCTTGTTTTTTCCTATCAATCATCACACGTGGCACTTTTTTATTTTATTACTGCCTGATTCCGGCACCAGATTCAAGGCCCCAAGGGACTGGGATGTGGGGTTGTTTTTTTTTTTTTTTTTTAGTTTTTAAAGATTTTGTTTATTTATTTGACAGAGACAGACAGAGCGAGAGAGGGAACACAGCAGGGGGAGCGGGAGAGGGAGAAGCAGGCCTCCCGGCAAGCAGGGAACCCAATGCGGGGCTCAATCCCCCGGGATCATGACCTGAGCTGAAGGCAGACACTTAACGACTGAGCCACCCAGGCGCCCCAGGGACCGGATGTTTGAATCGTTTTGGTCACACTGCATCCCCAGCACCATGCACAACACTCGGCACAAGTGTGGGCTCAATAAATATTAAGTGAGCTGAGCTGTCTGCTGATGACTTAAACCCCTGGGTTCTGCCTCAGGGGGAAAAAAGCACCCTCTCTGTTCATTCAGGAAGCAGGTGATGACGTGGTGACCAGAGCCGTGGTCCCCTCCCCTCAAGCAGTTCATGTGTCCCATACAGGGTGATGGAGATGCCACTCCCGACCCTGGAGAGTAAGGAAGGTTCATGGGAATCTTGCAAAACTTTATCTGTAAGACAGAGATACGGTGATAACACAGTGCCCACCACACAGAGCTGGAAAGAATAAATGACTTAAGACACACAAAGCACTTCCCTCAACACACTTCCTGGCACACAGTTTGAATATGAGTATTAAAATGAGGGGAGGGAGAGTCCCCCTGCCCTCCCTCTTAGGGGAGACACCACTAGGCCTAAGAGACTCTCAACCAAGGCCTGATGGAACAGAGATCCGAGCAGTGTGGCCATGGCAGGGGGCACTGGGGACATGAGTGTAAACTTTCAGGCCCAGGTACTCAAAACATATCTTAATTCACTTCAGGTCCTGGGGAGCTTACAACAATGTACTAAAAGTACCCACTCCTCAGGGAAACTACATATTCACACACACTTTTCCAGAAGTTTTGGGAGGAGGTTCCACGGACTCCCTGGTTTAAACCCTGCTCTCCTCCCACAGTCTTCCCCATCTCAAAAACTGGACACTCTATCCTTCCGGTTACACAAGCCCAAACCCTGAGGGATCCTTGACCCCTCTCTTATACCCACATACAAGCTGCTGGCTGCTGGCTCTATCTTCAAAATACATTTCCAAACCATGACAATGTGTCAGGCGGGTCCACTGCTACCACCCTGGTCCAAGCCACGTCACCTCCTCCCAGATCACGGCAACAAGCTTCCCACTGATGCACCTGCTTCCACTTCTGCTCCCCTGAAGTCCTTTACACACACAAGCCAGAAGGATCCTTTAAATGCATCCATCAGGGGCGCCTGCATGGCTCAGTCCTTGGGCGTCTGCCTTCCGCTCAGGTCATGATCCCAGGGTCCTGGGATCGAGCCCTGCATTGGGCTCCCTGCTCTGCAGGAAGCCTGCTTCTCCCTCTCCCACTCCCCCTGCTTGTGTTCCTGCTCTTGCTCTCTCTCTCTTTCTGTCAAATAAATAAAATCTTTGAAAAAAATATTAAAAAATAAAAAAAATAAATGCATCCATCAGACTCCATCATGTACCTGCTCACAATCTCCCCAAGGCTGCTTCTCTCAGACTCAAATCCTTAGGGGAGGGGCGCCTGGGTGGCTCAGTTGGGTTAAGCAACTGCCTTCGGCTCAGGTCATGATCCTGGAGTCCCAGGATCGAGTCCCACATCAGGCTCCCTGCTCAGCAGGGAGTCTGCTTCTCCCTCTGACCCTCCTCCCTCTCATGCTTTCTGTCTCTCATTCTCTCTCTCGCAAAAAAAAAAAAAAAAAAATCCGTAGGGGAGAACGGACTCTTTTAACAACTTCTGCAACTTTATATCCTAATACAATGAGGGAAGGGTTGGGAGGAAGGTGTATCCTCCATTTCTGGGGGAATCAGACTATAGGGTGCCTGCAGGCATGCCGGGGTCTGATGGAGATACACAGTCCAGCACCAGCCCCCCCCCCCCCCATTTCAACAGATCTCCAAATGCTGAAGAAAAAGGGAGTTTGGGAGGGGATACGTAGATCCACAAACCCAGTCCCCCCCAACCAGATGACCCCATCTCTCCACACATGGAGGGAAAAGAAAACGGAAGAAAAACAAAGACCTGCACTAAGAAACAGACCTTACGGGTCATAGTGGGAAGATTTCCCCAAACGATAGCGGAGGAAGTTGTGGGGAGAGGCACGACCTGATGGCCTGATTTAGAAAGACCTGAGACATCAGGGAGAAAGACCCTAATTTTGTTCCTCTTGAGAAGAACCATAAAGCTAACAATTAGAGACAATACTACTATGTTAAGCCCTGTGCTATTTTTCCCCCCAGCTTTCTTGAGATACAACTGACACTTAACATCGTGTAAGGCTACTGTTGATTTGTACACTTACATACTGCAAAAAGATTACCACAATATACTATTTTTTCTTAACATGATCTTGCTAAATTATAACCGGGAGCCATTTTACTGATGAGAAAACAGACTCAGAGGGTAAAGCCACTTGCTCAAGGTCACACAGTAGCTTAAGTAGCAAAGCTAGTACTGAAACTTTGAACCAAGACCTTTCTGAGGTCAAAGCCAGGACTCTCATCAATCTGCCACGAGGGAGGTGGGGTGGCTTCATCAGAATCTCGGGGAAAATCAAATGAATAAAATCACTCATGTCCTGTGACTATCTCCCTCCCCCACCCCATGCTAAGCCTATCTTGGGCTTGTGAAGGTTCATCTCACCGCGACTTGAGAATCACGATCACTCAAACCTCAGAGACCCGCCTCTCCGGAGAGTAGAGAGCGGGAAAGTGGGACAGAGAAGGCCACACACTGTCAAACCGGGAGTCCTCATTCACTTGGGCCCTCTCTGAGAAGCCTGGTCTGGGAGCTGAGGGGACGGTCATTGCGGCAGTGATACGGGAGGCAAACGAGGGTCCTCTCCGACCCCAAACAGGGACTCTTCACCTGTGAACCAGGACATTATCCCCAAATCCCACAGCCTGAGATCCAAGCCCCCAGATGCCTGGATCCAGACTCTGGGTCAGTGTTCCCGACTGCCAACCCCAGCCCAATAACCAAGACCCCTAATGACGGTCTCAATGAGATGAATCCTAGTTCAGGAACCCCCATTCCAGGCCCAAGACCCTCGACTCACGACCGTAACCCCCGAAGCCGGCCACAGACCTCCAGACCAGGAACCCGAACCCCGGGCTCAGCATCCATCACAGGGCGGAACCGAGCCCCTCTTTCCACAGGAGACCCGAACCAGGACGCCGACCCCACAAGGGACCGGATCCCCGGCCCCTAGGCCCCGCCCCTCCGACTCCGGCCTGGCACCCCGATTCCCGACGGGCCCAGTCCCCGACCCCGGACCCCAACCCCGGCCTGCACCTGGCTTCATGGCGAGAGCTCAGCTCCCCGGCTCAGGACTCTGCGGCGTCCCAGACTACACGAGCCCTGTGCTTTCGCACGTGGAAAGGAGCGCACGCGCGGCGACGTACGGCGCGTGACGCAGCTTCGCAACCCCGCCCCTCGGAGCCGCGGCTGCGGCCGCGGCCGGGCGCGCGCGCTGTAGGCGGGGCTTCGCAAGCCTCTCGGGGCACCGCCCCCCTCGGTCGCTTTGGTGTTGTCTTTACGCGCTGCTCGCGCCGCGGTCGCTATGGTGATCGCGCTTCCCGCTGCCTCTTAACTGGTGCAAGCCTCCCGGTAATCAGGGCTCATCAGCAGGCCTTCGCACGCCCTGTGCCCTCTTCCCGTCTTCTCTATTTCTTTTTTCTTTTTCTTTTTCTTTCTTTCTTTCTTTCTTTTCTTTCTTTCTTTTTTAAAGATTTTATTTATTTACTTGACAGAGAAAGCACAAGCAGGGGGGAGCGGCAGAGGGAGAAGGAGAAGCAGGCTCCCGGCTGAGCAGGGAGCCCGATGTGGGGCTTGGTCCCAGGACCCTGGGATCATGAGCGGAACCACCCAGGCACCGCATCTCTTCACTATTTCTAATTAACTTCCTAAGGTCCCCTCTACACCCAAAAGCTTTCCCTGACCCATTCCCTCCCCAAGAACAGGGAAGACTCTGGGCTCGCGTTCATGCACTTGATAAGCTAAATAAATGCACCGAGCACTGTTCTATGCGCTGAGAATATAGCAATGAACAACACATGCAAATCCCCACCCTTCCGGAGTTCATCTTCTAGTGGGAGAAACAGATACCAACCAAGATATTAGAAGGCAATAAAAGTGCTTTGGAGAAAATAACAGCAGGGAAGGAAGATAGGACTGTTGGAGGAGGGGTGACATTTTTTTTTTTTTAAGATTTTATTTATTTATTTTGACAGAGAGACACAGCGAGAGAGGGAACACAAGCAGGGGGAGTGGGAGAGGGAGAAGCAGGCTTCCCGCGGAGCAGGGAGCCCGATGCGGGGCTCGATCCCAGGACCCTGGGATCATGACCTGAGCCGAAGGCAGACGCTTAACGACTGAGCCACCCAGGCGCCCCGAGGGGTGACATTTCTTAATCCGTGGTCAAAGAATGCATCAGGTGACGTGGGCAGAGCTAAAAGAGGTGAGGAGTGAGGTATGCACCTATCTGGGGAAAGAAAGTTCTAGGTAGTGAGGATTATATGTGCAAAGGGCCTGGGGCAGGGAAAGTATGGAGGGTCGAGAAGCAGTGAGGGGTGTGGTTGGGGCAGAGTTAGCAGGCTGAATGGAAGGAGATGAGAGCAGGGAAAATTGTGTGGGGTCTTGTGTGCCACGGGGAGGACTTGGGCTTTTACTCTGAATGAGCTGGAGCTATGGAAGGTTCTTGAACAGAGAAGGGCTGTGATCTGACATGGGAGCACTCTGTCTGCAGGTGGGAAACAGAGTGTGGGAGTGACGGTGAGAGCAGGAAGACCAAGAAGGAGGCTGCTGCAGTGAATCAGGTAGCAGACAAGGATGGATAAGATCAGGGTGCAGGCAGAGCAAGGAGGGAGGAGTGAGCAGATTCTGCATAAGTATTGGGAATTTTGTGCCTTGTAGTTTTATAATATTAATATTTAGCCTCATATTCATTCCACAAAGCAAAACAAGTGCTACTATGAGAAATTACTAAAAACCTCCAGGAGAATGCACTGGTCTGTTCCATTCATTGCTGTATCACCCAGTACCTAGAACAAGGCCTGGCCCAGAGTGAGTGCTTCATTTGGTTGTTCTCTCTCTCTCTCTCTCTCTCTCTCTCACACACACACACAAACACACACACTGGCTAAGAATTTTCAGAGATTATGATTTTATTCATTTTAAAACTTTTTTTTTTAAAGATTTTATTTATTTATTTGACAGAGAAAGACACAGCGAGAGAGGGAACACAAACGAGAGAGGGAACACAAACGGGGAGTGGGAGAGGGAGAAGCAGACTCCCTGCCAAACAGGGAGTCCCGATGCGGGACTCGATCCCGGGACTCCAGGATCATGACCTGAGCCGAAGGCAGTCGCTTAACCAACTGAGCCACCCAGGCGCCCCCATTTTAAAACTTTTTTAAAAGTACGACATGCTTACAGAAAAGTGCATGCAACTGTACAGCTTTACGAGTTATCACAAAGGAAAGAATCCATACCACCACCACCCAACCCACAAATAGAACATTACCAGTACTCTAAAAGCCCCCCTGTGACCCTTACGTCTCTTTCACTATGTACCCTATTCCCACCTTGCTTTCTTCACTTCATAACATATCCTGGAGATCAGCACAGTACAGTGTATACAAATACGCCTTATTTTACCTTCATCTGCAGAGTTGTCCATCATGTAGATCAACTAGTCCCCTACTGATGGACATCTGAATTGTCTTTTTTTTTAATTGCAGCATTGTTGTGAAGCTCAGAAATACTATAGATGAATACCCTGACATATTGAATTATTCAACAATGTACATTTCTTTTTCTGTCAATTGCCTGTGTATATCCTCCACTCATTTTTTTTTCCTAATCAGACTTATTGATTTGAAGGAGCTCTCTACATATTGTGGATATAAGCCTTTACTACGTATGTTGCAAATCTTTCCTCCAGGTTAATCATTGGCCATTTATTCATTCAATAAATATGTACTGAGCATCTACTATGTGCTAGGTGCTGGGAATAAAGTGGTGAATGAGGCAGATGTAGTCTCTGCCTTTGAGTTACTTCTAATTGGGCAGAAATTCAAATAAAAGTAATTTTAAAGTGTAATAAATGCTAGGAAGGAAAGAAGCAAGCAGGAACGCGTCTGGGACAGAGGGTAACAGAGGGAATCCACTTTAAGTGAGGTGGCTGTGGAAGGCCTCTCTAAGGTAATAACATGTAAGCTGACATGTGAAGGATGAGAAGCAGTTAGTCATATGGCAAGTGGAAAGAACAGCATATCGCAAAGTAGTGAAGTGGGAAAATTTGTCATGTTCGGTACATTGAAAGATCAGGTTCCTGAATCATAATTGGCAAGGACAGTGATTGGAGATGAGTCAGAAGAGGTGGACAGGGGACTTATAGGACGAGGTGAAGAATTTGATTTTATTGTAAGAGAAATTTATAGCCAATGGTCCCCCTTATATGTTAAGAAGAGTCGAGTAACAGTGAGAATGTATTACAGAAGGGGAAGAGCAGATAGGAGGCTGTTGGCGTTGTTAGCATGAATGAGGGTGATGGTTGCACCAGGTGGGCATAAGAAAGGCAGAATTCAGGTATGCTTTGATACAACCCAACAGGATTTGTTGATGCACTGCGTGGGGGGCAATGGGGAGGGAAGAATCAAGAACGATCCCTATTTTCTGACTGCTACAGTGAGTATTGGCAGTGCTATTCACAGAGGTGGGGAAGGCCATCAGAGGAAGGGTGGGGGACAGGGTGGGAAAGTTCAAATTTTGACTTGTGGATTGGATGGACACATTAAATCCTCACTCCAACTCTATGAGGTAGGTACTTTCATGAACTCTGCTTTAAATATGATGCTGTTGGGGCACCTGGGTGGCTCAGTCGGTTAAGCGTCTGACCCTTGGTTTTGGCTCGGGTCATGATCTCAAGATCTTGAGATGGGAGCCCCGCATCATGCTCCGTGCTCAACAAGGAGTCTGCTTGAGATTCTCTCCTTCTCCCTTTCCCTCTCCCACTGCCCCTTCCCCTGATCACATGCTTTCTCTTAAATAAATAGATAGATAAATACATACATACATACATACATACATACATACATAAGATGGTTTTGAGTGAATATTTGAGTTCCTTCAAAATTCTTATGTTGGAACCTAATCCCCAATGTGATAGTATTTGGAGGTGGGGCCTTTGAGAGGTGATTAGGTCATGAGGGTGGAGCCCTCAGGAATGAAATTAGTGCCTTTGTAAAAAAGGTCCCAAAGGGCCCCCTTGCCCCTCTGCAATGTGAGGACACAAGAGAAGACAGCCAACTATGAACCAGGGAGAGGGCTCTCGCCAGGCACTGAGTCCACTGGTGCCTTGATCTTAGACTTCCCAGCCTCCAGAACTGTGAGAAATAAATTTCTGCTGTTTATGTCATCCATTCTATGGTATTTTGTTATAGCAGCTGCACAGACTAAGACATATGAGGAAACTGAGTGACAGAGAAATTAACTTGTTGGATTATAAATGATCAAGCTAGAATCTATTCATCCCTCTTTCCATTTTTGACTCCTTCCCTCCATCCAATTTTTCATCTTTTCTTCCTCTACTCTTTTAATTATCCCTGTCCCTATCTTCCCATTTCTCCACCCCCCATCCACCCATCCATGTCTCCTTCCTCCCTCCCTCCCTTTACTCTCCCTTCTACCCACCCATAATCCATCTACCCATCCATCCATCCATCCATCCACCCACCCATAATCCATCCATCCATCCACCCACCCATAATCCATCCATCCATCCATCTTTTCACCCCCCAATAAATATTCCTTGTGTGCCAGATGCCCCAGGCATCTGGCAGCTGCTGTGCAAGAAGGAAAGTCAGGGAGGAGAAGGCATAAGACAGACACATTGGCATGCAGCTTAGCCTAAGATATTTATTCAATGCTCTCAGTTGGCCTTGGCGGCTCCCCAAAGGGGTAGAACAGTGTAGGGGCACACAGGGACACTGTGCACCCTCCAATTATTGCAATCTCCAGGAGGGTCAGGTCGTGAAGTCCTCATTCCCAGTAGATGACTGATCAGCTGTCACTGTAAGAGACAGACTCTTAGCACTTCCTCTTACAGACTGAGCACTTACCCTGACTGCCCCCTTCCCATGAGGACCCAGGTGCCCCTGCCCCAAGTGGCCTGGCTTCCATGCTATATCCCTCACCATGGGGAGAAGTCCTGCGCTTTCCAGCTCTCCGTCATCATCTTCCAGAGTCATGCCCGTCATTGGTCTGGTCCCCATCAAAGTTTCCGCAGACCCCACACAGCTTCCCGGCATGGTCTTCGCTGACCATCACAGCCAGCTGCCCTTTGCTGTGAAGCCACACCTGGATTCCTGCTTTCTGATTAACACTCACGGAGCCATCGGGATTCTTATGTATGGACACAGATGCTGATAACTCAACTGGGAGAGACACATGGAGACCATTCACCTGGTGGTGGTAGGGGAAAACAGAGGTGAGGCTAGAGCCACAAAAATGCTGGAGGGTTACCAGGATGGAGACTCCAAGGAGGACAACAAGTTCAAGGAGCAAAAGCAGAGACACAGGTGCCAAAAGAGACAAAGATATGGATGGAAGCACTGTATGGAGACAGGCATACATAAGCTAGCTGGCGATTTGGACAGATGGTTAAAAGGACAGATGGGTTGACAGACAGATGGGTCAATGGATAAGTAAGGATGCACAAAACATTCCAAGGGCAGCTGGGGTGGCGAGGAGCACTTTGTACCAGACAGATAAACACACAATCGAACCCCAGCATCATCCTGTCTGGTTCTGCTTTTCAAAATAAAAAAACACTTGTATGTGTTTGTAAGTTACTGGTTCCCTAACAAAAGCAACTTCATGCCTTATTTTTTCAGTGCTGATGTCTAAAGACAATTAATGACCTAGAAAGTATCATAATCATGTGAGAAAATTACTGTTTCTCTGTCATAAGCTGTGAACTCAGTAACCTTGGGAACCATATGAGTTTTTTCCTTTAAATAACTGTTGTTTATTTTCATTGATGAGTTAATCCTTCTAGAGCTAGACTCCCTAGAGAACCTTCTTTGAAATAAAAGTTCTTTTTTTCTAAATGATTTCTGTCTGAGTCTTCCTCTGCCAGTTGATTGGAAAGATAGGTAGATATTATCTGGATGGATGGATGGATGCATGGATGAATGGATAGATGGGTGGATGGATGGATGGATGGATGGATGGATGGATGGATGGATGATGGGTGGATGGGTGGATGGATGGATGGATGGATGGATGGATGGATGGATGGATTTGTGGGTGAATGGATGGATGGATGGGTGGATGGATGGATGGATGATGGGTGGGTGGATGCATGGATGGATGGATGGATGGACTGGTGGGTGGATGGGTTGATGGATGGATGATGGATGGGTGGATGGATGGATGGATTGGTGGTGGATGGGTGGATGCGTGGTTGGATTGTTGGGTGGATGGGTAGAAGGAAAGAAGGAATAGGGGAAGGGAAAATGGAGGGAAGGAGAGAGGGGAAATGGGAAACAGGGGTAGAAGACTAGATGGCTGGAAGGAAGGAGAGAAAGAGAGATAGACGTAGCGAAGGATAGTTGGAGGGGTGGATGCAAAATTTCACCAGGCTTCAAGCTTTGGAAGTAAAAGAACTGGGTCTGAATCATCTGTGTCACTCAGCGCATGGTCTGCTGTTGTAGTGGGAACAGAGCTGAATGTATTCACAAAAACAACCTTTTCCTGGGAATCCTCTTTGGGTGGCCAGGCCCCGTTCTGGGTACTGGGGACAAAGTGACAATCAAGATGGACAGGACTACTGCCCACCTGAGGATTATATTCTAGGGATGGCAAAAGGCAACAAACACAAACAAATAATGGATGACTTCAGAGAGAGAGAAGTGTCTTGAAGGAAATCAAATAGAGCGATAGCATGGAGACTGGGATGGAGAGGAGGAACTTCTGTAGGTGGTCAGGAAAGGCCTTTCTGGAGAAGCAGTGCTGGAACCGAGACCTGGAGGACAAGAAGGTGTCAACTCAGACCACCTGGGAGAAGAGCCTTGCAGCAGTGGGAACAGCACACGTGAAGGCCCGAGGTAGGGACAAGCTTGGTTTGCTGAAAGGTCAGCCCGGCCTGTCATTAGTATAGCTAACAAGGGATGGAGTTACTGGAAACGGGGCTGGAGGCCAGCAGGAGTCAGATCACACAAAGCCTTGTCCGTAGGCCAAGGAAGGGAGGTGGCTTGAGTTTGGAATGCTGCTCTAGGAAGCCACCACAGAGTTTTCCACCTGATCTAATTCCCAGTTCTAGAGCATCTGTCAGCTCTGTAGAGAACTGTTTCTCTCGACAGAGGGGCAAGGGGAGGTCAAGAGTAGGTGTCTGTTAACCTGAATTATGGATCAAGGAGATGGCTTGAGAAAAGGAATGAGTGGTCCAGATTACCTGAAAGAGAGAACACAAGCCTCCCTGTTTCCAGCAGGGCTGTGTCTCGGCCCATCTCCATGCGCTGGTGGGGGGATGCAGACCATCCACTGAGGGGGTTGTGTGTGGAGCACCAGCTGTCTCCCTCCACTGAACCCAGAAGACCCCAGTGGATGTCTCTGCAATCAATAAACAGGTCATAAAAACAGGGATATGATCCTCTAGGAACTTCAGTGTGGCCTGACATCCGTGTTTGGGTCTGGGACTCTCCCATGCGGGCCATGAATGACTGGACTGTAAGTCAGCCATCAGTCCTCAGTTTGGCCAGATTCTCTCTCAGAAATCTGGAATGGGGGTGGCGAGAACCATGGTTTTGGCAAATGCAAATGTACGTGAGAGGAAGTCAAGGGGCAAAGGGAGGGGGCACCAGGGCTGGAACAGACTCTTTTGGAGGCAGACAATGATAGGCCAAGGGGGTCCCGAAGAGAAAGCTGAGGGACAGGAAGAGGGAAGGATCAGTGGCCCAGCATCATCAGAGTCCAGGAGAACTTCCTACTGAACACTGCACTTGGACACGATCGTGGCCCCTTGTATCCACAGTTATCCCCAGCACCGTGTTCCCACCAACGTGGTTGGGAACTGAGCCTTGTGCTGGTGGGTTCAAAGCCTGGATCTCTCCCAGGCACTGTCTGAATGCCTTGAACGAATGATTTCACCTTCTTGGGCCCTCGTTTATCCTCTGTGTGAAATGGAGATAATGGTCCCTGTCTTTGTGGGGAACTAAAAAGAATGAAACTGATTTGATGAATATGAAGTCCAAAAGATAGAGGTACAAATCCAGATAATACCGCCAGGGCACCTGGATCCAGCTACGCCTGAGGCTCTACCCCTGGATTTTCTAGTTCTGGAGGGCCAAGAAGTTCCTTTTTGCTCAAGGCAATCTGAATTCGGGTTTCTGCTGCTTATAACCAATAGAGTTTAGACTAACTCTATGATCAAAACAACTAATTGACTTGAGCGTGTTTTCGCTCCTCAAGAACTCAGCCGGAACAGAGAGACTAAGTTTGAAATACTGAGACAAATACCAATCCAGAGACTAAACTACAGAGATCTGGATAAAGAAAGCACAAGGCAGATGGGCAGCCAGGATTGTAGGGGCATGGCAGCAGGAAGGACAAAAGCCCAGGGGAGACGTGCCCCCACACCCAGGCTTACCCATACTCCGTTCTCTGAGCTCAGAAGCACCAGCCCGTCCTTGAAGAAGATGTGAACCTGGTTCACAGGTTCAATTTTGCCTTCACAGGCCTGGATGACAGCCACCACACGGAACCAGGGAATGGTGTCTGGTAGCCCCGGGCAGTGGGAAGATAGTTCGTAGATGCCCTGGGAGCGGAAAGCTCCATGGGACCCATCGAAGGTGGTGAGGTTGGCATCCACAGAGAGGGAACAGAGACCCCGGGGGGCCCAGCAATTCTGGATCCCGGCCCGGACCTCACAGACCCGGTCTGGCCCACAGCTGGCTGCCGTGCACGTCAGGCCAGTGTTTGGGGAGCAGGAACAGTGCTGGCGGCAGTCTGAGCTCAGCAGTGAGGAGTTCACCTGTGCACAGAGAGAGGGGCCAGATGGCGGGGGTGCGGCAGATGGCGCCCATGGCCGCAATCTCCCAAACCCTCTGTATCTACATAGAGTGACTTGGCACCAACTTCCATTGAACCACGGAGTTTACTTCCCCTTTCCCCAGGAATCTGGGTTCACCTTAACGCTATGCTTGGCTTGTTATAAGGCAGCAGAAGCAATGCCGCCCCAGGTTCAAGGTTGGACTTCATGGGACCGCAGTTTTCTCTCCTTCTCTCTCTCTCTCCCTCCCTTCCTCCCTTCTTCTCTCTCTCTTTCTTGGAACTCTGCCCATAAGAACAAGCATGGGCTAGCCTGCTGGAGGATGAGACTCCACGGAACAGAGACAATGGTCCCAGCTGTCACATTGTATGCCAGGCAGCCCTCAGCGGACCCGTCGCAGGGCTAGAGATGTATGAGTGATTCCCGGAACAGCGGAGGAACCACCCAGCTGAGTCCACCCCAAAGAGCAGACTCCCAGAATCATGACCTCAACAAATAGTTGTTTTAAGCCACTATGTTTTGGGGTAGTTTGTAACCCAGTAAAAGCCAACTGATACCAGGTAGGACAGAGAGCCCAGAGTCTTGACACCCACAGCCCAGACCATGGGACCCCGGGAACCCAACTCCGGGAGATAATTTTTTTCTCTGACTGGCTGCTCTCTCTTCACTGCATTCTCAAGTTGTCCTCATCTCCCAAATCCTTAACTGCTACTTTGCTCAGGGCACAGTCCTTAGACCTTTTTCTTCTCTCTCTGTGTTCACTACCTGGTGATCTCATCAAATCTCATCAAAAGCAGCGTCTGATCCTCATTTGGACTCTGGCCGAGGGGGGTGGGTGATTGTCATAGAGGATATTATTGGGACCACCAATAAAATTCAAATGGAATATTTATAGTATTGAATCAGTGTTCATTTCCCGATTTTGAAATTAATCACATCATAATCATGTAAATGAATTTCCTTATTCTTAGGAAATGCTAAAGTACTAAGGGGTAAAGGGGCACTATGTCAGCATCACTCTCAAATAGTTCATAAAAAATGTGCATATATACTTATATAGAGAGGATGATAAAGCAAACGTGTCGGGGCGCCTGGGTGGCTCAGTCAGTTAAACTTCTGCCTTTGGCTTGGGGTGCCTGGGTGGCTCAGATGGTTAAGCGTCTGCCTTCGGCTCGGGTCATGATCCCAGGGTCCTGGGATCGAGCCCCGCATCGGGCTCCTTGCTCAGCAGGAAGCCTGCTTCTCCCTCTCCTTCTACTGCTCCCCCTGCTTGTGCTCTCTCGCTCTGTCAAATAAATAAAATCTTTAAACAAACAAACAAAAAACGTCTGCCTTTGGCTCAGGTCATGATTTCAGGGTCCTGGAATCGAGTCCCATATTGGGCTCCCTGCTTAGCAGGGAGTCTGCTTCTCCCTCTCCTTAGCTCCTCCCCCTTGCTCATTCTCTCTCTCTCTCAGATAAATAAATAAAATCTTAAAAAAAAAAAGCAAACTTGTCAAAAGGTCAACAAGAACCTAAAGGAAAGGTATACAGGAGTTCTTTGTATGATTCTTGCACATTTCCTTAAGTTTGAATTCTTTAAAAATAAAAGTCTGAATAGAGAACCCAGAAATGGACCCTCAACTCTGTGGTCAACTAATCTTCAACAAAGCAGGAAAAAATGTCCAATGGAAAAAAAACAGTCTCTTCAACAAATGGTGTTAGGAAAACTGGACAGCTACATGCAGAAGAATGAAACTGGATCATTTCCTTAAAATGGATGAAAGATCTAAATGTGAAACAGGAATCCATCAAAGTCCTAGAGGAGAACACAGGCAACAACCTCTTCAACCTTGGCCACAGCAACTTCTTGCTAGACACGTCTCCAAAGGCAAGGGACACAAAGGCAAAAATGAACTATTGGGACTTCATCAGGATAAAAAGCTTTTGCACTACAAAGGAAACAGTCGACAAAACCAAAAGACAAGCGAGAGAATGAGAGAAGATATTTGCAAATGATATATTAGATAAAGGGCTAGTATCCAAAATCTATAAAGAACTTATCAAACAACACCCAAAGAACAAATAATCCAATTAAGAAATGGGCAGAAGACATGAACAGACATTTCTCCAAAGAAGGCATCCAAATGGCCAACAGACACATGAAAAGATGCTCAACATCACTCGGCATCAGGGAAATACAAATCAAAACCTCAATGAGATACCACCTCACACCAGTCAGAATGGCTAAAATTAACAAGTCAGGAAACGACAGATGCTGGCGAGGATGCGGAGAAAGGGGAACCCTCCTACACTGCTGGCGGGAATGCAAGCTGGTGCAGCCACTCTGGAAAACAGTATGGAGGTTCCTCAAAAAGTTGAAAATAGAGCTACCATATGATCCAGCAATTGCACTACTGGGTATTTACCCCAAAGATACAAAAGTAGGGATCCGAAAGGGTACGTGCACCCCGATGTTTATAGCAGCAATGTCCACAATAGCCAAACGATGGAAAGAGCCCAGACACCCATCAGCAGATGAATGGATAAACATGTGGAATATATATATATAATGGAATATTACGCAGCCATCAAAAAATGAAATCTCGCCATTTGCAACAACGTGGATGGAACTAGAGGGTTTTATGCTAAGCAAAATAAGTCAATCAGAGAAAGACACAATTATCATATGATCTCACTCGTATGTGAAATTTAGGAAACAAAACAGAGGATCATCGGGGAAGAGAGGAAAGAATGAAACAAGATGAAACCAGAGAGGAACATACTTGATCATAGGAGACTCTTAATCGTAGGAAACAAACTGAGGGTTGCTGGAGGGGAGTGGGGTGGAGGGATAGGGTAACTGGGTGAGAGACATTAGGGAGGGTATGTGCTGTAATGAGCACTGGGTATTATGTAAGATGGAGGAATCACAGACCTATACTCCTGAAACAAATAATACATTATATGTTAATTTAAAAAATAAAATTGAAGTCTGAAAACATTAAAGGAAATGAATGAATGGAACAAAAGAGCTAAATACCATCTCTATATAGATGGCTCGCTCATCTGTATCTCTAGCCCAGACTTCTCTGGTGAATGCCAGACTCATAAATCCAAGAAACCTTCTAGCACAGGCAGACTGGTCAGCGCTGGGATGGGGGAAGCACTGGGGTAATACCTAACCCAGCCTAGGGGATCAGGGAGAGCTTCTTGTAGGCAGTGACCCCCAGAGGAAGGAGAAGTTTGGCATTTCCTTCCCCAGAAGTCTTGCACTTCCAGGCCTTCTAGCCTAGTTTTCTGCCATTAATAAAACGATGCAGATAAATGAGGGTGGAATGTGGTCAGTCATCTTTCCTTTACTTGATAAATATGCTTCTGAGCAGGTAGGATGCCTAGTCGTTCAGAGGATGGGTCCGGGCTGCTGGGGTGTGAATCCCAGCATCACCACTTGCTAAGGGACAGTTTTGGGCTGACTTCTCCTTGTCACAATGGTGCCCGTCTCATAGGGTTGTTATGATCACTAAATGAATTAACACCTGTAACAAACTTGGGGCATCGCAAGAGCACAGAAAGCATCAAGCACAAAAATAAATCCCATTCACTTTCAACTTCCATCAGGAGACAATTGCCAACTTCACCACCTACTGTGCTATTGTAAATTGCTGGTATTTTTACTGTATGATGGAGACAGACGGAGAGGCCCGGTGCCCAGCGGGTGCCCTTCAGGCACAATGGCACCCAATCCTCAGACACCTATAATGCCAGGATGATGATTAACCCCATAAAGAAAATGAGGCTCAGAGAGGGGACTGTAGGAGGCCAAATAATTGTCTCCCAAATATATCCAGCCCCAATTCCTGGAACCAGTCAATGTTACCTTATACAGAAAAAGGGTGTTTGCAGCCTGTGATGAATTAAGGATCTTGAGATGGAGAGCCTGTCCTGGATTATCTGGGTGGGACTTAAATGTAATCACGTGTATCCTTAGAAAAGGGAGGCATGGGGAGGTTTTATGACACACACACAGAAGGAGGGGAAATGTGACACAGAAGAGAAATCGGTGGTGGCCACAAGCCGAGGAATGCCTGTAGCCACCAAAAACTGGGGCAGAGAGGGAGGCAAGGAATGGATTCTCCCCTGGAGCCTCTGAAGAGCGTGCCGTCCTGCCTACACCTTGATTTTGCCCCAGGAACCCTGATTTCTAACACTGGCCTTCAGAACTCTGGGAAAATAGATTTCTCTGGTGTGAAGCCACCAAGTTTGAGGTCGTTTGTCTCAGCAGCCTCAGGAAACTCATACCGGGACTTTACGGGCACTGAGTCACTGAGCTGGGAAATGGAGGTGGCCCCTCTGTCCCCATCCTTGAGGAGGTCAGTAAAGAAGCCCCAAGTCTCAGGCGCCTGGGTGGCTCAGTCGTTAAGCCTCTGCCTTCGGCTCAGGGCGCGATCCCAGAGTCCTGGGATCGAGCGCCGCATCGGGCTCCCTGCTCCGCGGGAAGCCTGCTTCTCCCTCTCCTACTCCCCCTGCTTGTGTTCCCTCTCGCTGTGTCTCTCTCTGTCAAATAAATGAATAAAATCTTTAAAAAAAAAAAAAGAAGCCCCAAGTCTCCCTCGAACTCCTCCACCCTCCCTCACCGGCAAGTATTGGCCGTTATGGACGCAGCCACAGTTCTGTACGGGGACGCAGGTGCCGTGCGAGAGCAGGAAGCGGTCATCACACTCGCAGCCCTCGAAGCAGCGGCTGGTGCAGCCCGTGAGGCCCGAGAGGGCGGCGCAGGAGCCCTGGCAGGAGCGCGTGCAGGTGGAGTAGTGGCTGTGAGCGGGGCACTGGAGGGCTGCAGAGGGAGGAGGCGGGGCGGGTCAGGCCTGCGGCCCCAACACTGACCCCGGCCTCCCCGCACACCAGGATCTCAGTTGACAGTGCTGGGGACGCCAGCTAGGAAGACAGCCTCGGGCCCTGCCCTGTGGAGCTCATGTCAGTGGGATCGATAGTGACGGCCCAGCATGGTCAGGGCCGCACTGGGGAAGCAGAGGCGGAGGGTCCAGGGCCAGGATGGGGGCAAAAACAGGGAGTTGTAAGGACCCAGGGGAAGCCTCCCGGGTGACGCCCTGGGCTCTGGCTGAGCAATTGGCGGGTGGCACGGCTGTCCCAAGATGAGGACTGGGATCAGGGCATGGGAGGATCAGGTTTGGGGTAAAATGCTGATGTCATATGGGAACACAGCAGGTGTGAGGGACCCCAAGGACACCCAAGGGCAAGTGTTCAGGAAGCTGCTGGACCCTCGAGACTGGCAGTCAAGAGAGAGGTTGGGGCTGAAGACAGATAGTGTCCACTATCAGCCCTGAGGACAAATCAAGAGCCATAAGGGGTGGATAATGGCTCTGGACATAGGTGCTGTCCTGAGGAGAAAGAACAAGACACGGCCCTACCCTGGGAGTTTGAAGGAAACATACCCCTAACTGGGGGTATCTGAGAGGTACAGTCCCGGCCTGGGGATCTGAGGGGATATGGTCCCATCCCGGGGTGTCCAGATAAGCCAGATTCAGGCTTTCTCATGTGAGCTGCGGACCTGCCTGACTAGCCCTCCCAGGTCCCCACAGAAAGGGCTCAGGATGAGCCCTGAGGAAGAACTGTGTCTGTGATTTCAGGACGGTGGGCCCCTGAAAGGAGTCTGAGAAGGACCAATTCGGGGGGAAGGAGGGAGGTCAGCAGGGTGTGCTGCAGGAGAAGCTGGGTGAGGGGGGGAGCCTTCCAGAGGGAGGGGCTGCTCCTGAGATGCAGACGGGACAGGAGCAGGTCAGGGGGGTGTCCCTGAGCCAGGTCTGGAGTCTTTCGAGGGCCCTCCCGGACACTCACGGCAGAAGCTGTCTGTCCTCCAGGACTTCACGGTCCCACCGACCGCCTGGCAGTCCGCTGTGTAGGCTGTCAGGCTGCGGCAGAGGAAGGTGGTGTTGCCTTTGTGGAAACACAGGTCGTACACGCATTGGCGGAAGTACTCAGAGGGGTTCAGCACCGCGTGGCAGGCTGCAAAAGGGCCCTGGGGGTCCCGGATCTGACCGCAGGCCTGGTTGCTCTCATATGGTGCCGTCTCCTCGGCCAAGCACACGGGGCAGCCACTGGCCCCACAGCCCTCGCCACAGCCCTGGGAGGAGCTGGGGGCCCGCCATGCGGCCCCAAAGGCATCCACGCTGGGGGCCTCAGCGCCGCTGGGCAGGACAAAGTCGTCGGTCCAGTTGCTGTTGAAGTTCCCACAGAGGCCACAGACCCGGCCACGGAAGGGGCTGGGGATGGATATGAGGACATGGGCATCGCCATCAAAGAGAAGCCGCAGTGCCTTGGTGGTCTGCAGAATCATGTTCCGGCCCTCGGCAGTCACCCGCACGCGACCCACAGCCACAGGCAGGGCCACAGCCTTGTCGTCCACGGTGACCTGGGTGGAAAGGCCAGGGGGGTCAGGGACTCACAGAACCACGGGTGAGGCAGTCCCCTCAGACTCCTGGGGTGGAGCTATGTCCCTCACAGGCCCTTTGGGGTCGGACCATGTCCCTCGGACTGCCCGAGAGTGGGACTGTGTCCCCTTCAGACCCTCAGATCTCTGTCCCCCTCACTCGCCTTGGGGCGGGGTCACAGCTCCCTCAGAACCCTCAGGGTGGGCCCTATCCCGCTCAGCCCCCCAGGGTAAGGCCACGTCCACTCACCTTTGGACCCCGAGCCAGTCTCACAACCTGGCCAGCCACAGTCACCACCAGCTGTTGGAGATCGCCGGTGGCATCCTTCTCAAGCACGATACTAAAGTCCTCGTCCTCAGGCTGTGGGTGGCAGACTTTGGCCAGGACGTAGGAGCAGGAACCGTGCAGGTCATAGACACGCCCATCGAGGGTAATGTAGTGGAGGCCCCCACTGGCCACGCAGCGGCCACAGCCTGTAGGGTGGCAGGCCTGGACTCCGTCCTCTACTCGGCACTCCTCGTAGGGCCTGCAGGCCGGGCCCTCCTGGCAAGTGACCTGGCCGCCCGGCCCACACTCACAGAGCCGCTCACACTCAGGGCCTGGGTAGAAGGACTCGCCTAGTGGGTAGTAGCGGCCCTCGTGGAGGCATCCGCACTGGCCCACGGGCACACAGGTGTCGCCGCTGAGCACGAAGCCGGCATCACAGACGCAGCCCTCCCGGCAGCTCTGCACGCAGCCCTCGGGCGCGGAGAGGCTCGGGCAGCTTACAGGGCAGGAGTCCCCGCAGAGCTTGTAGTGGCTGTTGGCAGGGCACCGGAGAGCTGTGGGGAGCGAGAGGGACTGAGCCAGGCGGCTGCGAGGGAGTGGCACAGTGGAGGCGCAGAGCGGGAGAACCTGCCCAGGTGAGTGTGAATGGGGCGTGGGGCCAAATGTATCTGTGTCTCCGGGAGGAAGCCACCTGAGTCTACCCGGCTGGTGGATGTCTGACCTGGAGCCTCTGATGCAGTCTCTCTGACAAGGTTGGTGTCAGCGTGACTCTGACCATGTGTATCTGATGGGATGAAGCTGACAGGATAAATTTGACCAAGGCGATGTGTCTGAGGGGAACTGCCCTGGATGATGCCACCATGAGCCTGTATATATCTACCTGGGGCTACATCAGGGTCATGATTCTACCTGGGGGTCTCTGCCCAAGTGCCTCTAACCAGGAGAGTCCCTGTCTGAGGTTATCAGACTAATTCTATCTGACCTTGTGTATTTCAGTGTTTGAAACAGTGTAGGTGCATGGGACCAACTCTCTAGGTCTCTCTCACCAGGGCTACCTGAGAGAATCTACCTGGCCAGGTGTATCTTGCTGTGTAGCTTTCGCAGGCTCAACCACCCCAGTCTATCTAACTGGGATATCAACACATGAATCCCTGAGAGGATAGTGGACCTGGGGTTTCTGAGCAGGTGTATCTGAGTCTCGCCCATTGCAGTAGGTGACCTGGTGCATTTCAGTGTGTGAATGCCAAGGTGGTTTTCTGGACAGGAGCTATCTGGCTCAGGCGAGGCAAGGTGGTGCCGAACCCCATGGTGGAGGAGAAGCTCTTGTCTCAGAGCCGCGAAAAGGGGGAGGCGGGGAGACCCCCATTATGTGGACCGGGCACGCATCAGTACTCACGACAGAAGTCCGGCCGCCTCCACTCGCCGAGCTGGGCTCCCGCGGCCTGGCAGACTGTCACGTAGGCCGCCACGGCAGGGCAGAGGCCTCCCGGATGCCCCTGGGCCTGACAGGCATCCAGCAAGCAGGCCCGGAAGTACTGCTCCGGAGGCACGAGGCCGTGGCAGGGCGCCAGCGGGCCGTCGGCGGCGGAGATCACGCCACAGGCGTCCCGGCCGGCGAAGGCCCCCTGCTGCTCGGTTGTGCACTGCGGCGGGCACGGCCCGGGCACGCACTCCCCGCAGCCCGGCTCGCCGCCCACCTGCCAGCCGGCGGGGTTCCCGCCCACAGCCTTCAGGTCGTCGGCGGGGTCCTGGTTGTAGTTCCCGCACAGGCCACAGAGGGCGCCCGCGTACGGCGCCGGCACGCGCAGGCGCACGAAGCTGTTCCCGTCGAAAGCCAGAGAGAGCCCGGCGGCCGCGGTCACCACCACGTCGGCGCCGCTCACGTACGCGCGCAGGCGCGAGTCCAGCTGGTAGGGCAGCGCCACGAGCTTACCGTCCACCTGCGGGCACGGGGTAGGGGTGGGGGCGATGAACGGTGCGGGTACAGGTTCGAATTTTGACTCCACTACCCACGGGGGTGGGGGGAGGGGAGGGGAGGGTGGATCCCTGAGCCTGTGATCTACCCTTTGTAATAATAATAATGATAGCGGGGGGCGCCTGGGTGGCTCAGTTGGTTAAGCGACTGCCTTCAGCTCAGGTCACGATCCTGGAGTCTCGGGATCGAGTCCCGCATCGGGCTCCCTGCTCGGCGGGGAGTCTGCTTCTCCCTCTGACCCTCCTCCCTCTCATGCTCTCTGTCTCTCATTCTCTCTCTCTCAAATAAATAAATAAATAAATAAATAAATAAATAAATAAATAAAAATAATGATAGCGGTAGTAGTAGTAATAACGAGCATCTATAGACACGATGCCGCTGCTTCCTCACACTACCCTCCGAAGCAGGTACTTTCCTTAGACCCATTTTACAGTGGAATAAACTAAGGCCAAACTAAAGGAATTATCTAAAAAACGGGGAAGCCACTGCTCCCAGCCCTCCTGCTCCAAGGCCTATACTCCGAACCCCTGCATCATGCCCGGCTAACCTGTGAAAGGTAATCAGGGGACTGGCAAACTCCTAACTGTCCCAGACAACCCCAGGGCTGGCATGTGCTCCCGTCTGGCTCCAGGCCCCTCACCTGCAGCTGCCGGGGCCATTGGGCACTGAGGGTCAGGCTGTGTTTATAGATGTGCAGGGTGACACTGCGAGTGTAGCTGACTGCCTGGCTGCCCCGGTGCTCGTTGACTACAGTGACGGTGAAGTTCTCAGCCCCCGGGGGCAGCGCATTGCAGGGCGTGCTCAGAAGGTACTCGCAGTTGCCTTGGAAGTCGAACTGGTGCCCATCCAGGGTGATGTAATGGGGGTCACTCCAGGCCTGACACTCCGCTGTGCTGACAGGCTCGCAGCCATGCTGGCCCGAGGGCAGCAGGGCACATTGTTCACCTAGCCCGCACTTGGCAGGCTTGCAGACCAGCGAGCCACCCCCAGGCCCGCAGCGGCACCTCTGGGAGCAGGTGGCGTCAGCCCAGAACTCGCTGCCAGCTTCGTGGTATGTGCCGTTGGCCCAGCAGCCACAGCCACCATCCAGGGGAACGCAGCGGTCGGCGCTCCACACGAAGCCCGAGTCACACTGGCAGCCCTCGGCACAGGGGCCGTCACATGGCTTTGGGGTCGTGGGGGGTGCAGGGGACGGGCAGCTGTCTGGGCAGGCTGGGCCACAGAGCTCGTAGTGGCTGTTCTTGGGGCAGGAGATCTCTGTGGGTGGACCGAGGAGTGGGAGGGAGACAAAGAGAGGGAATGGTGTCGGGGGGTGGGGTCAGAGGATTGGGAGGAGACAGAGACAGAGGGACAGACAAAGGGACTGAGGGAAACAGCAAGAGACACTGATAGACAGCGAGGGAGACATAGAAGAAGACCCAAACAGAGACAAGCAGAGAAAGAATGAGAAATGGAGAGGCAGAGAGACAAAGGGAGACACAGAGATAAGCGCCAAGAGACCGAGAGACAAAAACAGAGACCGAGAGAGCAAGAAAAAACAGAACGACCCAGAAAGACCCAAGTAAGACCCACCCAATCTGGCAGAGACAGGACCCCTCCCCTTACCCCGAGCTCCTGCTCTGCTCCCCAACACTCACCACAACCAGCCTGCTCCCTCCAGTCCTTAATGGCAATCCCTGCGGCCTGGCAGGCAGCAGCATAGGCGGCCAGAGCCTGGCAAAGGATGTCGTGGGCCCCGCCGCCTAGGCAGACATCCAGAACACAGCCCTTGAAGAAGCTGTCGGGGGCCACGTGGGCATGGCAGGCAGCAAAGGGGCCTCCCACGCCAGGGGCCAGGGGTCCACAGAAGCCAGGGCCCTTGTACTCCTCCACCTGGTCCTCAGGGCATGTTGGACAGTTCCCCTGACATTCATCCCAGCACAGCAGGTCCCAGCCTGGAGCACGCCAGCTGCCGCCCCAGACGGGTATCGAGGGAGCCAGCGTGCCGTTGGGGAAGGCTCGGTCGTTGCTGCTGTCACGGTCCATGTTCCCGCAGAGCCCAAACACTTCGCCATGATAGCTACTAGGCAGCGTCACCTCCACTCGCCAATCCCAGTCATAGCTGACCTGAAGCCCAAAGTCTGTTACCAGCAGCGCTTTTGATGCGCCCTGGGTCACCGAAATCCGGCCCCCGGCCACAGAGACGGGCAGCGCTGTCAGCACACCGTTCACCTGGCGGGGGGAGAGGAAGGAGGCAAACAGAGCTCACTCGAGGTGTGGCGGCTCCAGCTCTGGCCCCCTGCCTCCCTCCCTCATCCTGCCATGGCTGGCGGCTGCCAAGGCTTCCCTTACGACTGACTGACGGTTGTAGGTCACTTGACAAGCATTGCGGACATTGCTGAAGTCCAGGCCCTGGAGAATGAAGCCTCACTCTACTGCTTTTTCTGGGTCTCTCGCTCTCCATCTCCCTCCCTTCCTCTACTCTCTCTGTCTCTCTGTTATCTCTCCCTCTGTCTACATCTAGACTTATTTCTCTATATCTAGACTTATCTCTCTCTCTCTCTCTCTCTCTCTGGGTCTTTCTCTGTGTCTCTCTCACTCGGTGATTCCCTCCCTCCCTCCTCCTCTCCTGTGCATCTCTGTGTGTCTGGACATCTCTTCAAGTCACTCAACATTTATCTAGTACCTACCCTGTTCCATACTTCTCTCTCCCACTGTGGACTACCATTCATCTGCAACCATGGGCAGGAAGGGTGGCCCATCTCCCCCCAGCCCTCACCCCTCTCCCCATCTCCCTGAATTTCACTCCAGTTGGAGGCTTTGGGCCTCTAATTTATTCCCTCACAAACATTCATGGGCTCTCAGCCGGATCCCCGTTTCACAGATAAGGAAATCGAGGCCCACCAGAAAAGTCACTCGCCCAACATCACGCAGCTCACAAGGAGTCTGGATTCAAACCCAGGTCTCTAAAAAGGCAAGTGCTGAAGTCCTACATCAAGCCCTTAGCAAAGGGCCAGGCTCGCTTAATTCCCAACAGAGAGGTGACGATTGCTGTAACTATTGTTGTTTTGCTGTCGTTTTGTTTCAGGCCTGGGCCAAGACAGAGCCTTCAGCTCCTAACCGAGGCTGGCAGGACCCCTTGCCCCCACCAGGGGGCTCCAGGGGTCATGCTGCCCGACTTACCCGGACTTTGCCGATCTCGCCTTTGTGGATGGAGATATTGAAGCCGAGGGCAGACACGGTAACGAGCCTCACATATGACACAGCAGGGTTGCCCCGGTTCTCATTCTTGGTGGTGACGGTGAAGGGGGTCAGGCCCTGGGAGCTGCCCCCCTGGGAGCCAGCTGCTGCCAGCACATAGTTGCACGTGCCTTGGAAGTCGAAGTCCCAGCCATCAAAGGAGTGGTAGTGTGGGTCGCCCCATAGCCAGCATGTGGCCTCATAGTTGGGCACGCACACAGCCTGGCCAGCTTTCTCCTGGCAGGTCTCCTGTGGCCGACACGTCACACCGTGGCATGGGTCTGGAGACAGGGAGAGAGGACATTCCAGGGCTGCCCGGCCAAAGGACGGCTGCTCCCCAACATCTGCCCCAGTCTCTGCCCCAGGCTACTGTACTGGTGGCTGAGGATGGATATCAGGGGCCTCCCAACTGAGACCCACGCCCGGCAGTTTGCTGCCTGAGACCTTGCAGCCAAGACCCAGACTGTAGGGTCCTTACATTGGAACCCAGCCCCAAGGGGTCCCGTTATCTGCGATGCCAGCCCTGAGGGCATCCATGAGAGGGCATCCACAGCCCCAGGGTTTTCTGTGTTCTAGACCTGGGCCCTTATTTCCCTATGCGCCTAAGCTGCCAGCCTTCTGGGGGCCACCCCCTCTGAGACTCCGTCCTGGAGGTTTCTGTGCTAAACCAAGGTACTAGAGGAACTTTCTGGTGAGAACTTAACCCCAGAGGCCCCAACATTTGAGATCCTGACCTGGGGGGTCCCTCTGTGAAAAACTCTGCCTCCCTTGGGTGGCTGCCTCTGAGACCCTGGCCTTGAGGAATCTCATTTCTAAAGGCCCATCTCTGAGGGTCTCTTTGTCTAAAACTCTGTCCCTAGGGCCACTGTATCTGTGACCTATTTTTGAACCCCTGTGCCTAAGACTCCAGCCTTAAAACTTCCTCCGCACCGCGCCGCCTCCCCGTGCCCATTTTCAGTGTATTGCCTCTCAGCTCCAGATCCACCAATAGAGGGCTTTGTCAGGAGAAAGCGCTGGAGGGTCGAGGCAGCGGGGAGCAGCTTCCCGCTGTGATTCACGGTGCTCTGCTCTCCTTGCCTGCAGGGGACGCACTCAGCCAGTCCATGGCCCCAGCTGGCCTCCTGGAGAGTCACTTAGGCCCTGGCCCACAGCTTCCCACTGAGTTTTGGGAGTTTTGCGAGCACTCCACCAGGATCTTCCTGCCTGCTTGCTCCAGCCTGCACAACCTCTAAGCCAGTAGGCTCCGGCTGCATCTTCCAATGACATCTGCCTCTCGGCCTCCCTCCCTTCCCTGGGTGCCCTGCTTTAGCTTTAGGGGCGGGGGCTGCTCCTGACATCTGCTTTTCTTTTGTTCATTCATGTTCTTCTTACCCCCCTAGTACTTGATTACAAGTAAATTCTGTAGATTAAACTCCGCATTGAAGCTACTCTGTGGTTTTTGTCTCCTGATCCAACTCTGACTGCTACGCCCCCCACCCCTGGGAGTCCCCGTGAGCCTGCCCAGCAGCACTGAGGGCCTCAGTCAGTTCTGGAGGTCCCATTCCCTTGTCTTTGGGAATAAGGAATTATGCTCTGCCCTTCACCCTAAGAAACCAGTCCTGGGGGCGGCTCTGTCACTTAGACTTAATCAGGGAAGGTGGGTCCCATGTCTGAGACTGTTACCCTATAAATCCTGATCCTCCTCTTGAGGAGGGCCCTGTATTGAAGACCCCAGCCTTGGTGGGATCTCTGCCCAAGACGCCTACCTTGAAGGGGTGTTTAGAAGCCCTGAGCCTAATCCTGCATACCGGTGGTCCGCGAACACTGGCACAGCCAGCTGCCTGTTTTTTACAAATATGAGTTTCGTTGGAGCCTCAGCTCCTCACTTACATAGCCTACAGCTGATTTCATGCCACAATGGCAGAGTTGGGTAGTTATGACTGAGACTCTAAGGCCTTGCAAGTTTAAGTATTTACCATCTGGCCCTGTAGGAGAAAAGTTTGCCTGTCCTTACTTTATGCTGAGGGTCTCTGACACTTGCCCCAGGCAACCTAGCCCTGGGGGTCCCCACAGCCTGGATGCTACCATAAGAGTCCCTGCCTCCCAGCCTGGAGGCCCTCTGCCCCTGGCCCTGGAAATCCCAGCCCAGGGGGCCCCAGGTGGAGACCTCAATCCTTCGTCCTCTGTGCCTCCCACTGTGAAAATCAGGGTTTCCACCACCCTCTGCTCCGGAGTCCTCGTCCTCTGTTCCCAGGGCCCTGCGCCCGGCCCCAGCCCAGCACCTTTGGTGATGCAGCTCAGGACGCCTCCCGAGGGCTTGCACAGCTGTCCTGGCTTGCAGCTGTGGGCCTGGCACACCACACCTTGCCCAGCGTGGCACACACACTGCTGCTGGCAGTTGTCGACGAGCATCGTCTGGTTTGGCTGTGGGGACAGAGGGCGACGGCCATCAGGGCAGGAGTTGACACCAGCATCTCAGGTGTTCCGGGGCCAGAGGGTCCAGAGAACACGAAAAGGGCATCTTTCAGCAGGGCAGCCCCTCGTCTGTGGACCTAAGGCACCACATGGCCTTGGGATCCAATTCATTCATTCATTCATTCATTCATTCATTCATTCATTCATTCATTCATTTTTCCAAAATGCCCACTCAATGTCCGCTCTATATGAGAAGCGTTGTGACATACCAATTAAGAGCAAAAGCTCTGTAATGAGCACTGGGTATTATATAAGACTGATGAATCCCTGACCTCTACCTCTGAAACCAATAATACATTATGTGTTAATTAATTAAATTTAAATTTAAAAAAAAGAGCAAAGGCTCTGGAGCAAACTGCCTGGGTCTGAAGCCTGTTTCTGCTATTTCCAAACTGTATCACTCTGTGCAAATTACTTAACCTCGGCGCCTGGGTGGCTCAGTTGGTTAAGCGTCTGCCTTTGGCTCGTGTCATGATCCCAGGGTCCTGGGATTGAGTCCTTGAGCTCCCTGCTCAGCAGGGAGTCTGCTTCTCCCTCTCCCGCTCTCCTTGCTTGTGCGCTCGGGCTCTCTCTCTCTCTCTCAAATAAATAAAATCTTTAAAAAAATTACTTAACCTCTTGATGACTCAATTTCCTCATCTATAAGCTGCTGATAATAATAGCACCTACCTATGGTAGTATAACTTATTTAGTAATACATATGAAGTATAGGGGAAAGGAAAAGGGAGTTTTTAAAAAAATAATCCAGGGGCGCCTGGGTGGCTCAGTTGGTTAAGCAACTGCCTTCGGCTCAGGTCATGATCCTGGAGTCCCTGGATAGAGTCCCGCATCGGGCTCCCTGCTCAGCAGGGAGTCTGCTTCTCCCTCTGACCCTCCTCCCTCTCCTGCTCTCTGTCTCTCATTCTCTCTCTCTCAAAAAAAAAAAAAAATTAAAAAAAATTAAAAAAAAATAATAATCCAGGTTGGAGAGGAAACAAGAAGGGAGAAAATGTGGTTATCACCAAGGATGCGTGATGGGTCCATGGAGATTTATTACACTGTTCTCGTGACTTTTGCATATTTGAAAATTGTCATAATAAAAAGTTCGTCTCTATGTGTAACGCACCTAAACTGTGCCCGGGGCATTGAAAGCTGTAACTGGTATGAGGTAAGCACCATCTACCTATTTGCTTTTGTTATCGCTTTTGTTTTTTTTTAAAGATTTTATTTATTTGACACAGAGACAGAGATAGTGAGAGAGAGAGCATGAGCAGGGGGAGCGGCAGGCAGAGGGAGAGGGAGAAGCAGACTGCCCGCTGTGCAAGGAGCCTGATGCGGGGCTCAATCCCAGGGCCCTGAGACCATGACCTGAGCTGAAGGCAGACGCCTAACCGACAGCCACCCAGGCGCCCCTTGTTACTACTTTCATTTGTATGAGGAGAAGAGTAGAGAGGGCGCCTGCCTTCACAGAGCTCCTGGTCCTTTGGGGGAGATAGGCTTTAGACAAACACACAGGCAAATCGAAGAAAGAGGAGTAAGTGGATGAGGGTGGGAGAGGCAAGCAGAGGGAGTTACCTGCTGTGTCAGAGAGACAGTCTAGACTCGGGGAGCCAGGGGAAGGTTTATAGTTGCAGGGTCCACGGCCATATGGAGAAGGGTCTTCCCGCTGCCATGGGGGAAGGTGGCTCAAGGGAGCAAGAGTGAGGGCAGGGAGGCAGCAGGTGGGAGATGACAAATGGGACCACAGTGGGGCCATGGGGAGGGGAAGGGCTGGGTGGGAGAGATGTTCAGGAGGCCAAGGAGCCGGCTGTGGGGAGATGGGCAGGCCCTGGTCTCTGCCTGCCGTGACCGGGTTCCTACCTCATAGTAGACACCGTTATGGTAGCAGCCACATTGCTGGATGGGCACGCAGGCCTGGCCGTCACTGAGGAAGCCGGGGTCACACTGGCAGCCCTCGGCGCAGCTCTCCGGGCAGTGAGGGGGGGCGCTGAGTGCCGAGCAGCCCAGGGAGCAGGTGTCTGCGCAGAGCTCATAGTGGCTGTTGGGGGGGCATGCCATCGCTGCAAAGAGGGAGTGTTGGTCAGAGCCCCCTCCCAGGGGCTCTGCGGAAGGGGCTGCAGTGTCTGCCCCTTCTGAGCCTCAGTCTCCCCTCCCTCTTCCCCTCAGTACCCCCCGCCCTTCTCTGCCCCTTACTCACGACAGAATGACTCAGTCCTCCAGGGACCAATGTTGCCTCCGGCTGCCTGGCAAGCACTCACATAGGCTTGGATGCTGCTGCAGAGGATGCTCTCGTTCCCGCCACCCAGGCAAAGATCAAAGACACAATCTTCTAAGGGACCCTGGGGCTCAACCAGCTTGTGGCAGGCGGCCAGAGGCCCAGTGGGGCTGGTGAGGAGCCCACAGAACTTCTCCTGCTTGTACTTCTCCTCCAGCTCAGGGGGGCACTCGAGGTCCGGGCTGCAATCCTCCCCGGGCTTGCAGGTGGGCGGTGGCAGGCATGGGGAGCCGGGCACCGCCTCCTCCCAGGAGTTACCGAACTCGTTTGAGCTGCCTGCCTGTGAGCCGTCCGGCTTCTGGAAGTCATCCTTGGCGTCGCCGTTGTAGTTCCCACAAAGGCCACGCAGCTGCTGGTAGTAGTTGCCTGGGACGGTGACCCGCACGTTGTATGTGAGGTCGTAGGCCACACGCAGGCCGAAGTCAGTGTCGATCACGACGTTCGAGCCGTGCTGGGAGGCACGGACCTGGCCCTGGGCCAGCACCACGGGCAGCTTCATGTCCACACCATTCACCTGGGAGGTAGGAGATGCCACGCATCAGACGGCGCACTTTGGGAGGGCAGACCCTCGTTCGAGCCCTTGCCTGACGTTGGAGATCCATGTGACCTCCCAGTCTCTGGGCCTTAGTTCCCGTATTTGTAAAATGGGCATAATCATCAGGTCTTGCAAGTGGGTCGAATGGTGGTCCCCAAAGGATATGTCTGCCCAAAACCCCTGAATGTGACCTTATTTGGAATAAGAGTCTTTGCAGACCTACTTAGGGTCATGATCTCAAGATCATCCTGGATCTGGGTGGGCCCTATGCCCAGTGATGAGTTTCCTCGTATAATGACGAGAGCCAGAAAAGGAGACAGAGAGAAGAAAAGAGGCCATGTGAAGACAAAGACAGGGGGGACGCCTGGGTGGCACAGTCGGTTGAGCAACTGACTCTTGTTTCAGCTCTGGTCGTGAGATCGAGCCCTGCGTCAGGCTCTGCACTCAGCGTGGAGTCTGCTTGAGATTCTCTCTCCCTCTTCCTCTGTCCCTCCTGCTCGTGCACTCTCTCTCTCTCTCTAAAATAAATAAAATCTTAAAAAAAAAAAGACAAAGACTGTGATGGGAGTGTCGTGGCCGTGAGCCAAGGAACACCTGGAAAACATGAGAATTCTCTGGAAGAGGCGAGGAAGGAGCCTCCCCTGGAGCCTTCGGAAGGAGGGTGGCTCTTGCTAACACCTTGAGTTTGGACTTCTGGCCTCCACAACGGTGAGAAAACAAGTTTCTGTTGTTTTAAGCCACCATGCGTGTGGTAACTTGTGCCGGCAGCCACAGAAAGCTGATACAGGCCTCGATGGAGTAACAAGCTTCCCAGCTACCCTTCCTTCACCCCTTACAGATCGATAATGCAGGGATGGACTCCGGAGCCACCTGCCCGGGTTCCAACACAGCTCTGCCCCTTCCCCTTCCCGCAACTCTGCCCGTGAGGCGCCTCTCTGTGTCTGTTTCCTCACCTACCGAGTGGGGTCCACATGGTTACTGTCAGGATTATTTAAATTGACATCTGGGAAGCGCTGAGAAATGTGTCTGGCATGGAATGGGTGTTCTGGGAGCATTTGCTAGCATTCTGAGCTCTGGTTGGGAGTTTTTCTTTTGACAAGTAAGTGGGTGCTAAGGCTTTTCACTTTAAGCGTCAGTGGGTGGAGCGTTAGGCTAATGGGAAATGAACTCCAACCCCCTGAGCCAAGAACCAGTGGTTTCGAGTGGAAGACTGCTGGGCATCCAGTGAAGCCTTAGAAGTCCACCCCTGATTAACACGCTCGCTCATCCTTCCTGAATGCAGACACGCTGAGCGTCAGAGGAGGAGGCAGGAGGAAGACACGCTCCTTAAAACAGTCACCTGCCATACTTCCCAAGCAGGGACCTCGGTGCCTCAGTTTCCTCATCTGTAAAGTGCGGGATATAAGAGTTTCCACCTCATGGAGAAGCTAGTGGCTTCAGTGAGATGCAAATGACAAGAACACCAACCACACCTGTATTCAGAGCCAACTATATGTGAGGTGCTCTCCTAGGAGTGTAAGCAAGCATCTAACGCATGGCCGGTGCATAGCGGATCCCTGAAGAAGTCAGCTCTTTATCAGCAACCTCATCATCAATCCTGCCTGAGTGCAATGGTCATGTGCCTGCATTTTAGTGGGATCTCTGGGGAGAGCCTTCCACTTTCCATAGGAGACCAAATCCTTCTCAGAAAAGCACCATGGTGCACCCAGGGTCCAGTACGCTGTCTCCTGGCATGTCGTCCTGGGTTCAAGTCGTGCCTTTGCTGGGGCACTTTGGGCCAGTGATGGGACCTCCCCCTCTAAAGAATAAAGCAAATAATGGTACTTCCAGCTGCAAGGATGAAATGATACTGTGAATGTGAAGTGTTTAGCGGCCAACAAAATCAGAGGTCAGCCGTGTAAAAACCGGAGCTGCTGTTACTGTTGTTGTTATGGTTGGTAAGGGGTGATGGGGTCACCCCCAGATTGTCCTCTGTCCTTGAACCTTTCCCAACCCCCATCCCCGAACTTGCCCAGCCTCTGCTTCATGTTGCTGGCCAGGAGACCAGGGAGGTGGCTGGGGCAGGGACCAGGTGCAGGGAAGGTGCAGGGAAAGGGAGGTGGGGGTGAGCAGAGATGTTCAGAGGGGATAGGCAGGAGCAGGGAGAGGAGAGCCTGAGGAGCAGACAGAGAGGGAAACTGAGTCACGTGGGAGCAGGTCCAGGTCCCCAAGGCCTCCTGACTCCTTGGCTCCCCACTCGGGGCTCTGACCGGCACCTACCGCTCCCCCCTTGGGGACCCTGTGCTTCCCACATCCACTCAGAGCTCTGAGCCCCCTGCCTCTGGGCTGAGTGCTTTGCATGTCCCACCCACAGAGCACCCCCTATCCCAGGGCCCCTCCCCTTCGTGTTCCGCTGCTCCTCTCACCGTGACCTTCCACTGATTCTGCTCCAGCCGCAGGGTGAAGTTAGCCACCTGGACGGTGATCACCCTGGTCACACTGACTTTCCCATTGCCCCAGGCCACGTTCTCCTGCAGGACGGTAAACTGCTGCAGCCCAGGCCGGGTCTTGTAGGTCCGAGACAGCACGTACACACAGGTACCCATGAAGTCGAAGCGGCGGCCGTCGAAGGTGGTGTAATGGGGGTCTCCCGAGGCTTGGCAGGTGGCAGAGCCCACGACCACGCAGCCCAGGAGGCCACCGGACGGCTGGCAGGCCTCCTGCGGGCCACAGGCGGAGGGCTCGCAGGACACCAGGCCACCCTCCTGGCATTGGCAAAGGGAATCACACCCAGGGCCGGGGTGGAAGGTCTGGCCCGGCGGGTGGTAGACGCCCTGGTATGCGCAGCCGCAGGAGGGCAGGGGCACGCAGGACTCACCACTGAGCGCGAAGCCCTCGTCACACACACAGCCCTCGTAGCAGTTGGAGCCACAGCCCCCGGGCACTGGGAGGTCCCCACAGGACAGCGGGCAGCCATGGGAACATGCCTCGTAGTGGCTGTGGGGCGGGCAGCTCAGAGCTGTAGGGAAAGCAGCAGTGCGCTCGTGAGCATCAAGAATCTCCGCTCCCAGGGGACGCATGCGCAGGCACACCCTCCCTCACACACTCACACGTAAGCCGTCCGGCGGCAAGGAGCCCCTCTGTTCAGTGGGGCCTGGGGCACAGATTACATCACAATTAATCTGGGCCTAATTAAGATTCTGTTCCAACCTAACTATAGTTTGTGGTTATCCATAATGTCTTTAATGACATGTCTTTTTTTTTTAAGATTTTATTTATTTATTTGACAGAGACACAGCAAGAGAGGGAACACAAGAGGGGGAGTGGGAAAGGAAGAAGCAGGCTTCCCACTGAGCAGGGAGCCCGATGCGGGGCTCGATCCCAGGACCCTGGGATCATGACCTGAGCTGAAGGCAGACGCTTAACAACTGAGCCACCCAGGCGCCCCTTTAATGACATGTCTTAAACATATAAGTGCATATACAGTGTGTGTGTGATCTATGCAATGCATTTGTGAACACAGTAGTTTTAGCTTCTTCATTCTATAGTGATATAGTAGTAGGAGGAGTAATTCTGTAGTAAATTGAAATCTTTGGCCCATGTTGTGAAGAAGAGGAAAAAAATAATTCCTGTTCCTCTCTCCGAACTCCAGTCACTCCAGATTATGAGACAGGCGGTTTCCTCGAAACAAAACGAAACAAAAAACCTAAGACTAAGCCCAGTAAAGCCTCTGTCTGTGCCGAGATAATACATGTGTGGCCATTTAAATCTAAGTTAATTGAAGTTCAATAAAGTAGAAGATTTACTTCCTTGGTCACACTAGCCCCATTTCAAGTGCTCAGTATGTGACTGGTGGTGACCACACAGGAGAGCTCAGGGACAGAACATTGCCAACATCACCAAGGTTCCATTGGATGGCGCTGTTCTAGATCTTATAGCCAGCTTACAAGAGAATCCAGGGACAGAGGAACAAGTTAAATAACACTGTGCAGAAGCAACTAGCCAAATCCAGAAAGTAGGAAATTCTGCAGGACAAATGACTTGATTTTTTTCCCCAATAAGCAATGGCCCAAACAAAATGGATAAAGGGGCAGAAATGAGATAAAAACAAGTACAGCCAAATGTAGACTGTAGAATATAGATGGTAAGTGTATGGGTATTCACTGTAAAATTCTTTCAATTTTTCTATACATTTGAAAAATTTCATAATAATGTGTAGGGCAAAAAGGAAAGGGGCAGAATGAAAATGATTGAAGTAAAATCAACCCAGTGCTGTGTGTGGATCTGGTCTGGATTCAGATTCAAACAAACTGAAAAAAAAAAATAACAACCACTTTTTTTTAGACAGTTGGGGAAATTTGAACATAGGTTGAGTTTAGATGATGTCAGTGTTATTTTTATTCCCAGTAACAACAGCATTGTGGTCGTGTTTATTAAAAGTTCTATCTGCTGGGGATGTTTACTGAAGTATTTATGGGAAAATTCATAGTTCTAGAATTTGCTTTAAAATATTTCAGCAAAATTGGGGCACCTGGGTGGCTCAGTCAGTTAAGCATCTGCTTTCGGCTCAGGTCATGATCCCAGAGTCCTGGGATCAAGCCCCGTGTCTAGCTCCCTGCTCACTGGGGAGTCTGCTTCTCCCTCTGCCCTTCCCCCCCAACTCCTGTGCTCTCTCTCTCTCAAATAAATAAAATTTTCAAAAAATAAAATAAAATAAAATATTTCAGCAAAATTAAAAAAAAACAACAATAAAACCAAAGGGGTGTCGGAGGAACCAAGAATGGCACAATACCCACAGTCATCAAAGCTGGGGCTGGGGTAAGGCTCCACCCTAGGCCCCCCTCTGCCTGATGTCTGCATCCTCACAACCCAATCTTCTAGAACTGCCCCAAGGGGTACAAAGGCAAAGTAGTCTTAAGGAAATAAGAGATTCTCAGTTTCCACAAAGGCCACAGAATGAAGCAATTAATGGTACAAGTTCAGGAGCCAACCTGCCTGGATGCAGGTCATGGTGCCTTGCTATGTGACCTCAGGCAGATGATTTGATATCTCTGTGGTTCCTACCACTCACTTTGTAAACTAGGAATAGGAACGATCCCACCTCACAGGGTGGTGGTGAGAAGGAAATGAGAAGAACCCTTAGAAACCCTCAGAATGGGAACTGCGCCATGGGAAGTGTGCCTCACGAGCACCGCCCGTAGCGATAGGAACCCTTCCTAAGATGACCAGCCTGAGAACATCTACTTTCCCACTGTCCCTTCAGTGAGCGTGCTTCTCCCACTTTACAGAAGACAACTGTGCACTCCCCACCCATCCCAAATCAACATGGTGTGCTGCCCGGGGGTGTGGAAACCTCTGGGGACACAAAGGGACACTTCCAAATACTGCTGTGAAGTGTGGGGACATTGCATGATGAAACCTCCCTGGGTAAGGAATCAGGACCAATGTAGCTCCCAACAAGATGGAAGGAGGGTCTGATAGAGCCGGCTGCTCGGAGGACAGGAATAGTTAAGTTTTACTGTGTCTCTCTGTGTGCCTGACTTCCCTACAACTCAAAAGGATTTCAGAGTGGAGTGACATTGCTGGGCCAGAAGCCCTTCCGCCCACTTATTAGTATCCTATATATGAAAATCAAAAGCAGAATTGATGTTGAACCTGGTCTCGCTCAACAGCAGACATGAACTTTTGGGGGAAAGCTGCATCCATCTCACTAAGAGATGCATTTCCAGTACATTCTACTCTTTATGTTGAATATTTTTATCAGTTGTGTACTAATGATACTTGCAATGATAACTCCTTCCATTCTTTTTTTTTTTTTTTTTAACATTTAGAGTCTGATGGTCTCAGGAATTTCTGATGATAATGAAATGTTCTTCACAGGTGTCTATATTTGTGGCGAAGTATGATGGGGATTGGGACAGACTGATGATGGCCACGCCTTCTTCTGGGCTTGGCCGTGGTCCTGGCTTTGGCTCATGGGATGACAGCAAATGGGACACTAAGCAGAGGCCTGAAGTGTGTTTGCCTACTGGGGCTCGTCCACGCTTGCCGCTCTTTAGAACCTCGAGACCACTGTGTGAGGCAGCCTGCACCAGCCAGCTAGAAGATGAGACTGAGTCAGCAGGGACAAGCAGTCCCGGCTAAGGTCCCCCTAAACCAACCAGCCTGACAACCACCAGATGTGTAAAGTCAGGCCATTGTAGACCATCCGGCCCCCGCAGAACCGCCAGCAAGACTGCAGAGATAAACCACGCTGGCCCAAACTAGAAGATCAGCCCAGCAGCCTGTAGAATCATGAGAAATAATACTTGTTGTTTTAATCCACTTTTCACTTTGGGAATGTTTGTTACACAGCAAGAACTAACTGATGCAGTGATCTAAAAAGAGACTCTCATGTATTTCAGTATATTATGCTAGGTTAAATTCTGCTGGAACTAAAAATCTCTAGAAGGTCAGTTCAGGAGAGTGAGAATTTTTTTTTCCTGTTTTCTCCCCCATTATATCCTCAGTGTTGGGAACACCAGTAGGTGTTCAATAAATAGTTGTTGAATGAATGAATGAATAGAAGTTGAAGGAGAAAAAGAAATGATGTGACATGCATGTATTTATCATGTGAATTTCAATGGACAGTGATGCGCACCATCCAGGCAGATGCTGTAAATGAGTGAAGTGGGTCAGATGGTGACCAAAAACACTGGAGAGAGACCATCCTTCTTCTAACGGCAGCCCTGCTACTCGTCTCTGAATGACAGCTGCCATATAGGAATTAGACCCGGGGCCACCAGATATTTTTGGTCATCTTACAAATATTTCCTGCACCTGTGACTTCCCAGGCATGTAACTGAATCCTCCTAAGCCTCTGTTTCCTCACCTGTTAAATGGGTGCAGCCACGGTCCCTACCTCAGAATACCCCTCTGAGAGTTACATGAGTTAATACATGTATACGTTAATGAATATTCATAAGGCCGAGCCCCCCAGCGGTCACTCCCGGTACTCACGGCAAAGCTTCTCACTCCTCCAGGGGTGCACAGTGGCCCCGATGGCCTGGCACGCAGCGGCGTAGGTGGCCAATGCCTCACATAGCAGCCCAGACTGGCCTGGCAGCAGGCAGCGGTCATAGACACAGTCACGCAGGGCACCCTGTGGGTCCAGCTTGCTGTGGCACTCGCGGAAGGGCCCTGCGGGGTCTGCAAGGATCCCACACTCCTTCTTGCTTTGCAGCTGCTGGGCCACCAGGGAATCCAGGTTGGGACACTCCCCTGGCTCAGTTGCCCCACAGCCTGGCCTTGTCTCCTCCTGCCAGCTGTTCCCAAAGGCCAGGGCATTGGCAGCTTGGCCTCCACCCCGTAGAGCCAGGTCATCATCGGGCTTCCCATTGAAGTTCCCGCAGAGCCCACATAGGGCCCCGGCATAGCTGCTGGGCACCTTGACAATCACACGATTGTTCCAGTTGTAAGTGACAGTCAGGCCAAAGTCTGTGCGCACAACTGCATCTTGGCCCTGGCGGAAGACCTGCACCTGCCCATCTGCTGCCTGGAAGGGCAGGTGATGAAGGATGCCGTCCACCTGGACAGAGATGAAGGAGGTCCAAGGGGTCAGGGTATTCATGGCTGGGTGTCTCGCCCTTCACTCACTTGGCTCCAACTATTCTGAACTCCTTGCTGTTCTCTTGAGCACAAGATGCTTGCTTCCACCTCAGGACCTTTGCACTTGCTCTTCCCTCTGTCTGGCACACCATCTACCTGTCTTCAACCTGCAGCTATCAGCTTAAATCCAAATCCCTAACCCATGGGGCCTTCAGAGCCTACAGGATCTGTCTCCCCATTACCTCCCCGACCTTACCACCTCCCACTCCCCCTGCCTCACTCAGTCTGCTCCAGCCACACTGGCTTTCTTGTTATTCCTCTACTTCTCTCAGTTTAGTCCAACTCTAGGGACTTTTCACTTGGCCAAGAATATTACCCAACACTTGCCTCCTGGCTGCTTCATCCTTCAGGACTTGGCGCATAACCAAGCCCCTTCCCTACAAGGTCTCGTTTTACTGTGGCTCTGTATACCTCTGTGCCTGCATCACCTGCCACATAGCTCACTCAGCCTCCTTGCCGTCTCCCTGAACACACCAAGCGTGCTCGCACCTCATGGCCTTTGCACTTGCCGTGCCCTGTTAGCTTTGATCCAAATCCCTTACAATGGCCTAAAAGGCCCTAGATGATCTGAGTCTCACTGCTCTCCAATTTCGTTCTTCGGTACTGCCCATCCCACCCCTGCAACTCCAGCCGGGCATTCTCATCTTCTCCTGGACTCCGTGAGCTCAGTCCAGCCTCAGGGCCTTCACTGTGCCTTCTGCTTGTGACATTCCTACCCTCTTCCACGTCCCTATTCTTTGCCTGGTTGCCTCCCCATCATCCTTTATGTCTCAGTTTAAAATAGAACCCCTCTCCCCACCAGGCCCTGCTTGTCCCCACTTTTCTGACCTCGTCTCCTACCAATCTCTCTATCCCATCCCCCCATCCTCACTCTCAAGTACAGCTGCACTGGCTCTGTGCTGTTCTCCTGTACTCTTCAAGCTTGGTTCAGCCCAGCCTTTGCACCTGCTGTTCCCTGCACCTAGGAGCCACCGCTCTTCACCTGGTGGTCTCTTCCTTGTCCTTCAGGTTTTGGTTGCAATCAGGACCTCCATCATAGCCATCCCCTCCATCATCCCCTCCCTGCATTCCAGCCTCATGGGCCTCCAGACTGTTCCTCTGCCCTCTTGTGTGTTCCTGCCTCAGGGCCTTTGCACTTGCTGTTCCTTCTGCCCAGAATACTCTTCCATCCACTTCTGTCCCTGCCTGTTCCATCTCTCTTCTCAAGAGTGGCAATAGGATGTAGTGGTTAAGAAAGTATAGGCTCTCGGGCGCCTGGGTGGCTCAGATGGTTAAGTGTCTGCCTTCGACTCAGGTCATGATCTCAGGGTCCTGGGATCGAGTCCCGCATCAGGGTCCCTGCTCAGTGCAGAACCTGCTTCTCCCTCTCCCTCTGCCACTCCCTCTGCTTGTGCTCTTCTGTCTATCTCTCTGTCAAATAAATAAATAAAATCTTTAAAAAAAAGAAAGAAAGAAAGAAAGAAAGTATAGGCTCTGAAGCCTAACAGCCTGGCTTCAAATCGTGGCTCTGTTACTCATTAGCTGTGTGACCATGAACAGATAACTTAGCCTTTCTGTGCCTCAGTTTCTCATCTAACAAGATTAGCTATTTCACAGAGTGTTCTAGAAATTGAGTTACTATGTGCCAAGCATTTAACATGTAGAAGTAACTTAACATGTATGGGCCCCCCCCGCGGTTCAGAGCCCCTTCTCCTTAAGGGGGATTTCCTGCCTCTCTGCCCCCTCGCCCCTCCCCCGGCCCAGAGTCACTCACCAGCACCTGCCCGGGGGAGTCCCGGCGCACGGTCACTTTCACGCCACGGGCCTCCACGCGCACAGCGCGCGTGTAGCTCACGGTCTGGCTGCCCCGGTGCTCGTTTTCCACCAGCACCCGGAAGGCGGGCAGCGCCGCCGCCTGGCCGCACGAGCCGACCAGCAGGTACGTGCAGGTGCCCATGAAGTCGAAGCGCCGGCCGTCGAAGCTCACGTAGTGCGGATCCCCGGACGCCTGGCAGCTCCCGAAGCGGTCGGGGTAGCAACCCAGGAGGCCGTTCTGGACGCTGCAGTGCTCGCCGGTTGGGCAGCCCTGCGCGTCCTTGCAGCTCACCTGCCGGGTGGCGCCGTTGCAAGTGCAGAGCCGCCGGCACTGCTCGTCCGCCCACACCTGCTGGCCGGGCGCGAGCGGGCGGCCCTCGAAGATGCAGCCGCACGACGAGGCGTCCACGCAGGCGCCGCCGCTGGCCACGAAGCCCGGGAGGCACACGCAGCCCTCCACGCACTGGCGCCCGGAGCAGTTGGCCGGCACCGCCTGGGAGTTGCAGGTGGCGGGGCAGGCGGGGCCGCACTGCTCGTAGCGGCTGTTGGCGGGGCAGTTCAGGGCTGTGGGGGAGGGGGCGGGGGACGGAGAGAGAGAGACGGGGAGGGGGGTCAGGCCAGCGCGACGGGCCTGGTGGGGTGTCTGTCCGGAGGGCTCAACAAGACTTCCCTCCCGACACCCTGCTCCTGCCCCCGGAGCTGCCCGTGGCGCTTCCATCCCTCCCGGTGCTGGGGCCCCAAAGCTCAGAGACACAGTTGACTCTTTTCTTCCTTCATTTTCACGGACAACCAATCTGTCAGTAAATCCTGTGAGCTCCATAGTCAAGATCTATCCAGAATCTGCCCCCTTCTCTCGCCATCGTCCCCACCCTGGTCCGGTCCCCTCTCCCCCAAGCAGCCTTCTGCCTGGTCTCCCCCCATAACCCCCACTCAGCCCTCACAGGCTGTTCCTCACAAGCAGCCAGAGGGGCCCTGTGAACACCAGTGACGTCCCTCTCCTGCTTAGAGCGCTCTCGTGGTGCCATCTCAGGGAAAAGCGGGGGTCCTCCTGGTGGTCCACGAAGCTCCCCATTATCTGAGCCCATCGCCTCTCTCCTCATCTCCTCTCATTCTCCCTTTGGTTCACTCTGTCCCAGCCACAGAGGCTTCCTCCTATGTCCTCACACTCCCACCTCAGGGCCTTTGCTGTTCCCAGGGTCTGTACTGGCCATTCCTCAGAAGGCAGGGCAGCATGTGGTTAAGAGAAAGCTACTGGAGCCCAGATAGCCTGGGTTCAAACCCCAGCCTCCCCTTTTAAGCTGTGTGATTGTGAGCAAGTGACTCCAATCGCCCTGTGCCTCAGTTTCCTCATCAGGAACATGAGATAATAATAGTACTAACCTCACAGGGTTCTGGGGAGTCAATGAGTTCATCTATGCAGAGACAGCCCATAGTGTCTTTACTACTTAGCTGACTCCCGTGTCTTATCCTGCTCTCAGTTCCGCTGTCACCTCCCCAGAAAGGCTGTCCCTGACCACCCTCTTCATCAGCCTCCCATTTGCTCTCATCACATGAACTTCGTTTCTTTTGCTCTTTAAAGATATTCCATGGTTTGCTGCTTACTGTCTGTCTCCCCCGCTAGAATATAAATTCTGTGAGGGTGGGGGTCCGATCAGCCTCAATCCCCCACTGAATCGCCAGCACCAAGGACAGGGTCTGGCCCACAGGAGATGCTCATTCATTCAGAAATGAAGGAGTGGATGGATTCACCAATTCCTCCTTTGCACCAGGCATTGGGGGAACTTGGGAGGGTGGGTGTTTACTGGGCGGTGAGGACAGAAGAGTGACCAAGACAAGCCCCACGTGGCTCAGTGTCTCCCCCAGACTTACTCCCCCTCTGGAGTCCCCGTCTCAAGCCCGAGGCCTGGGCCTGGACACCTCCTCTTCCCTGGGCACTCGACTTTCTGTCTCCTGAAAATTTCTTGGGGAGCCTCTCCAGGGCAGGGGCAGGTGTATGCTGGCCCCCACGGCGCCCATCACCAGCCGAGGGATGGGGCCATATAGGGGCTCAGGGAATGCTTGTGGATTGAATGAATAAATGGGCGAATGAATGATTAAGTGGACGGACACCTGACTGAGGAGCTTGGACTTTATCCAGAGGGCATCGGGGAGTCACAGAAGGGCTGTGAACGAAGGGACATTTACATTTCTGCTTTGGGACTCAGAGGACTACCTGTCACGCCAGCTCCTCTCTCAGCCTGGCACCCGCGTCCTGCTCCCCCTTTTTCTGTCTCGTTCCCGTTTCTCCTACAGGTTTCAGATTGGGCATTCCTTTCTCTAGGAAATCCTCCTTGATCCCTCCCCCCCAGGCTGAGTCGAGAAGCTTTCCTGGTCGCCCATAGCCCCCTGGACGTCCCCCCTCCTGGCCCTGTCCACTCTGCCCGTGCCTGGCAGAGCCCAGCAGGGACCACCCTCGTGGTCACTGCCTAGGGATGTGTCTGCCCCAGCCTTAGGCTCACTGTGGGCACGGTGTGGCCATCTCGGCCATCCCTGCATCCCTGGCATGGTCCAGCTTCAGGCTGCACCACAAGGAGTGCTCAGATATGGAGCAGGTGCAAGGAGTCCCCTGCCTCCCACCACGCGTGCCCCCAGCCCCGCACCGAGGGCGTCACTCACGACAGTGGGCCAGCGACCTCCAGTTCCCGACAGATATGCCAAGCTCCAGGCAGGCCTGGGCATAGGCGCTGAGGCTGCGGCACAGGCTGGACCGGTCCCCGTTGAGCACGCACAGGTCGTACACGCACTCCTCCAGGAAGGGCCGGGGGGGCAGCGCGCTGTGGCAGACGGCGAACGGGCCGTTGGCCTGGGTCAGCATGCCGCAGAGGCGGTTGCCCTCGTAGTGCTGGGCCTGGCCCGGGGTGCAGGAGGGACAGTTGTTCTGGCAACTGTCCTCACACAGGTAGTCCCCATCATCCAGCCTCCAGCTGTTGGCAAACTCCACGGGGTCAGCCGCCAGCTCCGAGTCGTAGGTGAGGAAATCGTCGTCGGGGTTGTGGTTGTAGTTGCCACACAATCCGCACACCTGGCTCTGGAAGCGCTCGGGCAGGCTCAGGGCCAGCTGGCAGTCCCAGTCGTAGGTGACCACCAGCCCGAAGTCCAGCTCCACTATGGCCCGGGTCCCGCTCTGGTACACGCGCAGGCGGCCCTCGGCCAGGGAGACGGGCAGGCGCGAGCGCTGGTTGTCAATCTGCGGGGGGTGGGGGTGGGGGGGCAGTGGGTGGTCAGATCTTGCGTGGTCTGGCCCTCACCCTTCGAACCCCCCCCACTCGCCGCCCCCTACCCCGGCTGCCCTGGGACTCCTTCTTCCTGTTGCTGCCACCGACCAAGCCTTGGGGTCTTTGCCCTCGCCTCCCTGTGGTCTGAAATGTTCTTCCCCTAGATGCACCCGTGGCTCACTCCCTGACCTCTGACCTCTTACAAAAGCTTTGCGCCACTGTCACCATGGCAGTGACACTCTATTTTATGTGGCAACCCCTCCCTACTCCCTATGCCTTTTCTTTGCTCTATTTTTTCCCCCTATAGCTTCTAACATATCATTTGCAAATTTCTCATGTTTATCATCTGCCTAACTCCGCAGACCGTCAGCCCCACAAAGACAGGGATTTGTGTCTGCTCTGCTCGCGGCTTCCTCTCCTGCACCTAGAACGGTGCCTGGTAGAATTGCAAGTCCTCAATGAGTGAATGAAGGCGATGCTGTGTTAGAGAAACATTCACCGGGCACTCCCTCTGGGCCTGGCCCTGGCTGGGCGATCCTGGGAATGATGACCGAAGACAACCCAGACCCCGCTCTCCTGGGGCTCCCAGTCCAGTGAGAGAGACAGACTGGTCACTAGATCAGAGTGACAGATCAGAGGGATGGTGGGAGCTCTAAACCTCTGTCAAGTCACTGACCTCTGTAAGGATCTGACAAAAGTAACAGGGCTCTCTCTCTGAAAAACTGCCCAGCAGATGCAAAATTCCACACATAATTTTGGGAATTTGAAGTCCCTCTGAGCTTGTGCTCAGTCCCTCCAGATTTCTAGAACACCTACTTTAATCCACTTGCTTATTAATCTCACAGATCCACTGCACACCCGCACAGAGAGGTGGGTACAAGAATGCTCAGTGCTGCGCTATTTGCCATCGTGAACAAAGCATCCATCGGTGGGAGACTGAGTTACCCAAATGACGGGGCATCCATCCAATGCAGAACAGTGCAGATGTAAAGAACAACAACAACAAAAGAAAGCTGAGGCTCCCTTGATGTTGATATGGAAACAGCTCCAGAAGCTACCGTACAGTGTAAAAAGCAAAGTGCAGAACAGAGCAGACAGTACAGTACTCTTCGCTAAGAAAGGGGAGAGGGAAGAATGTAGGTTTGGCTTGCTTGTATTGGCATAAAGAAACCCTAGGTGAGGGCGCCTGGGTGGCTCAGTTGGTTAAGCGACTGCCTTCGGCTCAGGTCATGATCCTGGAGTCCCGGGATCGAGTCCCGCATCGGGCTCCCTGCTCGGCAGGGAGTCTGCTTCTCCCTCTGACCCTCCCCCCTCTCATGTGCTCTCTCTCTCTCTCTCATTCTCTCTGTCTCAAATAAATAAATAAAATCTTAAAAAAAAAAAAAGAAAGAAAGAAACCCTAGGTAAAACCTCAAGAAATCAGTAAAACTGGGGAGTGGGGGAGGGAAGAGAGAGAAAGCAGATGAAGACAGGAGTGACAGCCAGACCTTCCACAACATGCCCTGTTTGTTTTGAGCTATGCTGATGCTTTACCTCTTAAAAAAAAAAAAAAGAATCGCAGCAACAGGGAAGAAATTCACAAGCACTGTGCTGAGCAAAAGAATCTTCCCGCAAATGGCTTCTTCCACTGTGTGATTCCATTAATATGAAGTTCTTGAACAGGCGAAACTAATCATTGTGGTGGGAAAAAAAATCAGAACTATGGTTGCCTCTAGGAGCGGGTTGGGACTGTCTGGGAAGGGGCATGAGAGAATGTTCCGGAATGATGAATAGATTCTATATCTTAATGGAGGTTGGGGTTGCACATTTGTCAAAACTCCATGAACTTAAGATCTATGGATTTTTATTATGTGTACATTTGATATCCAATGTAAACAAAACTGGGACTGCCAGCTGGCCCTGAGCCTGCCCGAGCGCTTCCAGAGCCAGGTGTGAGGACAGTGTGGCAACCACAACCACAACCCCGACCCACAACCCATACCATAAAAATATGGTATGAGGCAGAATGGCAAAGAGGTTAAGAATGGACTCAGGAGCCAGCCTGCCTGTGTTCCCAACTCCATCTCTTACTGGCTCGGAGCCCTTGGGAAGTCGCTCATCTCTCTGGACCTCAGTCTCCTCACCTAAAAGTGTTAATAATAATGCCTCCCCCCACAGATTGCTGTGAGCATTACATGCATTAATACACAGAAAGCACTAAGAAACAAATCCAGCACATAGCAGGTGCTCCCTAAATTTAGTGTTTGGTCACTGAAGACATTCCCTATTGTTGGACAGTTTGTTTCTTTTCTTTTCTTTTTTTTTCTTTTGCTACCCCAAACCAGGTTGGCATAAACTTTTCTTCCCCCAACCATATCTCTGAGTATCCTTAAAATTTCTAGAAGTGGAATTGCTGGACGAAAGGTATTTCAGGCTCTGATTTTCAAATTCCCCCTCCCCAGCCCCCACTGATTTTCAAATTCCCCCTCCCCAGCCCCCACTGCCCCCTCCTCCGTACCCCCCACCCCACAGCCGAGGGCTTGGGTTTGGGGCCCGACACCCAGGCTTTGCCTCCTCCTTCTGACTGGAGGCTCATAGGTATTTGGACACTTACCCGAGCAAAGCCAACTTCCCCTCGGACCAGAGTTACTGTGTGGCTGTAGGCACGCACGTTGACCAAGCCCACGTAGGAGACCCGGCGGCTGCCCCGGTGCTCATTCTTGGCCTCCACGCTGAAAGCCGGCAAGGTCTGGTTGTTGCTGCACAGCTCCGCCATCAAGTAAAGGCACGTGCCCATCATGTCATAGCGCCGGCCGTCGAAGGTGGTGTAATGGGGGTCACCTTGGGCGCGGCAGGTGGCCACGGGGACCGCCACGCACTTGGCCTGCTGATCCACCACCTGGCATTTCTGCTGGGGACTGCACTGCAGGTCTTCGCAGGAGGGTTTCTGGGACAGCACGGCTGGGGAGGGGAGGAAGGGGGTGGCAATGAAGAAAGAGTCAGGCGTATCCTCACAGGTGGGAATCCTGGAGTTCTCCTGCTGTGCAGAGTTGGGGCAGTGGGCTCACAACTACCCGTTGGAGAAGTGGGGAAACTGAGGTCTGGAGGCCCCCCGGGGAGATGGCTGCCCAGGCATGACCCAACAAACCCAGGTATTCTAATTCCCTAGTTTGACAAGGCTCAGCCCAGAAGAACTGAAAGGTAGTGAAGAAGGATGGGCAGGGATCATCATGGAAATGTTGATTTGTGGTTTTTCTCTCCCCGTGTTCCCCTTCCTGTGCATTCCCACTCGGGTCAGAAGGCTAAGGAATCTTTTTTAAGGACAGAAAATGGAAGTCTCTGCCTTCCTGGATCAGGCTGCCTAGGTTAGAATCCTGGCTCTGCTGGTCGGGCGGCACTGGAGAAGTAATTTTAAACTCTCTATGCCTCAGTTTCCCCATTTGCAACAAGGGGATGACAACAGTACATTCTTCACAGGGATATTTGGGGAGAAGGGCATTGTCAGGCTTAAAGAAGCTAAAATATAAGTAGGGTTTGGCCCAGGTGGTGAGTGTTACCTGTTATAATGAATCACCTACCCCTCTCCTATTTGACTGTTCAAGGCCAAAGTGGCTCTTTGAAAGTGGGTAGCTTGCATGCCTGTGGTTGGAGGGGGCATTTTTTGCCAGTGCTGGGAACTCTAATGTCTAGGGTCCTAGCTTGAAGCAGGAGGTCCACATAGGAAGAAATAGCCCTTCCTCCCCTGCCTCCCAGTGTTCAGAAGTTCTTGCTTTCTGTCTGCTCATAATAACTTGCCAGATACCCCCTGAGAGCTTTACAAATGTTAACTCATTACTCCCTCACTCCAATCCTGTGAAGGGGTACAGCTATTAACCCTATTTTACAGATGGGGAAACTGAGGCCCACAGGCGAGGTCACATGCCCAAGGTCACACAAGCAGAGATGGGATTTGAACCTGGGAAGTCTGGCTTTAGCATCCGTGTCCTCAGACACCACACTGCACTGCCTGGGGACAGTTCCTCAAATGCTCTGAGCCTAAGGTTACACGTAGGGCCAGGTCCTAGGGATTAACTATGTTAACACACACAGGACATCCAGAATGGTCTCTGGTATATTGAGAGAGAACTCCCCCTGCCCCACAGTAGCCATTATTATTTATCATACTTTTAGACCTCCTGCGTTGGGGTGTAAACATTCCTATAGGAGGTGGTGGAGTGGTAGTTAACCACTGGTATAGTTGCTAAAATAGCAACATATTAAAAATAAATAAATAAAAGATCAAAATACTTCCAGACTGTTTGATAAGAAGCTGCTGACCTGAGCCCACTCCTCCCCACAAAGATCCCTCCCTCTAGGCACCTTGGCTCTTTCCTAGGACTCTATCCCTAACCCCCGTCCCCCTGCAAAAAGTAACTGACAAAGGGCTAAGGCCAGACACCTGTCAGACACCGTGGGGGCTTATATATAGGACCCTGCTGCCGTGCTCTGCGGGGTACCGCTTCTGACTGGTGGGGACCTTGGATCGCACTGGTGGCTAAATATTTGGTGGTTCCTTGAGGGGCTTGGGTAGGGAGGAGCTGGGAAGCCTTAGGGAAGGGGAGGATGGCAGAGAGGATGGAGGTGAGGTGGGGACAGCCCCAGGGGAGCAGGTGGGTGGGGAAAAAGGAGAGGGTGAGAGAGCCAGCCAAGGGGTCACGGGTTGGACAGGGTCGGGGGGTCATTTTCCATCACTCACTTCGGCCGCAGGCACCTGCTGTCCCGTAGCTTATGGCCTCGAGCAGCCCGAAGGTGAGCAGCCCGAAGTTAGTAGTGGCCTCAATCATGTGGATCTTGTCACTGGGGCCAAGGTCCACCTCGGCATAGGAGAACTCACTGCCGGGCACAGCCGTCCAGGAGAGCTTGGCCCCCATCCTCTGCCCTTCCATGGTCAGCTCGTTAACCGCCTTTGTCTGTGTTATTACGAGAGCCACACCCTCAGTGCCTGGCATGCTCTTCACCACATAGGCCGGGCAGTAGGCTGCCACATCTGGGACCAAGGCCAGGTGGGGGTCATAGGTTATTTGGCCCCTTGTAGCACCTGTGCCAAACTGCAGGACCTGGATGCCCACGTCTGCAGACAGGTAGAGCGGCCGGGACGGCTGGATCTCAAACTCTACCACATCGCCCGCCTGGAGTCCTCGGGAGCCGGTGGTGCCCCCCCGATTGTAGCTCAGCTTCGTGGTCTGGCTGGCCACGACATAGACCAGGTCGTAGCGGGCCTGGGAGGACAGAGAGGGCACCACGTAGCGGGTGCCCCAGGCGGACGTGGGGAGCAGCTGCTCCATCACGTGGTTGCAGTTTGTGTGTTTCTGGGCACAGCTGTGGCCGGAGAACACAGCCACTGGGCCATTGGCTGTGATCCTCGACCCCGAGAGCTCAGCTGTGCTCTGTACCTGGGCCACCTGGTAGGGCTGCAGAGTCAAGGTCACGACACTGCCTGCTGGGTAGAACTTGTCCTGGAATGTCGCAGACCCCTTCAGCTGCATAGTGACTGAGGCCCCCGCCGCCCCCGCCACCACGGCGAACTCCTTGACATTCTTGGACGAGGTGCCGGGAGGTGTGAGCGCAAAGTACTCAGAGCCCAGAACCTGGATAGGCCACAGCCGCGTCAGCTCTGCTGTGTTGGGCTTGGTGTTTACGGCCTGCGCAGAGATCTCGCGGTCAGAGTGGACTGTCACTGCGTGCTGGAAGACCTTACTGCCGACCATCTCAGCCTTGGAACTAATGTTGACCATGACTGACCGCCCCGGGTTCACTGTGACATTCTGCCTGGTGCCATCTGCGTGGCAGTGAATGGAGACCGAGGCAGGGCGGTCCGACAGACTGGAGAGAAGGAGTTGGAGAGAGGCCCGGTGGTAGCTAGGCAGGTAGTTCTGCAGGAAGGCCGCAAGGAAGTCCACGGAGGTCCCCTGGGTCAACCCTGGGGGTTGGGGAGAGAGAACGCAGTTGCGGGTCTGCTCACCCAGTCCTCTCTAGCTGAGAAGGAAGGCTTTGCATTGCGCCTAGATACCACATTGAAATATCAACTCAAGCTTTTTCTCCCCTCGCTTTCCCTTCTTATTCGCCTACCAGCCTTTCTGGCTTTTGTTTTCTAAAAACCTGAACAGGGGGCGCCTGGGAGGCTCAGTCTGTTAAGCATCTGCTCTCAGCATGGGTCATGATCTCAGGGTCTGGGATCAAGCCCCACATCAGGCTCCCTGCTCAGTGGGGAGTCTGCTTCTCCCTCTCCCTCTCCTCTGTGCACTCCGTCTCTCTAAATAAATAAATAAATAAATAAATTAATTAATTAAAATAAAATAAAATAAAATAAAAGCCTGAACACTTTGGACTTGATGGGCCAGGCAAGTAATGCAAATGTGGGAAATCATCTGGGTGGCCAGTGTGCAAACCAGAGATTCATACACCAAGGAAAGCGGGTAGGGTTAGCCTATTATTATGATGATTTATGGGCTCTTCCCCCCCCTTTTTTTATGCCAGATCTTACCATTTTTCAGGAGAAACTGGCTATTTGAATTTCCATGTGAAATCTCCAACCCCAAATTGTTTTAAGTGCTGTGGGCCTCAAACTGGCTGGATTTAGGTGCCGGTTTATGACTTCTGTCTTAATAAAACATGGGGGGTGTAAAGGGGGTTAAGGGAAGAAGGAGATTATGGCAATGTAGACAATATGCCTCCTAGAAAGAGGGAGGAGTGGGTGCTTTTCAACACCCCCAACTAGGAATAGATTCTCCAGGGCTGGGAAGAGAGGGAGGGAGAAGGGAAGGGGGGACGGGAAGAGGGAGGGAGAGGGAGGGGGAGGAGGGAGAGAGAGGGAGTTGGAGAAAGAGAGAGGGCAGGGGAGGACATCTACAAGGTCTTGGAGAGAGTATGTGGGTATAGAAGGACTTTCTGCTGAATTAGGGGAGCCTTGAAAGATGTCCCAGTGTCCCATGGAGCCAGGGGATCAGGGACAATGAAGACTTCAAAAGTGACCTAAGCAGATGCTGACTGATGACTAGACGGCTCTGAGGCCCCATCCTTACCCGGTACTCTGACTTCACCTGAGACTCCAGTCCTGGGCATAACCCTGGGGAATCGGGCACCAAGCCCTCCAAGAATGACTTGAGTGAAATTTTCCATCACCTCAGCAGCAGGAGGCTCAGAGTCAGAACTTTAGTTGAGTTACAGAAAATTGAGAAAGTGGTACTTCTTGAAGACTTAAATTGGGGGACTGCGGATTTTATCTGCTTCTTTCTAGGAGAGAGAATGGGAGGATCCCACCACAGCTCTCTGCAGAACTTAAGGGGCCTCGCTCCCACCTCAGCTAGGCTGGCGGGGTACTGGGAAATGGGGTTGGGGGGGGCATACAGATGGAGGGTGCTGACCGCGGCAGGCAGAGTCCCCCAGACGAGAACAAGGACACGGATGGGATCTCAGTCCGACTTACCACACAGGAGAGTTGCTCCTGTCCAGAGTGTCCACCAGCTCCACAGGGAACCCATGTCTGCAGAGGGGAAAGAGAGGGGGTCATGGAAGGTTAGTCTGCCCCTCTGGCTGGGCACTATTCCAGGGAGGACGAGGGCCACCTGGGCACCAGGGAGGTGGGCTGGATCCAAGGGCCAGTATGTGTGTGTATAAGGGGAGTTACATGTCCAGTGGGTCTTGTGGGGGGCAGGGAGGGCAGGACAGGGCAAGGTTGGGGAGTTAGGTGTCCAGTGGGTCCAGTGGGGCTGGAGTGGGGAAGCCTGGAGCCAGGGGCTAGAGTAGGGGACCTGATGTCCCACTTCTATAGGGTACCCCAGCCTCTCTCACCTGCAGGTCCCTGGAGCTGCAGGGCTAGCCCCTGGGCCGGGCTATATAGTGGAGTTTCGTGGCTCCTCAGACCACACCCTGGGTCACCTGCCAAGAAGATGGAGCCAACTTCCTGGAGGAGGCTGGTGATCCCAGGGCCAGGTGGAATAGGGACCCTGAAAGCCTGCGAAGGGTGGAGGGCAAGCCTGGACACCTGGGTCCTTAGAGGGGTGTGAGAACAGCTGGTGGCTGTGGCCTGGAAGCCTGCTGGACACTTCAGAACTGAAAGGGTGATGTCCCTGAGGGAAACAGCTGGGAAGCAGGGTGCTGGGAGCCTGGGTCCCCAGGGGGTGGGGGAGTAGGGGCGGAACGTGGTGTTCAGTCTTGTTTGCTGGTTCGATGGTTGGATCTCTTCCTTTGCCTCCTGCCAGGAACAATAGCAAAGGACCCATATCCGGGTTCTGGCTGCTCCCTAGTCCCCACAAGTTGATTCCTCCTAGTCCCCAGCCATCCACATCCTGTATGCAGGCAGCACTGCGGTGTCTGGGGTGGGCAGGAATCCGAGCACCTGAACCTAGGTCAGTGGGACACAATACCTCCAGGACAGCAGGACCTCCTGAGAACCTTATCTGCAAAACGTGAACATCAAAATTAGCCTCACTGGGGACTGTAGGTGGGAGGCAGGCTCTTCTGGTGGGGACCCCCGTGGAGAGCAGGGTGGGAACGGGGGGGCTGGAGCTATGTGTGAAGAAGGATGGAGGCCCCTGTTTCCTGGTTCCACGCAGACACTGGGTTCTACTTCCTGGAGAATTGTTTGTTTTCTGGGAGGTCTTTTTGCCCTGAGAAGGGACTGGCTGGGGGCACCTGGGTGGTTGTTGGTTAAGTGTCTGCCTTCGGCTCAGGTCATGATCTCAGGTCATGATCTCAGAGGCCTGCGATCGAGCCCCACGTTGAGCTCCCTGCTCAGTGGGTAGTCTGCTTCTCCCTCTCCTTCTGCCCTCCCCCCCTCTCCAGCTCATGCTCACTTTCTCTCTTCTCTCAAATAAATAAATAAAAATGAAAGAAAAGAAAAGAAAGCAAGAAGAAAGAAAGACAAAGAAAGAAAGAAAAGGAAAGAAAAAAGAAAAGAAGAGACTGGCTAAACAGGCTTTGGGGAACTCTATGCCTCCCGTCACCCAGTATCTACCTGGGATGGGAACCTAGGTGTCACATGGGGAGCAGAGGAAGAGACTGCTGCAAGGTGGTATGGCCTTTGGGGTCTGTTCCTACAGAGGAGCTGGCCTAACCCATGCCCTGGTCTCCTCGCACCCAGTGTTAGGACTCATTGTTTGCTGGGGAGTTTCCCCAGCAGCTGCAAAGCCTGGGCACCCTCTCGGACAACACCCCAGCAGCTGCTGCCCCCACGACTCCCTCTCTTATCACCAAGGCCTGTGGGTGGCTGGGGTGGGTGGGGGCTCTGGCATCCCCCACTCAGGGCAGGGTCCCAGAGGGAGAGATAAAGACTCAGAGTTGAATGGGACCCAAAGTCAACCAGGAAAATGAAGTGAGCAAACAGGAGACTGGATGAAAGCCAGGGATGTCAAGAAACAGGTGGGGGCGGGGCGCCTGGGTGGCTCAATTGGTTAAGCGACTGCCTTCGGCTCAGGTCATGATCCTGGAATCCTGGTATCGAGTCCCACATCGGGCTCCCTGCTCAGCGGGGGGTCTACTTCTCCCTCTGACCCTCTTCCCTCTCGTGCTGTCTCTCATTCTCTCTCTCAAATAAATAAATAAAATCTTAAAAAAAAAAATCTTAAAAAAAAAAAGAAACGGGGGGTGGGAGGGGTGGGTTACGGGAGTAGGAGCTTCGCGGGGAGCAGTGCTTGGCTCCCTGAGGAAACGAAGGACCGGGAGGAAGGACTGCCGGGATTCCTAGGAAGAAAGCAGCTTATCGCAGATCAAGGTGGCAAAGTCTTCTAAACCAGATACCCCGTTGTGGTCTGAGACAGAGAAATGAGGGGCGAGGGGCAGAGAATTAGGGTGAACCTCAGGGGTGATCGTGCCCCTCCAATCTCCTCTAAGCCTTGAGGTCTCCCCTTGGTTGACCCCGGAGAGAAGCCTTCGCCTCCTCAAAAATCCACTGTTGCCCTTTGCAGCCAGAGTCCCTAGAAATGGGGTGGTAGTGGGAAGTCTCACCATTTAATATGTTGGATTTGACACTGCTTAGGACCTTCTTCTCACTCCTTTCAGGGCCCAAGGGGTGTGTGTGTTTGTGTGTGTGTGTGGACACAGCCTGTGGCCTACTCTATCACATCTATGCTCAGAACACCCTTATATATTCTTGGAAATCCCACCGGAGACAACCTGCGCACACACTTCCTTCCACACTTCCAGAAAAACACGTCCATCCTGCCCCTCAAATCCTCACTCTAAGCCCAAACAGAGGTGTTTGTGAATCTGAGCCTTCTGGCCTCTCCCTGCGGCAGGATCTGCAGGGGGCAGATCTGCACTCGTCATACACTTGAGACCCCTGGGACCCTTGGGCTTGTCTGGGCTTTACAGATCAAGGGCACAGCTGGAGAGAATTTACTCTCTGCAGCTAAATGTAGATTTAAAAAAATATATTTTATTTATTTGTTAGAGAGAGAGAGAGCACAAGCAGGGGGAGCAGCAAGCAGAGGGAGAGGGAGAGGCAGGCTCTCTGGTGAGCAGGGAGCCCGATGTGGGGCTCGATTCCAGCACCTGGGATCATGACCTGAGCCAACTGAGCCACCCAGGCACCCTGCTAAATGCAGATTTGCTGGCAATTTCTAATATCATTCCTTCATGCCTGGGTCCCACAAGGATTCCCGCCACCACCTTGGGGAACTCCTCCATCTCACATAAGGTGTCACTAACCTCCCTTGATCTCATTCCTCCCCTGCTCAATACCCTTCCATGCTTCCCTGTCCCTGTGAAGGCAAGTCCACACTCTTGGCAGGATCATCTCCATGGTCTGCACCTGTAACTTGGCCACCGCCTGTGCCATTCCCCCTCCTCAGAGCCCCCTCCTTGATATTCTGCTTGCTGACTCTGTGTCTGGAGTCCAGACCTCACTTTCTGCATGGCTTATTTCCCAAGAACCCAAGCTAAGGCTAGTCTGTTTTATTCCTCTTACACCACATTGACTACTTGTTCCCTTGCTTAAAGGAGATCCCCGCCCCTTTTCTCCACACTTGAAACTGAGAGTCTTACTGAATCCACAGTCCCGTGCCTCCCCACCAACCTCTCTTCCACCTGCCACAGTCCGACCTCCATGCTCACCAAAACTGTGTTTGCTGGGCCCTTATTTGCCACTTGGTTCTAGCTCCTTCTGTTACATTTGACACGAATTCTTTTTCCTTTTCTGTCTAATGCCCGGGTGCCTGGCTGGCTCAGTTGATGGAGAATGAGACTCTTGATCTCGGGCTTGTGGGTTCCAGTCCCACATGAGGCATAAAGATTACTTAAAAATAAAATCTTTAGTGGGATGCCTAGGTGGCTTCCAGTACCACAGATTATTTAGCTTGCTTTAAAATTTTACCTAAATGGAAGGATGCCTGGGTGGCTCAGTGGGCTAAGTGTCTGCCTTCGGCTCAGGTCATGATCCCAGGGTTCTGGTATAGAGTCCCACATCGGGACTTACTCAGCGGGGAGCCTGCTTCTCCCTCTGTTTGCCACTCCCCCTGCTTGTGCTCTCTCTCTCTCTGACAAATAAATAAATAAAATTAAAAAAATAAAATCTTAAAAAAAATTTCTAATGCCTCTGTTTTCAGGATATCACTTTCTTCCGGATCTTCTTACTTGGTTTTTTTCTTACAATGATTCCTTTAACATTGGTGGTTCTCAGATTCTTTCTCTAACTACATCTTTTCTCTAGAAGATCTTACCTGTGTCTACCCATGCTATCTAATAGAACTTTCTGTGACGATGAAAATGTTCCATATCTGGCGCTGTCCAATGTGGTAGGCAAGAGCTACATGCGGCTACTGGGCTCTTGAAATGTGATTAATGCCAGGCAGGGACTGAATTTTTAATTTTTTTTTAAGTAGGCTCCACACCCAATGTGGGGCTTGAACTCACGACCCTGAGATCAAGCCCTGATCTGAGATCAAGAGTCAGACACTTAACTGACTTAGCCACCCAGGCACCCCAATTAATTTAATTTTAATCAATTTAAATTTTAATTTAAATGGCCACCTGCAATTTGTGTCTATATTGGACAGGACAAAACTCTAGAGCTGTGGCTAACACAGGCCCCACTTCATCCAGCTACCTAGCTGCCTATCCATCTGTCACTCACCTACCCACCTATTTGTTCCCTTTTATACCCACTTTCCATTCCTATTGTCCCCTTACAGGCAACCATTCTAATGTGATTCATGGGAATAGTTTTTAATCTCTCAGTGGAAAAAAGTAGATGTATTAATAAGTTCCTATTCTAAAACAAAAGGTCCATGGCTGAACTCTCAGTTTCCAAGGGGAATACTTTATTGATACTGTAAAAATCTAATAGAAACAGAAAAAAGGGAAATCTGTGTATAGGTGAGGACAATCATAAGCAGTAAAGGAGAATAAGACAGTTACATCAAATCAGGTACTTAGAACATCCAACCTCATGAGCTGGGGAAGCCCCGGGGAGACAGCCAGGCTGGAGTCCCAGTGGAGAAGACTGGGTGGAGCATCTTCCTCTCAGGTGAGACCTTCCAACCGACCATCCCTGTTAGGGCTGTATTTATAGGGCAAATGACAGGGTCTGAAGTTGAACATTTGTTCACCTACTTAAACATTCGTTCGCCTATGTGCTATGTGGAGTGAGCTGCAGTCTATGTTATCATGTCTTTACATATTCAAGGAGGCTGGGCTAGGTGTGTTTGCCTCCCCTCCCAGATCCCATTCTGGGGGGCCCGCCCAGCTGGAGCCAGATGGGATACAAGGCACAATTTATAGCTCTAGGTGTCCAGGTCAGAGGGCCACTTCTGACCTGGAGGCCAGCTAATGTCAATGAATCAGGCTCCCAAGGTCACTTATGCAGCACTAGTCTATACATGCAGGTCAGGGTGGTGGGTTATGCAGGAAAAATCACGGAAACCTCCAGCCATACAATACAGTGCACGAATCATAAACATATACAGCTCATTGAGTTATCTCAAAATGAATACACCCTCATAACCTTCACCCAGGTCAAGAAAGAGAACACGCCTAGCATCCCAGAGACCCTCTTCATGCTTTTCCCTAACCACTATTCACTCCCTCCTTCCCACAGAGAGCCACTATTTTGGCTTCTAACACCACAGATTATTTAGCTTGCTTTAAAATTTTACCTAAATGGGGCGCCTGGATGGCTCACTCGTTAAGCGTCTGCCTTTGGCTCAGGTCATGATCCCAGGGTCCTGGGATCGAGCCCCACATCAGGCTCCCTGCTCTGCTGGAAGCCTGCTTCTCCTTCTCCCACTCCCCCTGCTTGTGTTCCCTCTCTCACTGTGTCTCTCTCTGTCAAATAAATAAATAAAATCTTTTTAAAAAATTAAAAAAAAATAAAATTTTACCTAAATGGAAGGACGTCTGGGTGTCTCAGTGGGTTAAGCATCTGCCTTCGGCTCAGGTCATGATCCTGGGGTCCTGGGCTCAAGCCCTGCATCAGGCTTCTTGATCAGCGGGGAGCCTGCTTCTCCCTCACCCTCTGCCTGCCGCTCCCCCTGCTTGTACACTCTCTCTCTCTGTCATATAAATAAATAAAATATTTTAAAAATTAAATTTTACCTAAATGGAATTATACGTCTGTGTTGCTTTGTGACTTGCTTCTTCCACCAGGTGTTATCCTTGTGCACAAAACCATAGTTCATTTTCATTGCCATATGGAACTCCCTTGTATAAAAATTACCACATACTTACCCATCCTACTGTTGATGGATATTTGGATTGTTTCCAGTTTGGGCCAACAGATCCTATCTTTTGGTGCGCATGTGCATCATTTCTGTTGGGGTATGCTGTGGGGTTTCTAAGGGTAGAATGGCTAGATCATTGGGCTCAGCTTTAGTAGATGTCACCAAATGCGCTGCAGTTTCAACTCCCATTGTCATGACCATTCTGGTGGCTCCACAGCAATATTTGATCTTGTTAGACTCTGTAACAAAGTTGTGTTAGCCATGGTAGACGTGTAGTGATATCAAGTTGTGATTTTATTTTGCATTTCCTGGAGATTTTTCTCTTGTCTTTCTGTTACTGATTTCTAGCTGATTCCATTATGGTCAGAGAACATACTCCGTATAACTTCAATTCTTTTCATTTTGTCGTGGTTTGCGTTATCACCCAATGTATGTTTTCTTTTGGCAAATGTTCCATGTATCCTTGGAAAGAATGTGCACACTGCTATGTTGAGTGGGGTGTTCTATAAATGTCAATTAGATCCTGTTGATTGGTGGTGTTATTCAGTTCTTCTGAATATTCTCTCTAGCAGTTCTATGAATTGACAAGAGTAAGGTTTTGAATTCCCTAACTATACTTGCATATTTGTCTCTTTTGCTTTTCAGTTCTTTTTTTTTTAAAGGTTTTATTTGTTTGTTTGTTTGTTTGTTTATTGAGAGAGAGCACTCCAAGGTGGGGGGAGAGGGAGAATTTCAGGCAAACTTTGCTGAGCTCAGAGCCCCACGTGGGGCTCAATCTCACAACCCTGAAATCATGACCTGAGTGGAAATTAATAGTTGGCTGCTTAACTGACTGAGCCACCCAGGTGCCCCTCACCTTTCTGTTCTACCAGTTTTTGCTTTGTGTATTTTGAGTCTCTATTGTTTGGTGAGTATGCATTTAGGATTGCAATGTCTCTTTGTTAGAATGATCCTTTTATCATTATGTAATGTCCCTCCTTGTTCTTAGCAATTTTTCTTTGCTCTGAAGTCTACTTAATTTGATATTAATGTAGTAACTTTTGGCTTTTTAAAGTTAATATTTTCACAACATGTCTTTTCCTGTCCTTTTACCTTTATTTCACCAATATTGTTATATTTCAAGTGAGTTTTCTGGAGACAGTTTATAGTTGAATTATGTTTTTTAAATTCCCTCCACCAATCTCTGTTTTTGATTTTGTGTATTTAGATAACTTACATCAAAACTGATTATTGATGCTTGGTCTTAAGTTTGACATTTTATTATTCATTTTCCATTTGTTCCTTCTGTTTCTCATTCCTCTATCTTTTTGTTTTTACATTTCTGTGGGTTATATGAGCATTTTTTAGAATTCCATCTTGATTTCTATTCTTTCTGAGTGTATTCCTTTGGACAATTGTCTTACCATTTGATCTAGGTATTACAATATGAATATATATCATCTAAGTCTAACATCAGTATTTTACCACTTTGACTGAAGTGCTGAAACTTTACTTCTATGCATATCCATTTACCTCCCTCACTTAAAAAAAAACATAATTGTTTTAAGTATTTCCTCCGTCTACATTGACCACCATATCAGACGATGCCATAACTGTTTTTTTGTACTCAGAGGGGTATGGAGAAATGAGTCTCTACCGTCTTGTATGGAACCAGAAGTCACAACTTCTTATTCTAATAATTTATTTGTAGGCCTTTTGGATTCTCTACACACATAATCACATTGTTTATGAAGAATGAGTTTAATTCCTTCCTTTCTCATCTCTATGTCTTTTCTTTAGACTTTCCAATACATAACTGAATAAAAGACATGATGGGGGCATCCTGGTCTTACTCCTGATCGCCAAGCAAAAGTTTTCAACATTTTGCTATTAAGTATGATGCTTGCACAGGATTTTAGTAAGTACCCATTATTCTGTTAAAGAAGTTTCCTTCCATTTTTAGTTTCATCACAAATGGATGTATAGCTTTATTAAATGATTCTTCTGCATCTAGCTCAGTGATGTTAATATCCATTGTTGATCATTAACTAATCATTACCTAATTACTGATCATCCAGTTAAATCAGAATTTCAGATAAACTAAATTAATTTTCAGTGTATGCTCCATACAATCTTAGTATAATTTTGTAAGTATGTCACATGCAATTTATTTGCTAACTCTAGCAAACTACCTAGAGCCATTATTTCATTAGGGCCTTTGCAAAATGGGGATTTCTAAGTTATTGTCCTTTCCTTATTAATTAGCTACTATCAGAGAAACATCTGTATACTTCTGTACTATCCAGAGAAACATTCCCACATTAATTCTTTGGGTACCTTGAGTTGCAGTTAATAGAGAAAAAGCAACTTAAATGTTTCCATTTTCAGATTTAGATGGTTCTCTCTGAAGATAAACAAACATGGTGTGTATGTATTTGACATTATGAATAAATAGATTTTGAACATATTTGATGTTTCAACCCATTACTGTTCTACCTTAGACCAGGAGTCTCCTTAATTTATGAATTGACAAGATGTTCCACGCTCATCTTTGTACATTTCTTGACCAGATCCAGAATCAGCCATTTCTCAAAGAGATTGGATCCCTATTGATGTGATGTGGGCCAGGACGAACAGTCAAGAAAGAATTCTTAAGATGTTTTCAGTGCAAAAAGTTGCTTTTATTAAAGCAAGGGGACAGGACCTGTGGGCAGGAAGAGCTGCACTAGGGTTGTGAGGAGTGACTGATTATATACTCTTAAGTTGGAAGGGTAGAAATAAAGGAAGTTTCCAAAAGGATTCTCTTATGTTAAAGAAGAGTTACGGGATCCTGGACGTCTGCCTATTGTCAAGCTAAGGTTGCTTTATGTCTCTAGCAGAGCATCAACATTAAGGCAGTTGTGAACTCCTTGAGGATTGTCATACTCTGCCTAGCTCAAGCACCAATCTGAGTGTTCATGTCAATTAGAAACCCAGAAATATTTTTGTGGTAATCTGGAATGTATACACAGTGTTGTTTTTATGATAGCATAGGATCTATCTTCTGCATGCCATTCTATTTTGTAAAACTGCCTTATGCATTTGTGTTACTTCAGTATTTAATAGGGTAATGCTATTTCGAGATTTATGGCTTTGACCATGTACTTATTAAGAGCTTCCATGTACCAATCCAGTCCTAGAGAGGGAACAAAGATGGATGCTAAGTGTTCATACCAATGAAACATGGAACATATCCACTCTTGTTTTAAATTTGGAAGGTTGGTTGGATTGGTAATGGTTTTAATAATGTGTCTGTGTGGGCACCTGGGTGGCTCAGTTGGTTAAGCGACTGCCTTCGGCTCAGGTCATGATGCTGGAGTCCCTGGATCGAGTCCCACGTCGGGCTCCCTGCTCGGCGGGGAGTCTGCTTCTCCCTCTGACCCTCCCCCCTCTCATGTGCTCTCTCTCTCATTCTCTCTCTCTCTCAAAATAAATAAATAAAATCTTAAAAAAAAATAATGTGTCTGTGCATCCAGACAATATCTAGAGTACAGCAGCCTATCCAGCCTGGGGGAAGCCATGGCCACAGGTTAGAGCTGCATAGCCATTGGGTCCTGTTAGGAGCCAGACTTCTAATTCTGAGCCTCCTTGTCCAGTCAGTAGCAAACCAATTGGTGGCCTGAAGAACAATGATCTGTGAGCATATTTTTAATGGCAGCCGTCATAACTGCCGTGTGCTATTTGTTGCCGTGTGTTGTTATAACCTATCATGAAATTTAGCAGTATTTGGGTCAGAGATCAAATCTAAGACATAGTTATATAAGGAATGCCAATCTGTGCCCTGAAATGGGGAGACCCACCAAGGCAGACCAGATGTGCTTGATATAGGCAGAATTCCACATATCCAGCAAGCTTTTGATTTTGAAGTTCTGCATAATGCTGTGCCCATCGTAAGAAGGAATTGCCTGTATAAATCAGGGGAAAAGAGAATGAAAAAGAGGTACAGCCATCACTGCCGTCTGAAGAGAAAGTTTGAGGTCTACCATAGGAGTGAGAAGGTGTGTTAGCTGGCACACTGGATTCCTGTGGGGAAGGTACAGGCTTAATCCTTGATAATGATGTGGGAAACAAAGGCAGAGGGAAATGTAGATAAAATTAAATGTCCTTATAACCTGCAGCCCATTGACAAATACTTGAGGCAGGCAGAATATAATGTTCCTCCAGGAAGCTCCCAGCTGCTTTAATGTTAATGCCTTGCTAGGGGGAAAACCAACCTGGGTTTGACAATAGCAAGACCTTCAGGATCCTTCTCTTACCTTTACTTCCCCCAACCGCAAAGTATATCATCAGTTGCCCCTCACAATCCCGGGGCAGCAGTCAGCAGCTCTTTCTGTCCATGGGTCCTGTCCCTATGCTTTAATAAAATCACCTTTTACACCAAAGATGTCTCAAGCATTCTTTCTTGGCCACTGGCTTCCAACCTCACCAACATTCCAAAACTACAACAATAGGAGTCCATGAGGAATGTCCTTCAAATTTTATGGCCATGGGAATACATAATGACCCAACAGGGGCCCTTCCATTTTGGAGTTAAATCCCCTGTTGTGTGAGAATTCCAATCTTTTAAATAAACCATGTCTCCTGGGTTTATATGGGGTGGGTTGCTAATGACTGTCAGGTCAAGTTTAGGGAGGATATTGATGTGGAAATGTTGGGGTTTGGAGCCAATGGCCAAGAAAGAATTCTTGAGATGACTTTGGTGCAAAAAGTTCATCTTATTATAGCAAGGGTACAGGACCCATGGGCAGAAAATGCTGCACTAGGGTTGTGAGGAATGGCTGATTATATACTTTGGAGTTGGGGAGATAAAGACAAAGGGAAGTTTCCAAAAGGACTTTCATAGCTAAAGAAGACTCACAGGATCCTGGATTTTATAAGGAAATTATAAGGAAATTTAATTTTATCTACATTTCCTTCTGCCTTTGTTCTCCACATCAATATGGTTGGCATATTTGTTTAGAGATTTATTAATTAACCCAGCCTCAAGTGAATAATTTAACAGAGTGTTATAGTCTCCATCTATTGCTATGTCGACAGTGAGAAAAGGCTTTCCATATAGTAACTCAATGGGGCTTAATCCTGTTGGTTTCAGGGCATTTCTCATTTTGAGAAGCCCTACCAGTAAAAGAGACCAGTTTTCTTGAGTCCCAATGCTTAAAAATCTAATATCTACAAAGATGTGCTATTGAAACATACTTTCTCTATAATCACCTTCATTTTCATCAAAGGTAGTCAAACCAAGACTAATTTATTTGAAAAACAAGTCCAATTTTAACAAACTTGATGTAATTATTTACATAAGCTCAGCAAGAATAGTGATATATCATAGAGATCTTTTAAAATCTGCTTTGCCGGAACTTTTTGTAAGGAATCTTTAGATTAAACTTTTAGTAGCCCCAAGGCCAGAAGCCAAGCCAAATATTTGCCAACAGACATGCCTGCAATACCTGCAGATTTAGGCAAGTTCCTCTTTTCAAGGTCCCCAAAATATCCTGAGCTTTCTGCACCTGCCAGAAATGACATTCTTTACTCACCTGGTGAGGCTATTGGGAACTCTGTAAGCAAGGTATCAGGCCAACAATTTCCAAGGGGCTTTATGACTCCATGTTTCATAAAGTCAACTTTAGTTCCTTAAAGCTGTTTGGTCATATCTGAGTCTATGCATGTCTCTCTCAAATATGATATTCCAGCCAAAGCCTTGGTAAAATAATCAATGTTTCCAGTGGTGTCCTATTACAAGAAGAACAGATTCTTATTGAACTCATGCAAATGACTATGATCGCCATGGAAGAAAGAATACTTATGGATACCTTTTGAATTTCAGAGGGTTCAGGTAGTCAGAAAAGTTAAAGGCTTCAATTTGTTCACAAAGGACTATTTTATCACATTTCTGTAAATCAGAGAAAGTTTCCTTAATCTGGAAGAGCAAGCATTAGAGAACTAGCAATGTTTCAAACAAGAGTCACAAAAACTATAATCATCTTCTTTAGTTCATTTAGTCCCATGTTACTAATTCTTGTTCAGTTTGAATGCAGCTTTTTAAAGTTAGTTTCAGAAATTTTTATCCATTTTAGTTTTATGATTTTAAAGATATCAGATTGATGAAGGAGCAGAAGGCCAGCTAAAGACAAAACATAAGCTGACACTCTGCAACCTGTCCCCCCTCCCCGACTCCTGGCTGGGTTATGTGTGACATTCTTCCAGGAAGCTCCCAACTGTCTTAATGAAGGAAATGGGAAATGAATGAGGGAGAAGCCCCTACATACAAGAAGAACCTGGGTCTACTAGAAGGAGGAACAGTAAGAGAGAGTTAGTGTCCCCCTTTGTCAGGGATGGCCTGTGTTTCCTCCAGCAACTTGCATGTATTAGGAGGAGACCTACTTAGATAATCATCATCCAATATGGTGGGAGTGGGTTTATTAGCCTGGTTAGTGGCCAAACACATTCTGCAAGAGGCCCTTAGGTCAGGGTCCTGATTTAGGGCCATGCAGGCCTGGACGTGTTGTACCTCTGTCCATTTACCCTGCTTCCTACAGAAGAGATCTGATAGATCATATTGAAGCTTTATATCCCATTAATGACCCATTTGTCCTTGTCTCAGAAGGAGTACTGAGGCAATGCATTGTTACAGAAGATCAATCTTTTTTTCTCCCTGAAATCTTGCAATCTGAATTGTTTTCAGTGGGTTAAAAGGCATTCCAAGGGAGAATTCTTGGGAACTGAAGAGGATCCCATGCTCCTAGAAAAGTAGAGAATGTCCATTACCAAGAAATCCCCTCCCCAACTCCTCGGTGGCATTCCATGGAAGGTATATCAGAGGTTCCTGGTGTCAAAGCAACCAGAGGCATCCCTCAAATGAAATCGCTATGTTCACCTCCACGCTCTGCCTTGTAAGAGGGATGCCAGCATCCCCCCACATCCCCATTGCATCCTAGGCTACAAACAGGTGCCAGTGAATGAAAGAAAATACCGTGCCATGCTGTGAAGGCTGTGAAGAACCTACCATTTTTTACCCATAGAAAACACTAGAAAAATTTTATAAGGGGAAATTACCCAATTTTGTAATTTAAGTAGTTAGTAGGGGACACTGATGGAAAACAGTAAAGATAGAAATTCATCATGATCTAAGTGACATGCCAACACATGTAGTCCTTACAGCTGACTTCCCTAGGAAACTGTCCAGGTTGAGTTTTAATTCAAATGGGTACTGGTTCTGGCTAGCTTCAAGCAGAGGTCTACCTGGCCAGAAGCAGCTAGACCAGAGATATGGAGGGGATCACATTAGGCCAATGAGGAGGAAACCTCACACGGGAGTCTTAAAGTTGGCAGCTGTCCTAGGGACTTAGGTGGCAGTCCCAAGCCCAAGACAGACAATTTTGTGTAAGAATAGGAATAAAAAGAGGGCATCAAGTTTCTGGGTCTTATTACCATTAGCGTCAGGGTACTAACTTCCAGCCAAAAGGCGGGCCTTCTCCTCCCCATTGAGTAGTCATGAGCTAGAGGATTGCAGCCTGAGCAATCAAAATGGAAGTATTTCAATGAGGCCGTACTCCTTGAAAAGCCCTTGAAATGAAAGTAAAAGAAGAGAAGAGGAAGTATTCACCAAGTTTGCACCGAGGCTTGGCGTCCAGATGATAAGACTCAGGCCCCATGTTGGGTGCCAAAATGATGTGAAGGGGCTGGAAGCGACAGTCAAGGAAGAATTCCTGAGATGTTTTCAAGTGCAAAAAGGTGTTTTTATTAAAGCATGAGGACAGGACCCGAGCGTAGGAAGAGGTGAGCTGGGGTTGTGGGGAGTGATTGATTATATACTTTGGAGTTGGGGGTGGGTTAGAAATAAAGGAAGTTTCCAAAAGGATTTTCATTTGTTTAAGAAGACTTAAAGGATCCTGGAGTTCTGGCTAATACCAAACTAAGGTTGCTTTTTCTTCTAGCAAAGTATCAACATTAAGGCAGTTGTGAACTCCTTGAGGATTGTCATACTCTGCCTGTCTCAAGTATTTGTCAGTGGGCTGCAAGTTGTAAGGACATTTAATTTTATCTGCATTTCTTTTGCTTTCGTTCTCCTCATTAAAATGTGTCTTGTGCTACTTCTACGTTTTGAATCAGAGTTAACACAATTTTGCTCGCTTCAAGGTTATAAGGGAATTCATCATGTTTCTTTTAGTATTTGTACAGTTTTCACTTTTAAAAATTTAGATCTCCAGCCCATTTAAAATTTATCCCGGGGGCGCCTGGGTGGCTCAGTCGGTTGGGCGTCTGCCTTCGGCTCAGGTCATGATCCCAGGGCCCTGGGATAGAGCCCCACATCAGGCTCCCTGCTCTGCGGGAAGCCTGCTTCTCTATCTCCTGCTCCCCCTGCTTGTGTTCCCTCTCTTGCTGTGTCTCTCTCTGTCAAATAAATAAATAAATAAAATCTTTAAAAAAAATAAAATTTATCCCCATGTGTGTTGTGAGGAACAGATCTAATTTGAACTTTTTCCACATAGTTATCCACTTACTCCAGTACCACTTATTTAAAAAAAAATCCTTCTTTTCTACAATGGTTTGAGATGCAACCCTCAACGTATACTAAATTTCTATATGCATTTGGGTCTCTTCCTGGATTTTCTATCCTGCTCCTTTGATCTATCCATGCATGTGCTAATACCACATTGTTGTAATTACAGGAGTTTTATCATATGTTTTAATATCTGGTAGGGCCAATCATGCCCTCCTACCATGGTCTTTCTCAGAGTTTTCCTGGCTGTCCTTATCTGTGTATTCTTTTAAATAAGTTTCATAATCAACCTTTTTCTAATTCCTGATAAAAGCTTGATGGCACTTTTGGGGAAGATTGTACTGCATTTGTAAATTAACTTTGAAAGAATTGATATCTTTTTTTTTTAAGATTTTATTTATTTACTTGACAGAGAGAGCGAGATAGCGAGAGCAGGAACACAAGCAGGGGGAGTGGGAGAGGGAGAAGCAGGCTTCCCGTGGAGCAGGGAGCCTGATGTGGGGCTCGATCCCAGGACCCTGGGACCATGACCTGAGCCAAAGGCAGACGCTTAATGACTGAGCAACCCAGGTGCCCTGAAAGAGTTGATATCTTTATTATGGTAATCTTCTGTCCAAAAACATTGCCCTTCCATTTGTTCCTATTTACTTTTGTGTCTTTCAGGAGTATTTATAGTTTTCCTCTTATACATTTTGCACATTGCTTGTCAAGCTTATGCCTAGGTATTTTATTATTATTACTATCTGCTCTTAGGCATAAGGTTTGCCTTTCTGTTCTTTCTTCTAACTGGACACTGTTGAAGACCGCCGATTTCTGTATATTCATTTTATGTCATGATATTTAACTAAATTCTGTTATTTATAGTTGCTTTTCCATTGATTCTTGAATATATTATCATCAAATAGAGATAGTTTCCAATTCTCATGTCTCTAACTGGTGTTGGCTCATGGATCCAACAAAAAGTGAAAGAGACTGAAGATAGGGGCATCCCCATCAGGATACTATTCTTCTCAGTACAGTCCCTATCTTCAGCTTTCTTTCCACATCCTTCTCCCACCACAATCTAGCTTCCACCCCACCACTGTTCTGAGTTGAAGCCAACCAAGGCTGCCAATAACCTCCTTGCAATTAAGTCCTGAGAACATTTCCTGCTCTCAGAGAATACGCACCTCTTTTTTGAATGTTCTCCCTCCATTGGCTTTTCTGGCATCACATACTGATGTCCACACCACACACACACACACACACACACACACACACACACACACACATGCATGCACGCACCCCCACCCACACACACATACCCCTGGTCTCCCACCAACCCTTCCAGTTGCAACTTTCAAGCTCCTTATCCTCTGTCACTTCTCATTTTCAAGCCTCTTCCAACATTCTACAGTCTTCCTAAGCCTTCTCAAACCCTTTTCTGGATACCAGTGACTCATGCCCCATGATGGTTCTAAGTGACCTCCTGCCTTTGTTGTATTTTTTTTTTTTTAAGATTTTATTTATTTATTTGAGGTAGAGAGAGAGAGAAAGTACATGAGTGGGGTGAAGGGCTGAGGGAGAAGCAGACTCCCCGCTGAACGGGGAGCCTGACGCGGGCTTGATCCCGGGACTCCAGGATCATGACCTGAGCCGAAGGCAGACGCCCAACCAACTGAGCCACCCAGGTCCCCCTGCCTTTGTTATATTGTAAACAAGTCATCCCCCCACCCCATGCACACAAACAGAAGTTACCAAAATCATTATTTACACTCATGCAATGGTTGAGATGAAAGGATTAAGTCGGCTGGTGCTAGGCAATGTAAACAACAGTGATAGGGAACATGAAATGGTGACTCTTGATAACTCATGTCGAAGTTCTATACCAAGTGAGGAATTTGGAAATTTTAAGAACAGACACAGCTCTCCTTTGAGTTCTGTATCTCACTGCCTCCTTGATATTTACTGAATGTCTCAAAGTCATCTCTAACTCAGTATATCGCAAACCTCATAGTCTCCCACCACCTAGCCCAGGTCCTTTCCTTATTCTGAATCTCAGAAATGATGCCACCATTAGCACCAGTTCTGCAAGCCAGAGACTAATTTGCCTATTTTATTTTTTAAACCAACACACAGCACAACTGATGTGTGTGGATTTATGTTACCACTACCACAATCAGGATACAGAATAGTTCCATCATCCAAAACCCTCCCTCACACTATCCTCTTCAGTCACACCTTCCCTCTCCCCCCAGCTCCTGGCAACCACTGCTCTATCTGTTCTATGTTCCCATAGTTTTGTCTTTTTCAAGAATGTCTTATAAATGGAATCAGTCCCATGTATCCGTCTGACTATGGGATATTTCTTTTTTTTTTTTTTTAAGATTTTATTTATTTATTTGAGAGAGAGAGAATGAGAGAGAGCACATGAGAGGGGGGAGGGTCAGAAGGGGAAGCAGGCTCCTTGCTGAGCAGGGAGCCCCATGCGGGACTCGATCCTGGGACTCCAGGATCACGACCTGAGCCGAAGGCAGTCGCTTAACCAACTGAGCCACCCAGGCGCCCGACTATGGGGTATTTCTACTGGAATGTCTCACAGGCACCTTAACTCAACATCATGACCCTCCTTCTAAATCTGCCCCTCCCCCTATGTCTTCTCAGGGAATATGCCATCGCCCAGGAGCCCAAGCTAGGAGAGTCATATTTGGTTCTTCTCTCTTTCATCCTCACTTCTAATTAGTCACTTAATCTTATTACTTATACTTCCTTTATGTCTATCCAATTAATCTATTTATTTCCAACCCACTGTCCTTTTACCAATGGATTCAGGCAGCCATCTCTCATCTGGTCTATTTCAACAGCTTTCTGGGATTTTTTTGCTCAAAAGTCTTACTGCCTTTGAGTCCACATCTACACTGCAGTAGGAGCGATCATCCTAACAAACACAAAATCTTGTCAAGTCATCCCCCTGCTTAAAACCCTTCAGTGGTTGTCCTTTACCCTTAGGATCAATTTTAAACTCCTTAGATGACATTCGATACTTTCCATAATATGCTTCCAGCTCTATCTCAACCCATTGCTCCTGGTCTCAGCCTACATGTCTCCCACACATATACCCTCACTTGCCCTGCTTCTTCTTTTAGTCTGGAGTGCCTTTTTCCTTCCCTAATTCAACTAATTCCTACTGTTCTTCATGTCTCTTTGGTTATAATCTCCTGGCTGGGCTAAGTGCCATTATTTTTATTTCTGTAGAAGAACCCTGAACTCTTCTCTAATACTTAACCCTGGTAGAGTAGTTCTCAAAGTGGATCTGCATGTCCCTGAGGTCAAAATTATTTTCATAATGAAACTAAGATGCAACTTTAGATACAACTTCAGATACAACTAAAATTATTCAGATTTTTCACTGTGTTGAAATTTGCACTGATGGTGCAAAAACAATGGAAGATAAAACTGCTGGCCCTTGTCCCAAATCAAGGCAGTGGCACCAAATGTCTAGAAGTTGTTGTATTCTCCACAACCACTCATTCACAGCAAAAAACCCAAAACAAAACAGACAAAAAAACAAAAAAAAAACAAAAAAACCCACAAAACCCCAAAACAACAAAAACGAGTTTTACTTAACAATGTCCTTGATGAAACAGTAAAAACTATTAATTTCATTAAATTTCTATCCTTGAGTACATGTCATTTTAATATCCTGTGTAACAAAATGCAAGGTATATGTATAAAGCTGCATATTGATATATGATGAATTGTCTCAAGAAAAAGTATTTGATCATTTGAATTATGAACTGTATTAGTAGCTTTTTTCATAGTATAACTTTTTTTTTTACAGAAAAAACAAAAAACTGTAGTTACACAGATTTGAGTACCCGGCAGATATTTTCTAAAATATGAACAGAGCTTGCCCATTTAAGGAAAATAAATAATGAATTTATTACAAATGATAAAATCTGAGCCTTTCAGGGGAAAAAAACCGTATCTGAGCTTAATAGTGTTCCAAACACTTACAGCTTTTCTGGTGAATTCCATATGGATATTTATGACTATGACTTTTTTGATATTATATAATAAAATATGTCAACATATGTAAAGTTGAATAACTCAGTAAGCCAGTATTTTCCAAATGCCTGATGCATGTTGTTATAAAAGTATGAATAGGTAAAAGATCCATTCAAAGTTCAAGATACACTGATGAATTTTTAAGTTTGTTGATAGAGTTTCAGACTCTACATTGCAACGAATCTTTAAGAGAAAACCATTTGTTGGGGCGCCTGGGTGGCTCAGTCGTTAAGTGTCTGCCTTCAGCTCAGGTCATGATCTCAGGGTCCTAGGATCGAGCCCCACATCAGGATCCCTGCTCGGCTGGAAGCCTGCTTCTCCCTCTCCCACCTCCCCTGCTTATGTTCCCTCTCTCGCTGTCTCTCTCTCTGTCAAATAAATAAATAAAATCTTTAAAAAAAGAGAGAAAAAAAACCATTTGTAGTTTTGGTGTAGTATTAAAGAAGATTCACGTTTATCTGAAAAGATTATTAAATACATCTCTAAATCAAAATTAATTCTATGTGTGAGGCCAGATTCTCTTCATGTACTTCCAATGAAACAACATATTACAATACATTGAATGCAGAAGCAGATATCAGAATCTAGTTGTTTTCTATTAAGCTGAACATTAACAGATTTGCAAAAACAATGTCACTCTTATCAAAAGACTTTTGTGTGTGTGTACTTATGCTTCTCATTAAGATTGGTTGAGCCTAAAAAAAAAAGATTGGTTAAGCCTACTAAATGTAATCTCTCACTGATTACAACTAAAAGCTCTGGCCAGAATACATAAAGCAACTGCCTGAGGACACTGAAAAGTAATTGAGAGTAGGCAGATAGTAGAGGGAAGTCAAAATTTGAAAAATGACTGATATGGTGGTGAGGTTTCTGTGGGTATTTTTTTTCTCCGGTACCTCCCTACTTTAACCGGAGGGTGATCCAAATCCCAGACCTGGGCAGCAGATACAGACAGAAAAAATCTGAGAAATACTCTCTTTCTGGTCAGAGAACTGGGAGGGATCACAAATAAACCGTAAGTATGTGGGGACAAAGTAGGGAGCTAATGGAAAAATTAAATGAAAAAAAAATTCACATCCAAAAGAAGGCAGAAAGGGGGAAAGAGAGGAAAAAACACAAAGAGAACAAACAAAACAATAAAATATAGGCCTAAATCTAATTTATCAATAATTACATTACATGTAAATGATCTAAGTATACCAAATAAAAGACAGAGGTTGTCAGATTAGATTTAAACTACATGCTGTCTACAAGAAACTCTATTTTTTTTTAAGATTTTATTTATTTATTTGAGAGAGAGAGAGAGAGAGAGCATGAGTGGGGGGGAGGGGCAGAGGGAGAGGGAGAAGCAGACTCTCTTCTGTGCAGAGAGCCCAATGCAGGGCTCCATCCCAGGACCCTGAGATCATGACCTGAGCTGAAGGTAGATGCTTAACTGACTGAGCCACCCAAGTGCCCTAAGAAACTCACTTTAAATATAATGCTGTAGGGACACCTGGGTGGCTCAGTTGGTTAAGTGTCTGCCTTCGGCTTGGGTCATGATCTCAGGGTCCTGCGATCCAGCCTCACATCCGGCCCCCTGCTCAGCGGGGAGTCTGCTGCTTCTTCTCTCTCTGCCCCTCCCTCCCCCGACTCATTCACTCTCTCTCAAATAAATAAATAAACAAATAAATAAAATATTTTTTTAAAAAGCCATCAGTGAAAGTCATCATATTAACGAACTAAAGATAAATACTGCGTGATCATCTCAATAGATAAAAAACATTCAACAAAATTGAACATCCAGTCATAGTAAAAAACAAAACAAAACTCAGCAACCAAGGAATAGAAAGAATCTTAGAAACTTCTTTAACTTGCCAACGTGCATTTAGAAAGATAACGTTAAAAGTCTGAATACTGGGGCACCTGGGTGGCTTAGTCATTAAGCATCTGTCTTTGGCTCAGGTCATGATCCCAGAGTCCTGGGATCGAGCCCCGCATCGGGCTCCCTGCTCCGCGGGAAGCCTGCTTCTCCCTCTCCCACTCCCCCTGCTTGTGTTCCCTCTCTCACTCTGTCTCTCTCGGTCAAATAAATAAAATCTTAAAAGAAAAAAAAGTCTGAATACTTGGGCGCCTGGGTGGCTCAGTTGGTTAAGCTTCTGCCTTCTGCTCAGGTCATGATCCTGGAGTTCTGGGATTGAGCCCCATCTCGGCCTCCCCGCTCAGTGGGGAATCTGCTTCTCCCTCTCCCCCTCCCCTGCTCATGCTCTTTCTCAAATAAATAAATAAATAAAATCTTTAAAGAACAACTCCGAATACTTTCCACTTAAGATTGGGAGCAAGAAAAGAATGTTTGCTTTCACCACTTCCTATTCAATATTGTACTTAGTTCTGGCCAGTGCAAGCAAGCAAGAAAAATAAATAGATCCACCCATGCATAGTTAAATGAATTTTGACAAATTTGCAAGACAATTCAGTGGGAAAAGATAGCATTTTCAACAAACGGTGCTGGAATAACTGGGTATCCATAGGCAAAAAAGATGAACTTTTTTTTTTAAAGATGAACCTTGATCAATACTTTGTACCATAAAAAAAAAAACCTCCCAAAACTTCAAAATGAATTCTAGATCTAAATGTAAAATATGAAATTACAAAACTTTTAAAATAAAATGTGAATTTCCATTATTCAAAGAGTTTTTAGATAACAACACTGACAGAATGATCCTTTTTTAAAACTTGATAAATTTGACTTGAAATTAAGAATTTCTCTTTTTTTTTTTTAGATTCCATTTATTTATTTGACAGAGAGAGACACAGCGAGAGAGGGAACACAAGCAGGGGGAGTGGGAGAGGGAGAAGCAGGCTTCCCGCGGAGCAGGGAGCCCGATGCGGGGCTTGATCCCAGGACCCTGGGATCACGACCTGAGCTGAAGGCAGTCGCTTAACGACTGAGCCACCCAGGCGCCCCAAGAATTTCTCCTCTTAAAAGACACCAACCATTAAGAGAATGAAAAGGCAAGCCACATATTGGGAAGGTATTTGTAAATAACATATCTGATAAAGGACTTGTATAAGTCTTATGGACTGAATGTGTCCCCCCCAAATTCATAGGTTGATACCCTAGCCCCCACTGTTACTGTATCTGTGAGACAGGGCCTGTGAGAAGGTGGTAGAAGTTTAATGAGGTCCTAACCATGGGGTCCTAATCCTATAGACACGATATACTTATTACAAGAGGAAGAGATGTCAGAGATCTCTTTCTCCATTTTGTAAGGACACAATAAAAAGGCCATCTATAAGCTAGGAAGAGAGCCCTCATCAAGATCCAAAACAGCCAGCACCTTGATCTTGAACTTCCCAGCCTTCAGAACTGTGAGTAGATTTCTTTTGTTTGAGCGGCTCAGCCTGTGGTATTTGTTATGGTAGCCCAAGCAGATTAAGACACCAGAATAAATAAATAACTGTTGAAACTCAGTAATGAGAAAACAACACAATTAAAAACAGGCAAAAGATTTAAACAGACACCCTACCCAAGAAAATATGTGGGTGGTAAATAAGCACATGATAAACAGCTCAACACTATTAGTCATTAGGTAAATTCAGGTTAAAATCACACGTATTAGAATGTCTGAAATGGAAAGACTGATTTCAAAGTCCGGGAGCATTTGGTGAGGATATGGAGCAGCTAGAACTCTCATATTGCTGATGGGATGTGAAATGGTAAAACCACGCTGGGAATCAGTGTGGTGGTTTTTTAAAAAGTTAAACATACACCTACCCTAGGACCCAGCCATTCTACTCCTAGGTATTTATCCAAGAGAAATAAAAGCACATGTCCAACTTGTACATTCATAGCAACAGTGCTTGTAATAGCTGAAGACTTTTACTCAATACAGTGGAATACTCAGCAATGCAAAGGAGGGAACTATGACACATACAATAACATGCATAACTCTGAGAATATTTATACGGAGTGAAAGAATATGCACTGTCTGATTCCATTTACACAAAATTCTAAAAATTCTAAAAAATACAAACAAATTAGAGTTTTCTGGGAGGGAGGCAAGGAGAATAGAAAAAAGGACCTGAAAGAACTTTTGAGGGTAATAGATGGGTTCATCATCTTGATTCTGAAGATGGTTTTGTGTGTGTGTGTGTGTGTGTGTGTACCTGTACCCAAACTTACCAAGTTGTATACTTTAAATATGTGCAATTTATTATATATCAATTATACCTGTTTTTATAAAGATACTATTTTATTTTTATTATTTTTTAAAGATTTTATTTATTTATTTGACACAGAGAGGGAGAGAGCACAAGCAGGTGGAGCAGCAGAGGGAGAGGGAGAAGCAGGCTCCCCAATCGAGCACTGAGCTGGATCTGGGGCTCAATCCCAGGACCCTGAGATCATGACCTGAGCTGAAGGCAGATGCTTAACCGACTGAGCCACCCAGACGCCCCGCAATACTATTTTAAATAGCTTGAAAAAATGAAATAGTTTTGCTTTATTGTTCTTGGCAAATACTGTGATTTTACAAATTGAAGGTTTTGGGCAACCCTGCACTGAACAAGTCTATGGGTACCGTTCTCCCAAAACACTTGCTCACTTCATGTTTCTGTGTCACATTTTGGTAATGCTTACAATATTTAAAAACTTTTCATTATTATATCTGTTATGCTGATCTCCAATCAGTGATCTTTGATGTTACTAGTAAAATTGTTCCGGGGTTGGGGTGCCTGGGTGGCTCAGTCATTAAGCGTCTGCCTTCAGCTCAGGTCATGGTCCCAGGGTCCTGGGATCGAGCCCCGCATCGGGCTCCCTGCTCCGCAGGAAGCCAGCTTCTCCTACTCCCCCTGCTTGTGTTCCTTCTCTCGCTGTGTCTCTCTCTGTCAAATAAATGGACAAAATCTTTAAAAAAAATTGTTTCGAGGTGCCTGGGTGGCTCAGTCGGTTAAGTGGTTGCCTTTGGCTCAGGTCATGATCCCACGGTCCTGGGATCGAGCCCCACGTCCGTCTGTCCTCTGTCAGGCTCCCTGATCAGTGGAGAGCCTGCTTCTCCCTCTCCCTCTGCTTGCCGCTCTGCCTACTTGTGCTCTCTCTCTGTCTCTCTGTCAAATAAATAAATAAAATCTTTAAAAAAATAAAAATAAATGAAATTGTTTGGGGTCACCAGGAACCCTGCCCACATAGGACAGTGACCCATCCTACAGTAGCCCCTAAGTGTTCAAGTGAAAGGAAGAGTCACGCATCTCTCACTTTAAGTGAAAAGCTGAAATAATTAAGCTTATTGAGGAAGGCATGTTGAAAACCAACATAGGCCGAAGGCTCAGTCTCTTGGGCCAAACAGCCAAGTTGTAAACGCAAAGGAAAAGTTCTTGAGGAAAATTAAAAGTGCTACTCCAGTGAACATATGAATGATAAGAAAACAAAACAGCCTTGTTTTTGATATGGAGGAAGTCTTACTGGTCTGGATAGAAGCTCAAACCAGCCACAACATTCCCTTAAGCCAAAGCCTAATCCAGAGCAAGGCCCTGACTCTCTTCAGGTCTATGAAGGCTGAGTGAGGTAGGGAAGCTGCAGAAGAGAAGTTTGAAACTAGCAGAGGCTGGTTCATGAGGTTTAAGGAAAGAAGCCATCTCCATGACATAAAAGTGCCAGGTGAAGCAGCAAGTGCTGATGTAGAAGCTGCAGCTAATTATGCAGATCTAGCAAAAATAATTAATGAAGATGGCTGTCATAAACAAATTTTCAATAAAGACAAAACAGCCTTTTATTGGAAGAAGATGCCATTTAGGATTTTCATGGGTAGAGAGGAGAAGTCAATGCCTGGCTTTCAAGCTTCGAAGGACAGACTGATTCTCTTGGTAGGGGTAATGCAGCTGGTGACTTTAGGTTGAAGCCAGTTCTCATGGACCATTCTGAAGATCCCAAGGCCCTGAAGAATTATGCTACATAAATGGAATAACACAGCCTGGATGGCAGCACGCCTGTTTACAACATGGTCTGCAGAATATTTTAAGCCCACCGCTGAGACCTACTGCTCAGAAAGAAAAGATTCCTTTCAAAATATTACTGCTCACAGACAATGCACCTCGTCACGCAAGAGCTCTGATGGAGATGGACAATGAGATTTATGTTTTCATGCCTGCTGACACAACATCCATTCTGCAGCCCATGGATCAAGGAGTCATTTGTCTTTCAAGTCTTATTAATTAAGAAATACATTTCTCATAAGGCTATTGCTGCCATAGTGATTTCTCTGGTGGGTCTGGGATAAGCAAGTTGAAAACCTTCTGGAAAGGATTCATCTTTCTAGATGCCATCAGGAACATGTGTGATTCCTGGCAAGAAGTAAAAATATCAACACGAACAGGAGTTTTCAAGAAGTTGACTCCAATCCTTATGGATGAATTTGAGAAATCCAAGACTTCAGTGGAGGAAGTCGCTGCAGATGTTGTAGAAACAGCAAGAGAACTAAAATTAGAAGTGGATCCTGAGGATGGGACTGGATTGCTGCCATCTCATGATCAAAGTTTAACAGATGAGGAGTTGCTTCTTGTGAATGAGCAAAGAAAATGGTTTCTTGAGATGGAATCTATTCTTGGTGATGATGGTGTGAAGATTGTTGAAATGACAGGATTTAGCATATTACATAAACGTAGTTGATAAAGCACCAGCAGAATTTGAGAGAGAATTTCCCTACCTCACTCAGCCTTCTAAAGTACCAGCCTGAATTTGAGACTTCAGTTTTAAAAGTTCTACTGCGGGTGAATGCTATCAAACAGCCTCACATGCTAGAGTGAAACTGTTCATGAAAGAAAGAGTCAACTGATGCAGCAAACTTCATTGCTGTCTTATTTAAAAATTGCCACAGCCATCCAAACATTTAGCAACCACCACCCTGATTGGTCAGCAGCCCTCAACATCAAGGCAAGACCCTCCACCAGCAAAAAAGATTATGACTAACTGAAAGCTCAGATGATGGTTAACGTTTTTCAGCAATAAAGTATTTTTAAATTAAGGTATGTACATTTTTAAGACATACTGCTATTGCACACATAATAGACTACATTATAATGTAAACATAACTTTTATACGCACTGAGAAACCAAAAATTTCATTCGATTCACATTATTGTAATATTTGCTTTACTGCGATGATCTGGAACCAAATTTGCAATATCTCCAAGGTATGCCTGTACAAATCGCCAAATATGTGCAGAATCTGTATGCTGAAAGGGACAAAACACCAATGAAGGAAATCAAAGAACTGAATAAATGGAGAGACATACTATATTCATGGATGCAAAGACTCATTATTGTTAACATGCCAGTTCTCCCCAAATTGATCGATAAATTTAATGCAATCCAAATAAAAATTCCATTTGTTGTTTTTAAAAATACATGTGTGTGGGGTGCCTGGGTGGCTCATCGGTTAAGTAGCTGCCTTCAGCCCGGGGCATGATCCCATGGGATTGAGCCCCACGTTGGGCTCCCTGCTCAGTGGGGAGTCTGCTTCTCCCTCTCCCTCTGCCTGCTGCTCTGCCTACTTGTGCTCTCTATCTCTCTGTCAAATAAATAAATAAAATCTTAAAAAAAAATACGCGTGTGTGTGTATGGCAAGATATATGTGTAATATGTATGTGTATTATACACACACATATATAAGAATGCATATATGGGAAAAAGGATTCACATATAGAGAAAAAGACAATGATAAAGCATGTTTAAGATGATAACATTTGGGGAATCTGGGCAAAGAGTATGTACCATTCTTGTAAGTTTTCTGTAACTGAAATAACAAAACAAAAAGATCTTATTTATTTATTTATTTGAGAGATAGAGCGAGTAAGAGAGCAAGAGAGCACAAGCAGGGAGAGTGGCAGAGGGAGAGGGAGAAACAGGCTCTCCGCTGAGCAGGGAGCCCGACGTGGGGCTCAATCCCAGGACCCTGAGATCATGACCCGAGCTGAAGGCAGATGCTCAACCAACTGAGCCACCCAGGTGCCCCCAAAATAAAGAGATTTTTAAAGGGTTTATACTTATTGCTTTGTCATCTCCTTTTTTCTTTTAGGTATTACATATTTTGTGAACACATGGCACACTGTTAAATTTTCTACACCACTTTTAAAAACCGAGTCATAGTCTATAATAAAAGATAGTTCAGTTTCTTTAATAAATCAGCTATTGTTAGATACTTACATTTGCTTTTCCCTGAGTTTCATCCTTATTCATCCTTTACCTCATATTCTTACTGCCTTCTCAATGTTTCAGACCCCTCCCTCCACTTCCATCCTGGGACTGAGTAAAGCTTTTCATTCCTGGGCCTTTGATGGCAATGCTGGGGACAGGATGAGTTTAGACCAGGGGTCCTCTATCCGTTGTATGAAGCCCACTTTGTTTGGCCTGCATGGTGCGTGTTTTTTGTTGTTGTTGTTTTGTTTTTAAGTAGGCTCCACACCCAGCATGGAGCCCAACGTGGGGCTTGAACTCATGAGATCAAGCTGAGCTGAGCTCAAGAGTTGGACACTTAACCAATCAAGCCACCCAGGCACCCTGTGGCATGGTGTTTTTAAGTGTTTGAAGTTATTGTCAAGATTTAAAAATTAGAAGATTTCACTTGAAAATCTCGATTCTTGACTTTCTTGAAACATCAGATCTGGCAACAGTGGGGCCCACATTCCGGGTTGGCTCTCAAGGCTGCAACTGCTCTCTGTAGAGGAGGAAGAGGTTGTCTGCCAGCCCAGCTGTCTTTTCTTACATATCTGCTGGCTCCTGTAGGCACCCAGCCTCATGCAGCGCTCTGAAGACCCAGATCTGGGAACGCCCTCACTCAACACAAGTGCTGCTCAGGACTTGTGTCAGAAAGCAGTGTCGTTTAGAGGAAGAAAGCCCTGGACTTGAGCCAGGAGGGAGAAATTTTAGTCAGCTGGCCTGATCCTCCCGGCTCTAGTTTGCCCATCTGTTAAATGATCTAGATGGGTGGTTCTTAACTGGAAGATGGGAGGAAGTGTCATAATGTTAAAATAAGGTAAAGGTAGGTCTAGCTTTGCTCCCTCAATGAAGTGATGTCCTCCTGCTTGAGGATGACTATCTTACTTGTTGCAGATTATCTGCAAATCCAAACGATAACTATCACATGAGGTTAAGAGAGCCCAGGTTCTGGATTTGAATACCAGCTCTACCATTTTCGTGCTGTGTGATGTTGGCCAAGCGACTCTGCCTCTCTGAGCCTGGTATCTTATGTCAGACCTGAGAAAGTAGGAAGTAAGATGACAGTTTCCATTTCAAATCCCCCTTTAATAGATTAAATCAGATGATGTGTATGAAACACTTACGATTCCCTGGCAGAAGGTAAAGATTCTGTATAAATGGTGGTTACTTTCACTACCTGCTTCGTAAGGTTGTTGTGAGGATTGAATGAGATAATACCATAAAGTGTTTTAGCAAAGAGCCAGGTACACAGTCAGTATTCAGGAAATGGTTACTTATAATTATTATGCATAAAAACTCCAAAGCGACTCATTGATTTATCATTGCCGAAAATAAGAGAGAGAGCTCAGTGATGGTTTGATGGGACTTGGGGGAGTAAAGGCAAGGCCATCACATAGGTTTGAGTCTGAAGTCTAGAAACTGGGAAGCTAGGGAACAAGAAGCAAGGAAGGGGGTGATGAGTCCCTGTTTGAAGAGATAGATTCTAAGACTTAAGTAGAAATTGGGATGCCTTTTGGGGGAGACAGAGATATGGAAGACAGAACTAAGGGTTGTGAATGCAGAGAAAGAAGAGAAGATTGGTGGTCATCGTTGTTTCCCTTTTTTTGCGGACATAAAAGTCCTGGGACTTGAAACAAAGAAGGCAGGGGCCAGATCTGATTGATTTCTGGATCCCCCTAGCACAGGACTGGCACTGAGCAGGAGCCACTAATTCTCTCTGTGACTTAGTGGAAGTGACTTTCCCCTGTCTGAGCCGTTGCCTCATCTGTAAAATGAGGAAAAGCAAATCTACCTCTGAGGCTGTTGTAAGGATCCTGAGTTTGGAAAGTGCCTGGCGAAAAGTAAGTGCACAAATGGTGTCCGGTGTGACAACCGACAGCACACCCACCAGAATGGAAAAAAAAAATTTAAAAGAGACAATATCAAGTGTGTGCATGAATGGTGGGAGTGTAAACTAGTAGAGTTTGACAGTGTCTACTAAAGCCAAACACACACCTGCCTTTTGACCAGCAATTCCACTCTTTGGGGTATACCCAGATGCCTATCGAAGAAATGGATGAGAACTTTCATAGCACCAGAATAACCCCCAAGCTGGAAAATATCCATTTTGAGGCATATTCACACAATGGAAAGCAGACAGAGATGAAAATGAAGGAACTATTCCTCTGTGCAATGTGGATGTCACAAATGTGATGTCAAGTAAAAAGAAGCCAAATACACAGTACGCACTACGTGGATTGAAACAGACAAAGGTAATCCAGGCTGCTGGAGATCAGAAAAGGGAAAACGTTCAGAGAAGATGGCGTGGCAGGAAAAGAGCCTGTGGGAGGCACCTAATGTTTGGTGTCTTGATCTGAGTACTGGTTATACTGGTGTGTTCACTTTGTGTAAAGCCATTGGATGGCACGCTAATGATTTGTAGACTTCTCTGTATTTATACCAAAATAAAATGTTTACTTAACAAACACTGAGCAGTGTATCCCTGGGGCCAGAAGCAGGGGCTGTGGGGACAGACAGATCCGGGGTTCCACACTCTGACCCTTGTGACAGGCAAGTAGCTTCAAAGCTCTGAGACTGTGTCCTTCTCTGTAAAAGGGTAACACACTGTCTATCAAGATTCAGTGAGTTGAGGCACCTATGACTTAGGCAGGGCCTGGCATAGATAGGTCTGCAGGTCTCCCTCGGGCCCAATGCCTGGCACGGCTGCCTCATTTTCTCCAGCCCTGACCCTGGTTTCTACCTGATTCACTGCTAACCAGTAACGCAGGCTTGGGGCTCCTCAACCCTGATGGGAGAAAAAGAAACCAGGCCACACTTCGCTGAGGCTCGCATTCCCCGGGGTGGAATTCCTGAGGCTTACAGATTGTCACACTCCTACAGCTCTCTCAAGGACTTCCTCCATTGTTTTTACCACCATAGCTTTGCTCTTGTTAGTGTCACTTTCTCTGATCGCGGTCAACACTCCCCAAGATAAATTTGCAACGACCTCCAGAGTATATGGCCCACTGATACACATCTGAAGAGCCTCAAGACTGATGTTTTACTAGGTATTAGTAAATAATCTTATCTTAGCAGCAGCTAGCCCCTCAAGGTCCTGAAAGCTTTACTTCCAAATTCCTTAGAGACTTACTCTATCCTTAGCATCGTCCCCCCCCAAACTAGAAGGTATTTAATCAGTCACTCCTCACAAACACAAGTGCAGCTTTTCCTGCCCACGGGTCCTGTCCCCTGCTATAATAAAGCACCTTCTTCCACCAAAAACGTCTCAAGAATTCTTTCTCCAGCCTTCACTCCAGGCCCACACTATATCAACCCCCAGGGTGGAGCCCGGTGCTTCCCGCCCCCACACGGGGGACAATCCTCGGGCGCTGCCCACATTTAGATCTCCTAAAGGAAGCCCTCTGGGGAACCCCGCCCAAAGCATCTCCAGCCCCGCCACTAAATGAGCGCCACCAGCCCTTGGCCACCAAGCTCTCCCGTACGGATCTGCCAGTTCCTCAACTGAAAAAGCAAGGAGGCAGCGCCGCCTACTGGCGAGAAAAACTGCGCGCGGACGCCGCTCGAGATGGTGCCACCACGCGTTACTGCGCACGCGCGCCGTCCCCAGCCCAGATAAGGAGGGCGCCTAAGCTTGTTTTGGCGGCGGAGCCCAGGACGAAGACTTCCCTTCCCTCCATCCTTTGCGGCCCATCCAGCCCTCCCTAGCGAAGTCTTAAACTACGTTTCCCAGAATCCACTGAGGCCCTAGTCTTCCGGTAGCGTCGGCGGAAGCGGTGACTAGATCTGGCTGGGCCACAAGAGGCCGGCTTGGTCACTATGGAGGAAATAGGCATCTTGGTGGAGAAAGCTCAGGTCCGGTGCTGCCGGGCTCGCGGGGAGAGGGCGAGGCCGACCTGCGTGGGGTGCTGAGTGGCTGCGGGATTTCCGGCCCGGGTCTGGCTGGTTCTGGAGGCGTCGGTGGAGAGCTCTCTGCCGCCCCGAGGCCTGGCTCTGTGGCTGAATGATGTTAGGAGGGCAGTAAGGCTCAGAACGCGCGGCTGCAGGAATGAGTGACGTTACGGGTTCTTTGGCACGGAATGATTTCGGGGGCTAGCTAGGAGTGCTTAGTGATGTCGGTGACCCGGCGGGGCTGCGCATGTGTCGGGGCGTGAGTGATAGGGGACTTGGCCGTGGGCCGAATGACGTCTCACGGGGGGCCGGGAGCTGACTGACGTTCGGGGCTTGGCTGGTGTTGGGGGGCTTCGTAGTATCTGTGGTCTGGCCGAGCGATGTTTGCGGCCGACCTAGGGAACTGGATGACATAAGGACCTAATTTGAGTCCGGGTTCTGTGACATGAGGGATCTTTTGGGGAAAACTGGGTCATGTTAGAATGTTCGAAGGTGACTTCAACAGCCTATAATGAGATAGCCGTGTGATACTAGGAACTAGTTGACGGGGGCTAAGAGGCATTAGAGTCCGGTAAGGAGTTGATGTGACCTTTAGGCCCTAGTTGGGAGTCAGGTTGATATCGGGGATATGTTACAGGGGGCATATGATAGTAAAATACCTGTTGGGGGAGCTAGTTGACAGAGGGGCCCTGTTGGAGGCTAGGTGACATCAGGAGCCTATTTAGGGGACTGAGAGGCTTGTAGAGTCTATTTAGAGGGGCTGAATGATGTCAGGAGCCTGTTCGGGGCTGAGTGGTTCATGGTGGAGTGGGGAGGGTGCTCTAGATTCTCTCATGAGGGGACGCTCTTTTTCCAACCTGAGTTTTCTCCCTTGTTCTAGGATGAGATCCCAGCACTGTCTGTGTCACGGCCCCAGACGGGCCTTTCCTTCCTGGGGCCTGAGCCCGAGGACCTGGAGGACCTGTACAGCCGCTACAAGGTACAGTCAGCCACAGTCTGGACCCTGCACAGGACCCAGCATGCCGTACTCCCCCCACCTTCCACTGCTGCCTGGCTCAGCAGGACCGGACACAACCGTCTACCTTACCCCTCTCCGCTCACAGAAGCTGCAGCAAGAGCTGGAGTTCCTCGAGGTGCAGGAGGAATACATCAAGGATGAGCAGAAGAACCTGAAGAAGGAATTCCTCCATGCCCAGGAGGAGGTGAAGCGAATCCAGAGCATCCCACTGGTCATCGGACAGTTTCTGGAGGCTGTGGATCAGAATACAGCCATTGTGGGCTCCACCACAGGTGCGTGGGTGGGTGTGTAGGGGGGCACCTCGTTCACTCATCTGTTCATTAAACATCGGTTAATTCTTTTCCTGTCACGGACCAGGAAGTGTGCTGGGGTCTTAGAAGAACAAACAAAGCAAGGCAATGTAATGGTGTTTTTTGACTTTGATATAAAGTAGACATATATTTTATATTCTCTCTCTACACGTGTGTGTGTGTTTTGTATGTGTTCGTGTATATATATATATATGTACCTAGGTGTACAGTTGACCTTTGAACAACACAGTTTTGAACTGTATGGGTCTTATACACGGATTTTTTGGATAAATACAGTACAGTAATGTAAACATATTTTCTCTTATGATTTGCTCAATAATATTTTCTCTTTTTAGCTTACTTTACTGTAAGGTTATAGTATATAATACGTAAAACATACAAAACACGTGTCAATTGACTGTTTTTGGTATTGGTAAGGCTTCTGGTCAAGAGCGGGCTATTAGTAGTTGAGTTTTTGGGGAGTCAAGTTATATGTGGGTTTTCAGTTGCCTGAGGGGTCGGCGCTGCTAACCCCTGCATTGTTCAAGGGTCAGCTACATACATATCCATATATAAAAACTAAATATATATTGAAAGTTTCATCAAATGATATTTAGCCTTACTATGTGTCACATACTCTGATGTTTTTTATTCTGTTCTAGCCTGTTTTTGTCTTAAACAGCGTTCTGGGTGTGACCCTCTAAGTTGATTTCATGACAGTTACTGGGTTGGGACTGGCAATTTGAAACCATGGGTGAAGTGTGAAGAGCTTGGGCTCTGGTAGGACTCAGTATGTGGTGGCTGCTGTTGTTAACACGGGTTCAGGCCCTGCCCTTGTGATGGTTGTTGTCTCTGTGTGTTATCTGTCATTTCCTGCTTCTGGCTTCTGCTCTTTTGGACCAAGCCATGTTCTTGTAAAGGTGGGGAACGGAGTGTAACTGGGCCTGGAATTGGACTGAGGGGCCGGAGGTGAGGTGGTGAAGGGAGGGAGATCCCCAGAATGAGGCTTGTGTCTTGGACCTGTAGGACTTAGGGGGACACTGGGGCTATCCCTGAGATGCCAACATGGGCAGAAGAGTAGGTTTGGAGGGAGACAGTGCAGGCAGCCGAGGACTTCACAGGGAGGGGTCTGGGAGGCTGCTAGCCAGCCAGGTCTGAAGGTCAGGAGAGAGACTGATGCTGCACAGAGGTGAGTATCAGCACCATAAGAGTAGAAGGTGGATGGGAGCCGTGAGCCTGGAGGCTGGGCGAGCAGGGAGGAGTCTGGTGCAGAGACCTAGGTGGGAGCGGAAGGCTGAATCAGGTGGGGTCTGTGGTGAAGGAGAGGAGATTGGAGACATTCAGGAGGCTGGGTGGAAGAGCACAGGGACTGATGGGCTGTGGAGGGCAGGGGAGAAAGGTCCAGCATGAGCCTTGGGACTCTAGCTGGTGACTAGGGACCACGGGCCTCTCTGAGACAGGGACCCAAGAGGAGCAGCACAGTGAGTGAGGGACACCCTGGGGACACGCGGGGGGACACATTCCAGGAGGCTGCTGCTCACCTAGGGCTGGAGCTTGAGAGACCGTTGGGGCTGGAGATGGACAAGGAAGCTGTTGTCACGAATGTGGGGATGGACCGGAGGAGGCAAGACTAGAGGCCAGGAGGGCTGTTCGGGGTCTGAGTGAAAGATACTGTTGGCCTGGAGGCTACGACTCTAAGATTTGGGGGAGGAGACAGTTTTGAGGTTCTCTGCACTTCTGACTTTCCCTGCTCCCTTCCTGTCTCCCAAAGGCTCCAACTACTACGTGCGCATCCTGAGCACCATTGACCGGGAGCTGCTCAAGCCTAATGCCTCGGTGGCCCTCCACAAGCACAGCAATGCCCTGGTGGACGTGCTGCCTCCTGAGGCAGACAGCAGCATCATGATGCTCACCTCAGGTGGGAGGGGGAGCCCAGGGCTGGGGAAGCCTGAGGGGACCCTGTGGGCCAGGCTGGGAGCCCCCGCTCTGCTCTCCCACCAGACCAGAAGCCAGACGTGATGTATGCAGACATCGGGGGCATGGACATCCAGAAGCAAGAAGTGCGGGAGGCTGTGGAGCTCCCGCTTACACACTTTGAGCTCTATAAGCAGGTGAGGGGCTGGAAGTGCCAGGGAAGGGACAGCCCCCCCCTCCCCCCTCCACCGCCGTGTCTCGAGTTGGCGGTGGGACTCCCTGGCTCATCCTTCTTTACCTCTGCATTTCAGATCGGCATTGACCCTCCCCGAGGCGTCCTCATGTATGGTCCACCCGGCTGCGGGAAGACCATGTTGGCAAAGGCCGTGGCTCATCACACGACAGGTGAGCTGCTGGGCCCTTCCCTGGAGCTCTGACCTTCTGGGCTCTTGGGACCTCGCTCCCTGCTTTCTCATCTTCCCCAGGAAGTGGCGAGGTGTGGCGATTAAGAACAGGGGCTGTGGGGTCAAAGCCCCAGGCTGCCTCTTACTGGCTGTGCCGTCCTGGGGAGGTGGCTTCACTGCCTCATGCCTCAGTCCCCTCGTCTAACAGAAGACTTGCTTCACAGTGGGTTGTCACCCATTAGTAACCATGAGTTCAAATTCATGGGTTGCAACCAGCATGTAAAAAAATGAAACTGGAAACATCAGCATCCATCCCACATAGTAAGAGCTCATATTCGTGAAACCTTTTGCGTACACACATACACTTGTGGTTGTTTATACACGTATTTCTTATAGCTTCCAGACAAAAACGTCTGAAAGTCGCTCTGTTACTGTTTATAAAGCCTGAGATTCAGGCTCAGCACATCTTAAAATCTTAACACGTGTGAGCTGGGGGCAATAGAAGGCAGTGGTTAAGCAGTGGGTTTTCTGGGCCAAGCTGAGTGGGTTTGAAATCTGGCTCCCCTATGTAAGCTAGTGTATGTCACTACTCAATAAGTTAGTCTCTCTGTGACTTCCGTTTCCTATCTGTCTGGGTTATTCAGAGGATTAAATCAATATAAAGCTTCTAGAACCATACCTGGCACGTAGAGAGTGGACAAGAAATGCCAGCCATTGTTCTGAACATTCATTTGCTTAGTGGTTCATTGGACTTCTGCTCTCCCAGGCCCTGAGCTGAGCTCAGACATGTCCCGTGTTGGAGAACCTCCCAGTGTGGCTGCGGAAAAAGAAAAACACATAGAACTCATTCAGTTACTATTTATTGAGTACCTAAGTGTGCCAAGCCGCGCTCTAAGTGCAGGAGACATGGCAGTGAACAGAACAAAGTCTCCTTTCTTCGTGGAGGTGATGTCTTAGTTGGGGAAGTCCTTGGACAGATAAACAGGTGAACAGATTATAGGTCACGTGGTGCTGAACGCATGATGAGAGGAAGCAGGACAAAGGGCTTCCACTTTATATGGCAGAACTGGGGGGTGGTCGGGGAAGACTTTTATGAGGTGATGTTCACATAAAGACGTGAGGGAGTGAGTTACATGGATGTCTGCGGGAGGCACGTATCAGGCGGCGGCACTGTCTGGTGGGGCGGGAATGTGCTTAGTGTTCCAGGAATAACAAGGAGGCCCCTGCAGCTGAAGTGAGTGAGCGAGGGGGCTCAGTTGGAGGTGAGGTTGAGTAGGAGCAGTCTGCAGAGCAGTAGATGCCCCAGGGAAGCAGGGAGAAAAGTGGGATCGCCCTCATGGGAGGGCACGTTGGTCCATTCTGCCTGTGCCTCTCAGGTAGGGCTTCCCAGAGGAAGTGAGGCATGAGCGATGTGTCAGGCACACAGTTGGGAGGGAGCATCCCAGAATAGTATGTGCAAAGGCCCGGGGTGGGGAAGAACTTTTTATTGAGTGAGTTGTGAGTAGACCACGATGAAACTCCACAAGGGTAGGACCTTGTACATTCGTTCTTTCCTGCGTTTCCTGCGTCTGCCCAGTAACGCACTGTGGTACTTGCTCAGCCGGTGTTGGCGGGCTGGCTGAAGGAGGGCTGTGCTTGGCAGGTTCCCCAGGGGTGAGGCTGGAGAGCTCAGAAAGGGTGTGAATATAGTCTTAGCACAAATCTCAGGGATTTTGCACATTGTCCTGAGAGCAGGGTGGTTTTAGACGGGCAGGAGACAATAGAAATACAATGCAAGCCGCATACAGAATTTAAGAATTTTAAGTACCCACTAAAAGAAATAAGTTACAAGAAGTAGGTGAACTTAATATATTTTATTTAACAAGTATCATCAAAGTACTATTATTTAACATGTAGCAGATATAAAATTGAAGATTTTTAAAATTTTTTTACTATAGTAAAAAATATATAACAAAAATTAGTGTTTTAACCAATTTTTAAGTGTACAATTCAGTGGCATTAAGAACATTCACAGTGCTGCACAACCTCCACCCCTGTCCCATTTCCAGAACTTGGGACAGAACGATGGTCCCAGACTGAAACTCCATACCCATTAGACACTAACTGTGTTCTCCACACCCCCTTGCCCCCAAACCCGATAACCTCTGTTCTACTTCCAGTGGCGAGGAATTTGGCTGTCATACATGAGTATCTCATAGAAGTAGATGAATCCTACAATTGTGTTTTCATGACTGTCTTTTTCACTTAGCCTGTTGTCTTCAGGGCACATCCTTGCTGGAGCAGGTGTCAAAATAGAATTCCTTTTTAAGGCCGAATAATATTCCATTGTATGTGTATACCATGTTTTATTTATCCGGACATTTGTTGGTGGACATTTGTTGAGGTATTTTCCACTAGTTTGTACTAAGTCTCTCTGGAAGTCTGGTGAGTATTTCACAGTGACAGCCTATCTCATTTTGGACCAGCCACATTTGTGTTCCCCAGCAGCCACATGTGGCCAGTGGCCACCCCATTAGAGAAGTGGTATGATTAGATAAGCTTTTTGAAAGATTATTCTGGCAGCTGGAAGTGAACTGGAGAGAGGAGAAATCTGACAGCCAGTTAGAAGACTTTGGAGTGATCCGGAGGACTGACTGTTATAGCCTTGGGCAGAGGCCTTGGGGGTAGGGGTTGGAGAGAGAAGGTAGAATCAGGGGGCAGAAGTGACAGGATTTACTGACTGACTAGAGGGGGTTGGCAAGTGGGAGGAGTCAGGAGCAACTTCCACTTTCTTCTTGGGGCCATGGGGGGGTGGGTAATGGTGACCCTCAGAGGATTGGCGTTGGGGAAAGATGGGCTGAGTGTGGGACGTGCTGTAATTCAGTGACCAGGAGGTTTTCACTGAAACACAGTACGAGAGATTGGGAGGACGGGGAAGGGGAGGCGGGGGGCGGGGGGTGGACAGGGCACCGCAGCAGTGGAGTGTGGGGAAGGCAGACAGACCGAAGCCCGAGTCAGATATAGGGAGTTCAGAAGTTGGGATTTCAACAATGTGGACACCTGCAGAGCGGCCACGTAAATGTGTGGCTGAGGCAAACACTGGGATGTGTTTAGATACCCTGAGGTTTGCAGTTGAGCGAACCCCCAGGTGATGTAGGTAGGGAGAGGAGGAACACCTTTTTTTTTTTTTAATTTTTTTAATCTTTTTTTTTTTTTAAGATTTTATTTATTCATCTGACAGAGAGAGACACAGCGAGAGAGGGAACACAAGCAGGGGGAGTGGGAGAGGGAGAAGCAGGCTTCCCGCGGAGCAGGGAGCCCGATGCGGGGCTCGATCCCAGGACCCTGGGATCATGACCTGAGCCGAAGGCAGACGCTTAACGACTGAGCCACCCAGACGCCCCAAGAGAGGAGGAACACCTTGAGCCGGGTGTGGATTCTGGATGTTAGGGCGTGGCGGAACAGGCCTGCCACATGCACAGCTCCTGGTTAGGACAGAAAACCTCCAGGGCTGCATCATGGACAGCGTGGCTCCCTTCCCTGTGGTAGCTGAAAAGGAGGGTTCTGTTGCTTCATGCCACACAGAGCCGCATCTAGTCATTAACAAACACGTTAGACTTTAAGAAATAAGTTCGAAAGGAGAGGCCCAGAACAAGCCTGTCTTCAACTACATTGCCACTTGTTGGTTATGTCAGAATATGTGCTTGGGGTCCTGGATTCATGATTTGGGCTGCTGGGTTGCTATGGGGTGCAAGCAGATGCCTGGTCCTCCCAGCAGGATCTGGGACACAGCCCCAGGGCATGAGAAAATGACCTGGGCTACTTGGAGTGGGTGTTCAAAGAAAGGGATGTCTTTAGGGGACTCGCAGTTTCTTTATGTAAAGCAGTACAGGCCCTGTGGGAGGCCTTTCCTCATCTAACCCTTGTCATCTTGCCATCAGCTGCGTTTATCCGGGTCGTGGGCTCAGAGTTTGTACAGAAGTACCTGGGTGAGGGCCCCCGCATGGTCCGGGACGTGTTCCGCCTGGCCAAGGAGAACGCACCTGCCATCATCTTCATAGATGAGATTGATGCCATTGCCACCAAGAGATTTGATGCCCAGACAGGGGGTGAGTGATGCCTCAACAGGGCCTGGGGTCTTGAGCAGGCTTGTACGGGATGCCTTGGACTGACCATGTTGCGCTCTCCAGCTGACAGGGAGGTTCAGAGAATCCTGCTGGAGCTGCTGAACCAAATGGATGGATTTGACCAGAACGTTAACGTCAAGGTTCGGGATTCAGGCTGGGCAAGGGGAGATGTGGTATGGGAATCAGGGAAAGGTAGAGGCTGGCATGTGCGGGGGCAGGTATCATGACAGGAAAGAGGGTGTAGGGGGGACAGAGGCCTGAGCTGACCTGTCCCCAATGCCAGGTGATCATGGCCACAAACAGAGCAGACACTCTGGATCCTGCCCTGCTGCGGCCAGGACGCCTTGACCGTAAAATCGAATTTCCACTCCCTGACCGCCGCCAGAAGAGATTGATTTTCTCCACTATCACCAGCAAGATGAATCTCTCTGAGGAGGTTGACTTGGAAGATTGTATCCTGCTCTGGAAGTGAGGGGAGGGTCCCGGTTGGGAACAGGGACTGGATCTTCATCACCATCTCTGCCTTCACTGTGACCCAACTTGTACAGGGCAGGAGACCAAGGTCCAGGGGTGGGGGTGGTGACAAAGCTCGAGGATGACTTCTGGTTCCAGGCATTTACCCCCTCATGCAGGGAAAGGGGTTTCCTTAATTCACCTGCTGCAGATGTGGCCCGACCAGATAAGATTTCAGGAGCTGATATCAACTCCATCTGTCAGGAGGTGAGTGAGGGTTTCTCTCTGGATCCTGGCAGGGGGTGTATGAAGACCCTCTTTGAGACCACTCTGCCACAATCCTCATGTCCCACATTGCCTCCCTCGGGCTTGGGGCCTGGTGTCTCCCTCCACCATCACTAGGGCTGGGGAATAGATTTTAACTCTCGTCCCTCAACAGAGTGGAATGTTAGCCGTCCGTGAGAACCGCTACATTGTTCTGGCAAAGGACTTCGAGAAAGCGTACAAGACAGTCATCAAGAAGGACGAGCAAGAGCATGAGTTTTATAAGTGACCCACCCCCTGTGGTGGGAGGGAAGGGGAGGGGACTTTTCTCACCTCCCCAGCCTCTGTCCCAAAACCTAGTGTTCTTTTTTCTTTACCCAGGATTGGTTTACTCAATAAATATACAAGATTGAATCTGTTCAATTTCTTCCTAAAAGTTTCACTCCTTTGGAGAAAACTGGGCCATGAATAGGGTGTTCTGTCCCTTCCTGCTCTCCTGACAGATGAATGGGTGAGGTACAGTCCTGGGTTACGGTTTGAGAGAGAAGCAAAGAATTCAAATCAAATGACTTCAGAAAATTGAGGAAAAGAAGCGGAAATCGAACCTCAGACCACAGCCCTTGACCACAAATAAAGCCCCTGCACATTTCCCTACCCACATTTCTTAGAGTAGGTAGAAGACCATTTGAGTCTTGGGTGATTCCTGCCTTCCTCACACTCAGAGGGAATATCAAGGACAAGGAGCTAGCCCCGCAGAGTCCCCAAAAGTAGGGCTGAGGGTCAGAGTAGAGTCCCCAAGAGTAGGGATGAGGGTTGTGGGGAGGAGGTAGGATGGCTGGGTTTTGTGACTGTCCTTGGCTCTTCTCCCTGTGGTCTTGTTGGGGCACAAATGTGTTTGGTTGGACTAATTCCCATTCTCTCTTGAGGTCTCTGTTGAGACACCTCTCCCTCTGCATAGCCTTCCCTGATGCCTCAACTTGGGAAGGAACCCTTCTATGCTCCACTAGCACCATGTCCATGCTCTGCTTGGCACTTATGCCCCCTTAGACTTCCTCACGTGCTTGCCTGTCCCTCCTCTGAACTGGAAGCTCCTATAGGCAAGGGATTGTGGCCTGATCACAGTTCAAGTCCCAGTGTCTACACATGGTAAACATTCACTTACTATTTCTTGAACAAATACACAAATGTCACTGTGTATTTGGAGGTGAGGTGGGAAGAAAGTATAAGGAAAAACAGTAGTCACAGGTCCTTGAGGAGATGGGGGTGATTCCTCTGTAGAGGAGCATGGCAGGTTGAGTGGAGGTTACCCTTTCCTCCTCCCTGGAACCTCGCTAAAATAGGAGAGAAGAGAGCAAGATGTACATTCACAAGGACACAGGAAGAGAGAGGACGTGGTAGCAACACAGTTTTGGGGAGAGGCAGATAACTGCTCATCAACCCAACTGAGCCTGAAGTAAAGGGGAGCCCAGAACAGATTAGCACTCAGAGATCACCAGTGCCAAGTTCTGAAGGGGAGGGCTGGAAACATGGACTACCTGAAAGGCTACACAGAAATCAGAATTCATACACCAAGTGGGACTCGAACCTGGCCTGCAGGGAAGGAACGAGTTGTTATTCCAGGTCCCGAACCCCTTCTCCAGCCTGGCTGGAGGTTTACTCCAGGAAACTCTGGACCCTGGGTCTCTGGGCTGGCAGGCCTGAAGCAGGGATGAGAGAGGGCGTGCGTGCGGAAGACGAGGTTAAGTGAGAGCCCCGGGCAGGCAACTCAAGGATTCCTTCTGAGGAAACCAAGCAGCACAAGAGAAAAGAGGAAAATGGGTTGTTCAGACTTTAGAAATATGGAAGTGAATTCAAAACAAGAGGATGGGAAGTAGTCTACTCTTGGAAGTAGGGAAATAGGGGGTGAGGGTGCCATGGGAATGCTTTTGTTTTGTTATACACTTTATATGTATTACAGGACAGTGTTGAATGGAAGAACCTTGTTTCTGACCTTAGGGGAAAAACATTGAATATTTTAATCATAAAGTGTATGTTAGCTGTTCATTTTCATACCTATCCTCTATCAAACTGGGAAAGTTTTGTTTTATTTGTAGCTTATTGAGAGTCTTCGTGAATGGTATTGAGTTTTGTCAAATACATAAAAAGCAACTATTGACACGATCTTCTGGTTTCTTTCCTTAAGATGGTGAATTACTTTGATTCATTTAGAATGTCATACCAGCCTTGCATTCCTAGGTCATGATGTATTATCCTTTATATATATTGCTGAATTCCACTTGCTAATTGTGGGTTTGTGGGTTTTTTTTTTTTTTCTTTTCGGTTTTTTTGGAGGTTTTTATGTGTATGCTTATTACTGATTTTGGTCTACAATTTTTTTCCTCATGATATCTTTCTTAGGTTTTAGTATCGGTATTGAGATGGGAAATGTTCCTTCTTTCTCTATTTTCTGAAAAAGATATTAATGTCGTATTATTTCTTTCTTAAATCGTGGTTCCAGTTGACATTAAAGTCATCTGAACCTGGAGTTTTCTTTGTGGGAAAGATTTATAGTTTCAAGGACAATATATGCCCCCAGTTTTAATTTTTATATTACAGCAGATAAATGAAAATGAAATTTAAAAGAGAAAAGTTCCATTTTTAGAGAACATAAAATACTTAGGAATAAATTTAACAAAACACATACCTGAAAATTACACAATTTTGCTGTGAGAAGCTAGAGAATACCTAACTAAATGGAATGATGTGCCATAATCATGGCTGAGAAGACCCAAAAATGTTTAGAAGTCAGTTTTCCTCAAGTTGAACTATACACTCAATGGTGAATCAAAATCCCAACAGGCACTTCTGCAGAAATTGCTATTAATTGTAAGCATGTGGAAATGCAAAGGACTTAGAATACTTAAGGGTATTTTAAAAGAAGAATAAAGCTGGGGGATTTACACTACCTGAACTCAAGATTTACTATGAAGCTAAAATCAAGGCCATGTGGTGTTGGTATAATGATAAATTGATAAGTGGAACAAAATAGAGGATCAAGAAATAGATCTATACTCGTACAGTCATTTGATTGTCCTGAAAAAACTCCAAGGCAGTTCAATGCAGGAAAGGACAGTTCTTTCAAAAAATTGTGCCGGAACAACTGGATAAACTTGGGAAAATTAACCTCAACCTATATCTAACACCATACCCCCAAATTAAATCGAGGTGGATCAGAGATATAAAGAACTATGAAGTTTCTAGAATAAAATATGGTAGAATATCATCATGACTTTGGAGTAAGAAAAAGCCCTAACCTTAAAAAAAAAAAAAAAAGATAAATTGAACTTCAATAAATCTAAAAATTTCTCATCAAAAGATACCATTAGGGCAATGAAAATGAAGCTATGGGCTGACATGAAATATTTATAATACATATATCCAAAAAGGGCTTCTCTCTAGCATATCTAAAGAACTTGTACAACTTAATAGGATGAAAATAAAAAACAAAAAATGGGCAAAAGATGTGAACAGACACTTCACAAAAGATAGACAAATGGCCAATAAGAACAACAACAACAAAAAAGTCCACAGCATGAGTGTTTTAACCATATTACTTTGGGTAAGGTATGGTGATGCAGATCAAGAGAGAGAAAGTGGAGAATTTTATAATTTATTATACTCACAATTCCCAGGGGAGAACACAGCATGCCATGTGGGGTCGCTTTGTGGAAGTGCCAGGATCATACACAAGGCCACGGGAGAGAAGAGAACTGTGGGCAAGCACCTTTATTGCTGTTTCTGTGGGAAGGAATGATGGAGGCAAGGTAAGCTTAGGACTTAGGCAAGGCTTAGGACTGCTACTTTGAATAATTTCAGCAGACTCTGGGGAAGAGGGGCTGTCCCTGGTTGTCTGGTACGTGGTCCTGGGGCAATTAGGGCAGGTGTATAGTGTCCTGGAGTGTGAGCGCCCAATGAGAGAGGTAGTTAGGGTGTGCACTTAACCAGCAGCTCAAGAAGAGCAACTGATTGGCCTCTAGCCAGGGTCTAAAAACATTTGGAGAGAATCCATTTGTAAAAACGGTATTAGGATGAGTCCTCAAGTCACCAAGAAAAACACAAAGCAACCACAATAGCAAGTACAACATATCTACTAGAATGGTTAAAATGTGAAAGACAGACAATGTCAAACGTTAACAAGGCTGTGGAGAAACTGGAACTGTTACGTATTGCTCATGAGAGTATAAGCTGGCACAACTACTATGAAAAGCAATTTGGCATTTCTTGTAAAAATTAAACATAGATCTGCACTATGATCTAGTAATTTCACTCCTGGATATCTGTGCAAGAGAATTAGAAATATATACCTACAGGAAACTTGTTCAAGAATGTTTATAGCAGGGCGCCTGGGTGGCTCAGTTGGTTAAGCGACTGCCTTCGGCTCAGGTCGTGATCCTGGAGTCCCGGGATCGAGTCCCGCATCGGGCTCCCTGCTCAGCAGGGAGCCTGCTTCTCCCTCTGACCCTCCCCTGTCTCATGCTCTCTCTCTCTATCTCATTCTCTCTCTCAAATAAATAAATAAAATCTTAAAAAAAAAAAAAAAAGAATGTTTATAGCAATTTTACACATAACCACAACTCCGTCATAAAAAGACCACTCCCCCCGCCCCACCCCCAGTCTTTGAAGCCATAAGCAACCACTAATCTACTTTCATCGCTGGATTTCCCTATTCTGGAATTTCATCTGAATGTGATCATAGAACATGTGGTCTTTTGTGACTGGGTTATGTGTTGTTTTTTTTTTCCACTTGGCAGAATGTTTTTAAAGGTTCATCCCAGTTGCAGTGTATATCACTACTTCATTCCTTTTTATGGCTGCATGATAGTCCATTGTGTGGCTATGCCACTGTATTTGTTTGCAAGGGCTGCCGTGACAAAGTGCCACAGAGTGGTGGCTTCAACAACAGAAATGTATTTTCTCATAACTGTACAGGCTCAGTGTCCAACATGAATGTGTCACCAGGGCTGTTTCTTCTCCCTATGTCTTCACATGGTCTTCCTTCTGTATGGGCAAGCCTGTGTCCTAATCTCTCTTTATAAAGACACTAGTCATTGCGTTAGGGCCCACCTTCATGCCCTCACTAAACTTGAATTACCTCTTTCAAGACCCGATCTCCAAATACCATCACCTTCTGAGGTACTAGGTGCTAGGACTGCAATATATAAAATTTGGGGGGACAAATTCATCCCACAACAGCCACATTTTGTTTAGCCACCTGTTGGTGGACATTAAGTTATTTCCACATTTTGCTATTGTGGATAATGCTGTTATAAAAATCCATTTACATGTTTGATTATTATTATTATTATTTTTTGACAATGCGAACTCTAGTTTGATTGGTCTGGCTTGTTCACAGGTAAGTCTCCTGCTCAGAGAACAAAAGGGCCAGCTAATGGTGAGGGAAGGCAGTGTCTTCAGCCTTCCAGAGTCATGGGTCTGCAGGGCTCCCCCAGCCCAGTGCAATTCTCTGCCCTTGTGCCTAGGAGGAAAGAAGGGAAGAGGCTCTTTGGGTGGGGGAGTGGGAGGCAGCTACAGGGTAATTTTAGTGCAGAGCCCAGGGTCTGTTCTTCACAGGAGGTAGTAATCACATAAAGTTTTATTCAAACTTATAATAAATGAGAGAATTGTATATTACTCTCACTTGTTGTTTTTTTTTTTCTTAAATTTTCTTTTTTACAAAAAAAAAAGGGGGGGGGTCAGCAGGAAAGAAAAATACAGGAGGCAAATGAGCCAGATACCTGGGTTCAGATCAGAAGGGACCAGGGAGATGAGAACCAAGCTGTTACTGCTGGAACAGTAACACTGTGGCTGGCCCCAGGGCTCTCTCCAGGCATCCTGGGGGAATGGCAACAAGCCCTAGAAGCAGAGACAAAGGTGGGAAGATAGCTGTCCCCAGACCAGCAGCAGTACCATTCCTCTGGTGGCCACCTTGGGCAGTCAACTGGGTTGAAAATATTTGAGGCTCCCATGTTTGGAGGCTGGGTCTCCAAAGCATGGGCCCATGGGGTCAGACAAAAGGGAAGAGGTGTGAAGGGATGGCAGAGAAGGGCTGTGAGTTCCATCAGAGTCCTTCCCTGGGACCATGGGGATCCAGGGGGGCAAGGGGAATCAGGATTCTTCCCTGTTTGTCAGCCGATCAGCTTCTTCAGGAAGCCTTCCTGCTGGTCCCTGATACCTACAAACTTGCCCATCATGTCCCATTCTTGATGGCCAGCACATTGGGGAACAGCTGACATCTCATACTCATAATGTGTGGTCATTAATATCCACCTTGGTCATTATCACCTTTCCGTGCTGTTTGGACACCATCTTCTCTAGCCTTGGCCCCAGAGGAAAAAAACCTGCAGGGACCACACCACCGTGCATGGAAATCCACAAGCACTGGTTCTCACTGTTGACAACTCACTCTTGAAAGTCAGGTCCACCCTGGATGTTAAAGGTCACTGTAGAGACTCTGGTGGTGTGTATACTGATTAGGCTGGACCAGGTGTTCCTGTCAGGCCACCAGGACTGTACTGTGGGGTCTGCAGAGCCCTGGAGGTTAAGGGGTGCCCACCTCATCAGAAGTCTCTGAGCCATCTTCCTACAGTATGAGTAGAGAGTTGCACAGCTTGGCCCTCACCACCCATCAAAGGTACTCCTCCATTTACAAGTTTTTGTGTGGACATGTTTTTTATTTCTCTTGGGTATATACCCAGATGTGGCATCGTTGGGTCATATGGGAACACTATGTTTAATCATTTAAGGAAACGCTAGTCTCTGTTATCCCAAGTAACTGCACCATTTTACACTCCCACCAGCAGTGTATGAGAATTCCAGTTTCTCTATATCTTCACCAACATCTATTATCTTTTTTTTTTTAATTCTAGTCACCCTAATGGGTACAAAATGGTAACTCAGTGTGATTTTGATTTGTATTTCCCTGCTGGCTAAAAGATGATGTTGATCATATTTTCATGTGCTTGCTGACCATTTGTATATTGTCCCTGGCAGAATATTCATTCAGAATCTTTGCCAATTTTTAAATTGGGTTACTTATATTTTGATTTTTGAATTATAAGCTTTTTTTTCTATATTCTAGATACAAATTATTTATCAGATATATGATTTGCAAATGTTTTCTCCCATTCTGTGAGTCATCCTTCACTTGTTTCAAGTTTGGGGGATTATGAACAGAGCATCTATGAACATTACCCTACAGGTTTTAGTGTGAACATAAGTTTTCATTTCTCTAGGGTAAATACCTCAGAGTGGAATTTCTAAGTCATATGGTGTACGTTTAACCCTATAAGAAGCTGCCAAGAAGGGACTTCTGGAATGGTGCAGTAAGGATCTCAGTAAATCTTCTCCCTTCACAGATTTAAAAAAAGGCAAAAAAATTACCATTTTAAAACACTATAAATGAACTGAACTTCTATGACAAACTAAAAGGCATTTATTGAAGAAACACTACTGAACCTCAATAAGAACAGTGGGATTTGTGACATTCTACCTTGGGTCACTCTCAATCATTCTCAACCAACACCAGAAACTGCAGAAACTGAGTCTGGCAGTCATCAGAGGGGACTTACCTGATTTGAAACTCTGTAAAAGGTCTATCCTCAGGGCATTATTGAAAACAATAGCAACAGGTGTCACTCTTTGAAGGTCAGCATCACATCCGCCTAGGGCTGTGAAACGGTTAGAACTGGAAAATAAGACAGTGACAGGGGACTTTGAAAAGTTCTGACAGGGACACCTGGATGGTGCAGTAGGGGCTTGGGCCTCCAACTCTTGGTTTCATCTCAGATCATGATCTCAGGGTTGTGAGATCAAGCCATGATGTCGGGCTCCATCCTGGGAGTGGAGCCTGCTTAAGATTCTCTCTCTCCCTCTCCCTTTGCCCCTCCCCCCTTCTCTAATATATCCACTGGAATTAAATTTTTTTTAATTTTTATTATTATTTTTAAAGATTTTATTTATTTATTTGACACAGAGAGAGATAACAAGAGCAGGAACACAAGCAGGGTGAGTGGGAGTGGGAGAGGGAGAGGCAGGCTTCCCACCGATCAGGGAGCCCAATGTGGGGCTCGATCCCAGGACCCTGGGATCATGACCTGAGCCGAAGGCAGATGCTTAATGATTGAGCCACCCAGGCACCCCAAAATTTTTTTTAAAAGCATCTGTATACCAAACTCATAAACAAGTAGATAAGCCCCAGATCTTCCTTGCAGATGCTGAATAACATTGTTCCTCAACAAATACAAGTTAGATATAAAAAAAACCCAAACAAACCACATGAGGCATACAGAAAAATAGCAAAATAGCAGACATAAATTGAACCATGATTATCAATAGACAGAAATAGGCTGAAAAAAAAAATGGAAAAAGATACACCATACAAAGAGTGGCCAGAAGAGAGAAGGGATGGTCACATTAATATCAGACAAAACATGCTTTAAAAGAGTTACTAGAGAAAAATAAGGACATTATTTAATAATAAAAGGGTAATTTCCTCAAGAAAATATAACAATTATGAACATATATGCCCCTAACAACAGAACCCACAGTTACATGAAATAAAAACTGACATAATTGAAGGGAGACATAGACAATTCAGTCATAGAATTTGGAAAGTTAAACAATACACTCTCAATAATTGATATAACAACCAGGCAGAAAATCAGCAGGAGTACAGAAAACTTCAGTAATACTAGCAACCAATTTGACTGAGCTGATACTTATTGAACACTCTACCAAGAGAAGAATACACACTCTTTTCAAGGCAGCATGCCCTATTATTCTCTCCAGCCTAAATAATATGCTAGACCATAAAGCATCTTAATAAATTTTAAAAAATGAAATCATGCTAAGTATGTTTCTGACTACAATGGAAATAAATTAGAAATCAACAGGGCGCCTGGGTGGCTCAGTTGTTAAGTGTCTGCCTTCGGCTCAGGTCATGATCCCAGGGTCCTGGGATCAAGCCCCACATCGGGCTCCCTGCTTCGTGGGAAGCCTGCTTCCCCCTCCCACTCCCCCTGCTTGTGTTCCCTCTCTCACTGTGTCTCTGTCAAATAAATAAATAAAATCTTTAAAAAAAATTAGAAATCAACAACTAAAGATATTTGGGATTCAAAAGTATTTTAATCAACACATTTCTAAATACTCTAGGAATCATCAAAAAAAATTATAAGAAATTAGAAAAGTATTTTGAACTGAATGAAAATAAAACAAAGCCTATCAAAATGTATGGAATGCAGTTAAGGATGTTTCTAGTGGGAAATTTGTATCTTTACATACATGCCTATGGTACCATAAAAGAATTAAGATCTAAAGTCATTTGGAAGAATTCACCAGTGAGGCTGTTTGGTCCTAAGCTTTTCTTTGTTGGAAGGTACTGGGTTGCTGATTCAATCTCCTTTCTAGTTGTAAGTATATTTAGATTTTCTATTTCTTCATGATTCAGTCTTAGTAGGTTGTTTCTAGGAATTTGTCCATTTCATCTAGATTATCCAGTTTGCTGGCACAAAATTGTTCATATTACTCTCTTCTGTAAAATTGGTAATATCACCTCTTTCGTTTCTTTTTTACTTTTATTTTTTAAATTATTTTTTAAATTTAAATTTTAGGTAGTTAGTATACAGTGAAATATTGGTTTCTGGAGAATTTGGTAGTTCATTACTTACATACAACACCCAGTGCTCATCAAAACAAGGGCTCAGGGGCTCCTGGGTGGCTCAGTTGGTTAAGTGACTGCCTTCGGCTCAGGTCATGATCCTGGAGTCCCGGGATCGAGTCCCGCATCAGGCTCCCTGCTCGGCAGGGAATCTGCTTCTCCCTCTGACCCTCCTCCCTCTCATGCTCTCTGTCTCTCATTCTCTCTCTCTCAAATAAATAAATAAAATCTTTAAAAAAACAAAAAACAAAAAACAAGGGCTCATCACCCATCTAGTCCATCCCCCACTCACCTCCCCTCCATCAACCCTCAGTTTGTTCTCTACCGTAGAGTCTCTTATGGCTTGTTTCTCTCTCCTTTTTTTCTTTACCCCTTCCCATATATTCATCTGTCTTCTTTAAGTTCCACATATGAGTGAGATCATATGGTATTTGTCTTTCTCTGACTTATTTCACTTAGCATTATACTCTCTAGCTCCATCCATATAGTTGCAAATGGCAAGATTTCATTCTTTTTTTTTTTTTTTAAAGGTCATGGGTTTTTATTTTTTTAATTTAATTTTATCATGTTGTTATTCACCATTCATTACATCATTAGCTTTTGATAAGATTTCATTCTTTCTCATGGCTGAGTAATTATTCCATTGCATGTATGTGTACACACACACACACACACACACACACACCCCATATCATCTTTATCCATTCATCAGTCAATGTGCACTTGGGCTCTCCCCATAGTTGGGTTATTGTTGATAATGCTGCTATAAACATCAGGGTGCATGTATCCCTTTGAATCTGTTTTTTTTTTTTAATTTCACATAAACAATGAATAAGTTTTACTACAAAAACATCCTTAGTAAATATTGAAAATTTTTATAGTATACTAGAAAATTATTTTTTTAATTATGTTCAGTTAGCCAACATATAGTACATCATTAGTTTTTGATGTAGTGTTCAACGATTCCTTAGTTGCATATAACACCCAGTGCCTATCACATCACGTGACCTCAATACCCATCACCTGATTACCCCATCCCCCCACCTCCCTCCCCTCTGTAACCCTGTTTGTTTCCCAGAGTCGAGAGTCTCTCATGGTTTGTCTCCCTCTCTGATTTCTTCCCACTCAGTTTTCCCTCGCTTCCCTTATGGTCCTCTGTGCTATTCCTTATATTCCACATATAAGTGAAACCATATGATAATTGTCTTTCTCTGCTTATTTCACTTAGCATAATCCCCTCCTGTTCTGGTAGGTATTCATCCTTTCTGATGGTTGAGTAATATTCCATTGTATATATGAACCACATCTTTATCCACTCATCCATTGAAGGACATGTTGGCTCCTCCCACAGTTTGGCTATTGTGGACATTGCTGCTAGGAATATTGGGGTCCATGTGCCCCTTCTTTTCACTACATCTGTATCTTTGGGGTAAATAGTAGTGCAATTGCTTGGTCATAGGATAACTATTTTTAACGTCTTGAGGAACCTCCATACTGTTTTCCAGAGTTCTATTTTTAACATTTTGAAGAAACTCCATCTCTTTCATTTCTAATGTAGTTATTTGAGTCTTCTCTCCTTTTAGTCAGCCTAGCTAATGATTTGTTAATATGTTATTTTTTTGGAGAAACAACTCTTGGTTTCATGAATTTCCTCTACTATTTCATTAATTGTCCCTACTGTTTTTCTATCTCCTATTTTATTTCTCTACTCTGATCTTGATTATTTCTTTCCTTCTAGCACCTATGGGTTTAGTTTTTCTCTTCTAGTTCTTTCAGGAGTAAAGTTCAGTTGTTGATTTGAAATCTTTTTTTTTTTTTTAATATTTTATTTATTTGTCAGAGAGAGACAGCGCGAGAAGGACACAAGCAGGGGGAGTGGGAGAGGGAGGAGCAGGCTTCCCGCGGAGCAGGGAGCCTGATGCAGGGCTCGATCCCAGGACACTGGGATCATGACCTGAGCCGAAGGCAGACACTTAATGACTGAGCCACCCAGGCGCCCCTGAAATCTTAATATAGACATTTACTGCTATAAATTTCCCTCTAGTACTGCTTCTGTTGCATGTCACAAGTTTTGGTAGTTTGTGTTTTGTTTTCATTTGTCTCAAGATATTTTCTAATTTCCCTTGTGATTTCTTCTTTAACTTATTAGTTAAGAGTGTATTGATTAATTTTCACATATTTGTTGATTTTCCAGTTTTCCTGCTACTGAATTCTAGTTTCAATCTTTTAAAATTTATTAATATTTGTTCTGTTGCTTAACAAGTATTAACTAGTTCTATGGTCTATCCTGGGGTGCCTGGGTGGCTCAGTCAGTTAAGCATCTGCCTTCGGCTCAGGTCATGATCCCAGGGTCCTGGGATCGAGCCCCACATCGGACTCCTTGCACAGCATGGAGCCTGCTTCTCCCTCTCCTTCTGCCTACTTGCTCTCTCTGTCAAATAAATAAATAAAATCTTAAAAATAAACATATAGTCTATCCTGAAGAATATTCCACACGCACTTGACACAAATGTATTCTATTGTTGGGTGGAGTGTTCTGTATATCTGTCAGGCCCAACTGGTCTACAGTATTGCTCAAGTCTTCTATTTTCTTATTGATCACCTGTCTGGTTGTTCTATATATTATTTAAAGTAGGGTGCTGAAGTCTCTCCCTCTCTGTCAACATTTGCTTCATATACTTCAGAGCTCTGATGTTTGCCACATATGTGTTTGTAATTGATAGATCTTCTTGGTATATTGACCTTGTTATCAATATATTATATAATGTCCTTCTTTGTCTCTTGTAACAGTTTTTAGTCTATTTTGTGTATTAGTATAGCCAATTCCTGCTCTATCTTGGTAATTATTTGCAATATCTTTCCCAATCATTTCATTTTTAACCCATGTGTCTTGGATCTAAAGTGAGTCTCTTGTAGACAGCTAATAGTTGGATTCTGTTTTGTTTTATATCCATTCTGCCAATCTAAGTCTTTTGGTTGGGGAATTTAATCCCTTTACATTTAAAGCAATTACTGATAATGACTTACTTTGCTATTTTGTTGTTTCCTATATCTTATAGCTTTATTATCCCTCCTTTTCTCCATTATTGCCTTCCTTTGTGTTTAGTTGATTTTTTTTATAGTGACACGTTTTGATTCTCTTCTCATTCACTATATATATATTTTTTCAAGTTTTTACTTAAATTCCAGTTAACATACAGTGTAATATTAGTTTCAGGTGTAGAATTTAGTGATTCATCACTTACATACAACACCTGGTGCTCATCACAAGTGTCCTATTAACCTATCACCTATTTAACCCAGCCCCCCACACCCACCTTCCCTCCAGAAACCCTCAGTTTGTTCTTTATACTTAAAAAAAATATGGAATGCTTCATGAATTTGTGTGTCATCTTTGCACAGGGGCCTTGCTAATCTTCTCTGTATTTTTCCAATTTTAGAATATGTGCTGCTGAAGCAAGCACTCATTCACTATTTTTAAAGTTACTTTCTTAATAGATTCTTAAAGCATACCATATATATCTTTTTAAAAGATTTTTATTTATTTGAGAGAGAGAGAGCAAGCACAGGGGTTGGGGGGAGCAAAGGCAGAGAGAGAAGCAGACCCCCTACTGAGCAGGAAGCCCGATGCAGGGCTTGATCCCAGAACCCTGAGATCATGACCTGAGCTTCATGAAGGCAGATGCTTAACCGACTGAGCCACCCAGGTGCCCTGTATACCATATACATCTTAATGTAGAATTGACTTCAGAATTATAGCAACTTAAATTCCATTGACTTATATAAATGTTACTCCTATATAGTTCCATTCCATCCTCTCACTTTCTGTGCTTTTATTTTTATACATATCTATATATGCTACAAATCCTGAGATCAAAACACACCTCAGAGATTGACCTTAAAAACTAGTCCTTCCAGAATTAAATTGGATCAGACTGAGCAATTTACGCCTCCAAGAAATTGTTGAAAACAGCAGAGCAATCAGCAGGAAATCAGTGGAGCCTAAGGAGCTGGAAATAGTACCAAATGAGGCAGATTGCTTCACAAAGAGATCAAGGGAAAGGATAGTTGGAGACTCCTGTCATCCTAGGTGACTGAGAACACACCCAAGCACAACACTAAATGCTTCACATTGCAAAGGGAAATAGATTTCACTAAAATAGCCTAGTCAAAACACAAAACAAATTAAGCAAAAAACAACAAAAGCAAGTCTGCGGGTGGGAGGAGGGATTGATATTCAGAATTGCGATGATATGTTACCTAATATATCCATTTTTTGGCAAGAAAAAGGGACAAGAACAAAGGAAGATATGAAGACAATGTTTCATCAAGTAGAGAATATCAATAAAGAGATAGAAATAATAAAAAGAACCAAATGGCAATTCTGGAGTTGAAGAATGCCATAACTAATATATAAAAAAAAAAATCATAAGAGCTAACCAGTAGATTTGAGTTGGCAGAAGAATCAGAAAACTTGAAGATAGATAAATAGATATTATACAATCTGAAGAACAGAGAAAACAGAATGAAGGAAAATAGACAGACTCAGATAAATTTGGAACATCTTTAGATGCATCAACATATGTTTAATGAGAAAACCAGGAGGAGAGAAAAAAGAAATGAGGAGGAAAAATATTTAAAGAAATAATGGTTAAAACCATCCCCATTTTTTAAAAAACATTTTATTTATTTATTTGACAGACAGAGACACAGTGAGAGAGGGAACACAAGCAGAGGGAGTGGGAGAGAGAGAAGCAGGTTTCCTGCCATTCAGGGAGCCCAATGCAGGGCTTGATCCCAGGACCCTGGGATCATGACCTGAGCCGAAGGCAGACGCTTAACGACTGAGCCACCCAGGCGCCCCCCATCCCCAATTTTTAAAAGAATTTTATTTATGAGAGAGAGAGCGAGAGAGGAGGGATAAGCAGACTCTGCACTGAGCATGGAGCCCAACACGGGGGCTTGATCTCAGGACCCCAAGACCATGACCCGAGCCAAAACCAAGAGTCAGATATTTAACTGAGCCACCCAGGCACCCCAAACCATCCCCAATTTTTTGACAAGCGTTAATCTATACATACCAGAAGCTCAACAAACTCCCAGCAGGATGCGTGCAGACACCCACAAACAGATACATCATGGTAAAAATGCTGAAAATTAAAGACAAAGAGAGTATCTTGAAAGCAGCAAGAGGAAATCAGTGTATTACTCACAAGAATACCTCAGTAAGATTAACAGCATGCTTCTCATCAGAAACAATGGAGGACATAGGCAGTGGGATAACATATTCAAATTGCTCAAAAGGAAAAACCCTACCAACCAATCTTATAACCAGCAAAATTATCTTTCAAAAATGATGCTGGGGCGCCTGGGTGGCTCAGTTGGTTAAGCATCCAACTCTTGTTTTTGGCTCAGGTCATGATCTTGGGGTTGTGAGATCAAGCCCTGTGTTGGGCTCCATGCTGGGTGTGGAGTCTGCTTAAGATTCTCTCCCTCTCGGGGCGCCTGGGTGGCTCAGTTGGTTAAGCGACTGCCTTCGGCTCAGGTCATGATCCTGGAGTCCCGGGATCGAGTCCCGCATCGGGCTCCCTGCTCGGCAGGGAGTCTGCTTCTCCCTCTGACCCTCCCTCCTCTCATGTGCTCTCTCTCTCTCTCAAATAAATAAATAAAATCTTTAAAAAAAAAAAAAAAAGATTCTCTCCCTCTCTCTCTCTCCCTCTGCCCCTCCCCTAACCCTCTCCCTCTCAAAAAAAAAAAAAAAAGATGGTAAAATAGATATTCCCAGGAAATAAAATATGACAGAATTCATTCCTACCTGGCTTACCTTAAAAGAAATACTGAAGAATGTTCTTCAAGTTGAAATGAAGTAATTCTGGACAGAAATTCAAAACCAAATAAAAAGTAGTAGAAGTAATTATAATACAGTATAGCTTCATATTTCTTCCTAGGAGAGTTAAAAAGTTGTATGGAAAAATATTTATGTAATTGTACTGTTGGCCTTAAAATATATAGAAATTATTAGCTCATTCCCCAGGTGTGTATGATAAAATAGCTATCCTACGGTTTCCGTTATTATTTTTAATTCAGAGGAACTATTTGCTTTAACATTGCCCTCAGCCTTGAATTTTCCCATGTTGTTTCAAATAAAATCAGTTCTTTCGGAGAGAGCTTCAGAGCTCTTTTCTTATAGACTGCTACTCCCTCTGGGCAAAAATCTCTGAACCACTATTCTGGGCATTGTGCTTGGTGGTAGCCTCTACTCTCATCCTGCCTCTCTTGGTGTGGAATCTGTCCTAAATGTGAGCTGAGATGAGGACAATCAGGGTCCCAGTATTCTGGGCTCCCTATACCTGAGTAGAGTATCCCATCTATGTAGGGTAGGGCCTGGTGAAGGAAGTCCCAAACTACTCAACCATACTCATCAGGCATTTAGCCTCTTCAACTGAGTTGGTAAGGATGAGAAACACTTGCAGCCTCCCCCTCCCTTTGAGATATGGTAACCCTTGATTGGGAGCTGGAGGGAGAGGGAGCTCCATCTTCTTGGTCACACCTACCTACAATGAAGCTTCTATCAAGGGAAGCTGCAGAGTGGAGGAGGGAACAGGTCATATTTTAAATGCCAGGTTCTCACTGTTCTTTCCAAGTTTCAGTAAATTTTTTTATAAATATTTCACTTGCTGTATGCTCTTATGATGTTTCAAACTTTAAATGTTTAGTTGTTGTGGGATTTTAAATTTTACTTTCCAGCTTTACTTCTTTTACTTGGGAATGGGTCTGCAGAGATACCTTTTTACTCTATGATCTGGAAGTGGAACATAAGGTCTTAGATCTTTTCTGATCTAAACTTCAAACTTATCCCTGGAACAGAGATGGCCTACAACAATCAAAAACCAATACCAAAACCAAAAACCAAAAACCAAAAACCAAAGATAAACAAATAACCTCCAAAACAAAACAAAACAGCAAACCCTGGGGAAGGGAGAGAATCTGATTTCCAGAGTTACCACATTTATTAGATTCAAATGGCCAGTTTAAACAACAATATCAAAATCAAAAGGCATTCAAAGAAAATACAAATTAATCAACAGAAATTATCCCTGAAAAATAACTAATGGCAGATATACTAGACAAAGACTTTAAAATAACTGCCTTAAAGATGCTCAAAGAACTAAAAGAAAATATGGAGAAAGTCAAGAAAATAATGTGAGAACAAAATGGAATATCAATAAAGAGATGGAAATCTAAAAAAGACAAAAGAAATTCTGGAGCTGAAAAGTACTGAAATGAAAAATTCACTAGAGGGATCCAAAGGCAGACTTGAGCAAGCAGACGAAAACCTCAGAGAACTTGAATATAGAACAATGAAAATTACTGAGTATGAGGAACAGAAAGAAAACAATATTAAGGAAAAGCAAACAGCTTAAAGGACCTCTGGGATACCATCAAGTGGACCAACATATGCATCATGGGAGTCCAAGAAGGAGAAAAGAGAGGGAGGGAAAAAGGCAAAAGAAATTTGAAGAAATTATTTGAAGAAATAATGCTGAAAATGTCCCAAATTCAACTAAAGACATAAAATAAACAACCAAGAAGCACAACAAACTCCATATAAAATTAAGTCAAAGAGATCCATACCTGTGTCAACTACACTTCAATTTAAAAAATAATTGATAAAAAGAGATCCACAAGACACATTACAAACTTTCAAAAGACAAAGAGAACCTTGAAAGTGATGAGCGAAGTGAATCATTACATACAAGTGATACTCAATAAGATTACCAGATTTCTCAGCAGAAATTCTGGAGGCCAGAAGACAGTGGATCAATATATGCAAAATGCCAAAGGAAAAAAACTTTAAACCAAGAATCCTATATCCAGAAAAACCTGCCCTTCAAAATTGACAGCGAAATTAAGACATTCCCAGATCAACAAAAGCCAAAGGACTTGGTGCTTGCTAGACCTAGCCTGCAAGAAATGTTCAAGGGAGTCTTGCAAGGTGAAATGAAGACACTAGACAGTAACACAAGCTATATAGAGAAATAAAGATCTCAATAAAGGCAAATACATGAGCAATTAGACAAACCAGGAAACAATGGTTTGTAGTACCTTTTGCTTTTTATGTGATTTAAAAGCTTAATACATTTAAAGAAAAAACAATTCGTGTAAAAGCTAGCACAGTAATAAGTGCTGACATTAAGTTTTTTGGTAATAGTGTAAGTACCTGATATTAATATTTTGGTCACTGAGGCATCCATTTCAAAAGAAATCCATCTTGAATAGACATATTGCCAACTGTTTGACACAACTACTAGCAAAACAACCAGAGAAGGAATTAGGTCACCCTCACTCATGAAGCTCCTTGTTTCAGAAAGCCCTGGGTAACCTAGATAATTGATCACTTGAGTAACCTTGCTTCTCCCTTCCAGTACCTTAATTCCCACTCAGGCTTTAAATTAGCCAATAAGGAGTGAAACTGTGAAACCCTAGACACCCCACCCTCAGTTCCTAATAAAGGCAGAGCCCCAGGTCTGCACTCTCTCTCCCTATACCTGCATCCTCACTGTGTGGCCCTTGGATGTACCATGGGTCTTAGAGGATCTGTAATAATGCCTGTTCTTCGAAGTACTCTGATGGTCATTGCTGAGGTATATCTTGAAATCGTAAGAACCACGGGGGCTGATCCAGCCACAACTTTGGTCCCAGTGGGGGAAATGTCTGTGAGGGCTTGCTACAAGGACTATGGGCTTGAGCAAGTGTCTCAGGCATTCCTTTTTTTTTTTTTTTCCCCTGAGAGAGAGAGAGAGAACAAGCAGGGAGAGACAGAGGGAGAGGGAGAGAGAGAATCTTAAGTAGGCTCCATGCCCAGTGCAGAGCCTAATTTGGGGCTCAATCTCACAACCCTGAGATCATGACCTGAGCCAAAATCAGGAGTTGAACACCAAACCAACTGAGCCACCCAGGTGCCCCATGCCTCAGGCATTCTTAGTCAACAACATCATCAATAGGCTGGGAGTAACAGGACATCTAATATTACTATAACTTTGGTTTGTTACTCTAAATCTTGTTTTCTACATTAAGAAACAAATTAGTCTCTTTTAGAGACTAATACATTTAAAAGACTATTAGCTTGTTTTGGGACACACAATGTATGAAGACATAATTATGTGACATTAACAGCCCAAAGAGGTGGATACAGAGCTGTAAAGGTGCAGTTTTTGTATGTTACTGAAATTAAGCTGGTATAAATTCAAATTAGGATGTTAAATATAATCCACATGGTAACTACAAAGAAAATATACACAAAGGGAAATGAGAAAAAAACTTAAACATTTCCATACCAAAACCCCCAAAAAACCTAAACACAAAAGCCAGTAATGTAGGAAATGAGGGATGAAAAAAATTCATAAAGCATATAGAAAGCAAGTAACACAATGATAGAGGTCCCTCCTTATCAGTAATTACTTTAAGTGTAAATGGATTAAACTCTTCCAGTCAAAAGACAGTGATTGGCAGAACGGATAAAAACACATGATCCATCTTCATAAGATCCAAAGACACAAACAGGTTGAAAGTATCAGAAAAAAGAAAAAAAATTCCATGCAAAAAGTACCAAAAGAGCAAGTGTGACTATACTAATATCATACAAAATAGACTTTAAACCCAAAGACTTGGAAGAGCCAAAGCCATCCTGACACAGAAGAACAAGGCTAGAGACATTTCCCCATTTCAAACCATATTACAAAGCTACAGGAATCAAAAGAGTATGGTATCAGCATAAAACCAGGCACATAGATCAATGGGACAGAATTGAGAGCCCAGAAATAAACCCATACATTCATGGTCAATTAATATTTGAAAAGAGAGCCAAGAATGCTCAATAAAGACAGTCTCTTCAATAAATGGTGCTGGGGAACTGGATATTCACATGCAAAAGAATAAAACTAGACTCCCCTCTTATACTACTCACAACAATTAGCTCAAAATGGATTAAAGACTTAAATAAATGTAAGACATGAAAACATAAGACTCCCAGAAGAAAACACAGGCCAAAAGTTCTGGCAATGATTTTTTTTTGCATATGACACATAGAGCACCAGTAACAAAAGCAAAAATAAATAACTGGGACTATATCAAACTAAAAACTTCTGCACAGAAAAATAAATGAGATAAAAAAATGAAAAGGCAACATATGGAGGGAGAAAATATCACAAGCCAGTATGTACTGGATAAGAGGTTGGTATGAAATCATAAAACTCAATAGCAAAACAAACAACTCCCAGATAATCTAATTTAAAAACTGGTAAAGAACCTGAAGACATTTTCCCACAGATATTCAAATGGCCAACAGGTACATGAAAAGGTGCTCAATATCACTAATCATCAGGGAAATGCATATTGAAACCACACTGAGATATCACCTCACACCTATTAGAATGGCTGTAATCAGGGCGCCTGGGTGGCTCAGTTGGTTAAGCAACTGCCTTCGGCTCAGGTAATGATGCTGGAGTCCCGGGATCGAGTCCCAGATCAGGCTCCCTGCTCAGCGGGGGGTCTGCTTCTCCCTCTGCCCTCTTCCCTCTCGTGCTCTCTGTCTCATTATCTCTCTCTCAAATAAATAAATAAAATCTTAAAAAAAAAAAAAGAATGGCTGTAATCAAAAGACAAGAAATAACAAGAGCTGGTAAGGAGGTAAAGAGTACCCTTGTACACAATTGGTGGGAATATAAATTAGTGCAGCCACTATGGAAAACAGTATGGAGGTTCTTCAAAAAATTAAAAATACACACTAGCATATAACCCAGCAATCCCACTTCTGGCTGTATGTCCAAAAAATTAAAAATGAAATCACTATTTTTAAGAGATATCAGCACCCTCATGTGCATTGCAGCATTATTTACAATAGCCAAGAAATGGAAATAATCTAAGCATCCATCAACAGATGAAGGGATAAGGAAAATGTGGTGTGTATTTTATATTGGAATATTTATATGGAATATTATATATAATATGGAATATTATTCAGCCATAAAAAATAAGATAAAATCAAATAAAGGGCTAGTATCCAAAATCTAAAAAGAAGTTATCAAACTCAGGGGCACCTGGGTGGTTCAGCCAGTTAAGCATCTGCCTTCGGCTCAGGTCATGATCCCAGGGTCCTGGGATCAAATCCTGCATCAGACTCCCTGCTCAGCGGGAAGCCTGCTTCTCCCTCTGCCTTTCCCCCTGCTTGTGCTTGGTTCTCTCTCTGTCATATAAATAATAAAATCTTAACAGCAACAAAAAAAGAAGTTATCAAACTCAACACCCAAAAAAACAAAAAATCCAGTCAGGAAATGGGCAGAAGACATGAACAGACGATTCTCCAAAGACATACAAATGGCCAACAGCCACATGAAAAAATGCTCAACATCATCTGGCATCAGGGAAATACAAATTAATCCTCATTTTTACTGTCCTGATCCTTATATTAGCTTAGAGTTTATTCTGTTTTGTCTTAAAGCTTCTTGACCAGAAGGTTCAATTTTTTTTCCCCTAAGGTTTATCAATTTCTCATGTGCCAGACACAATAAAGGTACAGGGGACAAAGTGCTGAACAACAAAAGAAGGTTCTGGTCAAAGCAATCTTGGTTTCTTATATCTTATATCCTATCTTTCTTAAGGATATTAATTCTGTACAGAGTTTAGCTCCAGCCACATTCCACAAGTTCAATCATGTTTGCATTTTAATGCAATTCATTCCTGAAAAGTCAATTTTTAAAAATTTTTTTTAAGATTTTATTTATTTATTTGATAGAGAGAGACACAGCGAGAGAGGGAACACAAGCAGGGGGAGCGGGAGAGGGAGAAGCAGGCTTCCCGCCAAGCAGGGAGCCCAATGCAGGGCTCGATCCCAGGACCCTGGGATCATGACCTGAGCCGAATGTAGATGCTTAACGACTGAGCCACCCAGGCGCCCCAAGTCAATTTCATTTTTTAATTTTCTATTGATTCAGGATTTAAATACACTTGATTATAAATTTTCAAAGAGGTGACAGTCTCTCCACAGATCTTTACAGTGGAGATCTTTACAATAGTATCATCTTATCCAAATGATCAAACTTAGTTTTACTAACAAAGCAATGACCTGTCCTTACATGCTTTCTGACTTGTTGCAATATGACATACAAACATAACCTACAAAGTATTCTCCCCTTAAAACATTTAATCTGAACCTAATGGAGCCTCTAGACTCAATTTCCTTTGTTTTGTTTTTAAAGATTTCATTTATTTGAGAGAGAGAGAGAGAGCACACGCAGGGGGAGTGGCAGGCAGAGGGAGAGGGAGAAGCAGGCTCCCCGCTGAGCAAGGAGCCCAATGCAGGGCTCGATCCCAGGACCCTGAGATCATGACCTAAGACACCCAGGCAACCCCTCCCCCCAGTCTCCTTTGTACAGAAAATACAAAGGATAGAAGGTGGCTAAATGACACCATACAGAAACATAAAATCTAAACAAATGGCAGACAATTTTCCTGGACGTCTCAAAAAGTCAACATTATTTAAGAATTTTTGAAAAAGAAGAAATGTTCTAGATTCGTGGCGCTCTACAGTGCGTACCAAAACCCCTGGAAAGCTAAAACAAACACAGAGGTTCAGTGGGCCTGGACCTTTGTATTTTTACTAAGATCCACAGATGATTCTGATACCCAAGAAATTGTGAGTCACTGTTGCAGACTGAAAAAGAATAAAGATGGGGCGCCTGGGTGGCTCAGTTGGTTAAGCGTCTGCCTTTGGCTCAGGTCATGATCCTGGAGTCCCGGGATCAAGTCCCGCATCGGGCTCCCTGCTCAGTGGGGAGTCTGCTTCTCCCTCTGACCCTTCCCCCTCTCATGTACACTCTCTCATTCTCGCTCTCTCAAATAAATAAATCTTAAAAAAAAATAAAAAAGAATAAAGAGCGCTAACAACCAAATACAGTACAGAATCCGGAATGCATTCTACTTAGAAGATGAACCCCTGTAAATGGCATCTTAGAGGCCAATGAAGAAACTGATGAGATAGATACTGTGGAATTATGGAGAATTTCCTTAAGGGTAATTATGGTACTATGGCTATATATGAGGTTGTCTTTATGTTTGGGAGATACACACTGATGTGATAAAGTGGAAAGTATCCTGGTGTCTAAAACATATTCTCAATGGTACAACATAAAATATACAGAAAAATAAATGTCAAATTGTTAACAACTCTGAATCTACAAAGGGGTATATGGGTGTTCATTCTTTCAACTTTTTCATATGAGCAGCAATTTTCAAGATAAAGTTGAAGAATATATAAATGGATAGGTTTTATTTTGCTATTCTTTTACTAATATTTATCTTAGCTTCTGGACAGAGAAATAAATTATACATTTTCTGCCAGTTGATATTTTTACAGACAAATCACTTCAAATGAACTCTCCCTGATTCTTGAACATTTCCTTACTCATTAAATCCCTAGGGTTTCTTTCCAAAATTAACTTTTTGATGTAACTTAAGGAATGAACTTTTAATGAAAATCCTCTTGTATTCTTTACTTCCCATGAAATCTTATACAGAACAAGTTATTTAAAATTTAATAATGAAGGAATGGATGAGGTTTTTCTAAATTACTCACAATAATGCAATTTTCCTATCATCAACAATGCTAATGAAACATAAAAGCTGTTCTTTATGAACACAAGCATGTGCCAAATACTCTTTTAAGGATTTTGTGTGTACTAGAACACCTTTATTCCCATAATTGCATTAGTATGTACTCACTTTTGTTGCCATTTACAAATGATGCACAAAGAGGATAGGCACCTAATGTCACACAGGTAGTGAAATGGCAATGGTGATAAAGCATCTGCCTCAGGTAGACGTTAGCTTACATTTGTTCCAACAACAGTTTTCCTCCAGTTTGAGTTTGAAAGCTTTTCTAAGTGTATGAAATTAACATACCTAGGAAAATATCTTTCATGATTAGTAAATTGTGAACATGAAGGCTACTCTGTATTTCTTTACATTCAAAGACTCTCTCACAAGAATGTCCTCTCAACACTAAGGTGTTTGCTGTGACTGTAAATCTTTCCACATCACTCAGACTCAAAATTCCTCACCAGTAGGAATACTGTGCTGTTGAGCAAATCTCAGTCCATGATGAAAGGTCTTCCCATATTTTTTTATATTCATAGAATTTCTTGCCACTATGAACTCTCTGATGTTAAGTTGTTCATATCCAGTGATTTTCCCACATTCCTCATATTCATAGGACTTCTGACGATTATGAATTTTCTGATGCCGAGTAAGCTGACCATTCACAGTGAAGGCCTTCCCACATTCTTTACATTCATAGGGCTTCAGACCTGTATGAATTCTTTGATGGGCAATAAAAACTGACCTAAGTCTAAAGGCCTTCCCACATTCCTTACATTCATAAGGTTTCTCACCAGTATGAATCCTCTCATGCTGAATAAGGTTTGAGCTACAACTAAAGGTCTTTCCACATTCTTTACATTCATAGGGTTTCATACCTGTATGAATTCTCTGATGAGCGGTAAAGACTGAACTAAGTCTAAAAGTTTTCCCACATTCCTTACATTCATAAGGTTTCTCACCAGTATGAATTCTCTGATGTACAGTAAGTTCATAATTATTGCTAAAGGCCTTTTCACATTCCTTACATTCATAGGGCTTCTCACCAGTATGAATTTTAACATGTTGAATAAGGTTTGAGCTACGACTAAAGGCCTTCCCACACTCCTTACATTGATATGGTTTCTCACCAGTATGAATCCTCTGATGTACTCTAAGTTCGCTACCACAAGTAAAGCATTTCCCACATTCCTTACATTCATAGGGGTTCTCACCAGTATGAATTCTGTAATGTCCAAGAAATTGGTAGTGATGTCTAAAGGCCTTTCCACATTCTTTACATTCAAAGGGTTTCTCACCAGTGTGAATTCTCTGATGTACTCTAAGGTCTGTACCACGACTAAAGCTCTTTCCACATTCCTTACATTCATAGGATTTCACACCTGTATGAATTCGCTGATGTTCCATAAGTTGGTACTGATGTCTGAAGGCTGTCCCACATTCCTTACATTCAAAGGGTTTCTCACCAGTATGAGTTTTCTGATGTCGAGAAAGTTGTAGGTGAAGTCTAAAAGCCTTTCCACATTCTTTACATCCATAGGGTTTCTCACCAGTATGAATACTCTGATGTTGAATGAGATTTGAGCCACGATTGAAGGCCTTGCCACATTCCTTACATTTAAATGGTTTCTCACCAGTATGAATGTTCTGATGTCGAGTAAGCTGTGTCAGAAGAGTAAAGGCCTTTCCACATTCCTTACACTCAAAGGGTTTCTCCCCAGTATGCATTCTATGATGTTCAGTAAGTCGGTAATGATACCTAAAAGCCTTCCCACATTCCTTACATTCAAAGGGTTTCTCACTAGAATGAATTTTCTGATGCTGAATAAGATTTGAACCACGATTAAAGCCTTTACCACATTCTTTACATTCGTATGGTTTCATGCCAGCATGAATACTCTGATGTTGAACAAGGTTTGAGACACGATTAAAGGACTTCCCACATTCTTTACATTCAAATGGCTTCTCACCTGTATGAATACTCTCATGACGATTAAGCTGGGTGAGAAGACTAAAGGCTTTCCCACATTTCTTACATTTAAAGGGCTTCTCACCAGTATGAAATTTCTGATGTCGAATCAGTTGTATATGGAGTCTAAAGGCCTTCCCACATTCTTTACATTCAAATGGTTTTTTTCCAGTATGAACACTCCGATGCTGAATAAGGTTTGAACCACGACGAAACATTTTCCCACATTCCTTACATTCATAAGGTTTCACACCTGTATGAATTCGCTGATGTTCAATAAGTTGGTACTGATATTGGAAGGCTGTCCCACATTCCTTACATTCAAAGGGTTTCTCACCAGTATGAGTCTTCTGATGCCGAGAAAGTTGTAGGTGAAGTCTAAAAGCCTTTCCACATTCCTTACACCCATATGGTTTCTCACCGGTATGAATACTCTGATGTTGAACAAGATTCGAGCCACGACTGAAGGCCTTGCCACATTCCTTACATTTAAATGGTTTCTCACCAGTATGAATGTTCTGATGTCGTGCAAGCTCTATCAGAAGACTAAAGGCCTTCCCACATTCTTTACATTCAAAGGGTTCCTCACCAGTATGAATTCGACAATGTTCAATAAGTTGGTAATGATATTTAAAGGTCTTCCCACATTCCTTACATTCAAAGGGTTTCTCACTAGAATGAATTTTCTGATGCTGAACAAGATTTGAACCACGATTAAAGCCTTTCCCACACTCTTTACATCCATATGGTTTTATCCCTGTATGAATACTCTGATGTTGAACAAGGTTTGAGCTACGATTAAAGGACTTCCCACATTCCTTACACTCAAATGGTCTCTCACCTGTGTGAATATTCTCATGGCGATTAAGCTGGGTAGGAAGACTAAAAGCTTTCCCACATTCCTTACATTTAAAGGGTTTCTCACCACTATGAAATTTCTGATGTCGAGTAAGTTGGACAAGGAGTCTAAAGGCCTTCCCACATTCCTTACATTCATAGGGTTTCTCTCCAGTATGAATACTCTGATGCTGAATAAGATTTGAACCACGACTAAAGTACTTCCCACACTCCTTACATTCATATGGCTTATCTGTAGTGTGAATAAGAGAAGTATGATGAGTAGAAGTATGCATTTTTTCATAGCTTATTATCTTTTGATTGATATACCCCTCTTGATGTCCCTGTTGTCCCCTAAATCTATTTCTGCATTTTGAGTCATTTCTAAAATTGGAGGTTTTAAGGTCAAGAGTTTTACTTATTTGCTTTATACTCTGTTTAGGCAAATTTATTTCATGAATATCATTTTCTGGAGATAACTTCTCAGCTCCATAATTTGACTCCAAATCTGAAAGAAAAGGAGAAAGCAAACACATTTTACCTTCCTGTACACACATGTACAAAATCCATTAAAGAATATATAACTCTAAAAATATACATACAGAAAAAAAATTCTTAAATATATATTGAAGTATATATAATATACTTTCAGAGAATTTGAAAAATAAGAAGAGCTCCAAAAACGAAGAAAGTTTGTTAGATGGTGATGCTCATAATAGGGGAGGAGATTAACTTTGTGAAATTTAGGTGTTAATCAAAATCCTTTGGTAGGCTTGTTACAAATATTGATATTCAAGCAACTCAGATGCACAGAATCAGAATTTTTACGAATAAGTCATCAGATGCTGTATTTTTAACATCTCTATCAGATAATTCTGATGCAGATCAAAGTTCAAAGATCCATACTTAAAACTGCTTTGAATGGTTTGTCTTTACTCTTATACTAAAATCCAAAACCCTTACCATGGATAACAAGACGACCTATGAAGCCACTGTCATCCTTTGGACCCTATCTCTACCACACTGCTTTCTTTTAGCACTTCAAACATGATATAACCTTTCTTCAATATCTTCATGCTTTGGTCAGACTGTTTTATTACACAAGAATCCTGTGGCCTGAGCTGCTTGTAGGAGACAACATTCTCATTTTTAAGACTGAAAAGAAATGTCTTCCTCAGAACAGCTATACCTGCTGGGCCCATCCAATTATATCCCTCTCCTTTATTCTCTATTCAAGAGTCTCAGTCCTTGCCTTCACAATTCTGTTTTAATTATACGTTCATTCATTCATTAGCTCATTTCTCATTCTGTGTATTTTCTTATTCCTAAATCTGCCTAGGAGCAGACACAATCCTGATAGCATTCACCACTGAAAAAATAAGCCCATAGCACACAATAGGTGTTAAGTAATTGGAAAACTATTGATAAAAGAAGTAAGGCTGAGAATAAACGTATATAATGCAAAAATGAGGCAGTGGGAAAGGCTTATCATAATAATCATTCATTCAAAACTACTAAAATTGATAAATAGAACCATTCTCATATTACTTGTTTCAAATGGGAACGAATATCTGAGCCCAACTGGTCATGTATATGTCACAATGGGAAAACAAACCACAGAAAACAGGTAGAAACTTGAAGCTTGAACCTTCACTAGGTTGACTGCCTGCTGAAATATATCACAAAGTTAAAGAAATTCAACAGATATCAACACTGAGATGACAGATGTTTGCATTACCTGACAAAGACTTTAAAACCATAATTGTGCAAATGTTTCAATAAGCAAACACAAATACTCTTGAAACAAATGGAAAAATAGAGAATCTCAATAAAAATATAGAGGATATAGGGAGAGTTCTGAAAAGATGGTGGAGTAGAAGGATCCTGGGCTCACCTCCTCCCGCAGACACACCAAGATAACAGCCACATCAGTGTAACTATGAAAATGACCTGAGAATGGCAGAACAGACTTCCCACAGGTAATCGCAGAGAGTGGGGTGGAGATGCAGTTGGGAACGAAACCCCCAGTAAGAATAACCACAAACAGGAGGGACACCACAAACACAAAGAAGAGGATCAGATTCCATACCAGGCACCCCAGCTTTGGGGGACCCACACTGGGAAGATGAGTCCCATTACATTTGGTTTTGAAAACCAGTAGGGCTTAACTCTGGGTACTTCAGCAGGCTTAGTTCTGGGAGAGCCAGAGGGTGACAGGAAACTGGAGTCCCTATCCTTTAGGAGCCAGCATAACAACCAACCTGCTGAGATAACAGTAGAGAAGCAGCAGTTTGAAAAGTGCCTAGGGGTATAACGTGAAGAACATTTATTTACTAATCTCAGAATGTGTGCTGGAGGGACGGGAATCTTTAGGAAACTTCCCCAAGAACAAAAAAGCTGGTGGAACCATTCCCTGTCCACCCCCAACCGCTGCCTAGATAGCTGGAAACTTTAGGGAACCAATACAAACACACAGCACCTACCTTGCTAGCACTACATGCCCCACCTTCACATTCTCCTGAGGATCTGCCCCATAAAACCCACCCCATTCTAAAGGGGCTCCAGCCCCAACACACCATGCAAGCAGCACTAGTCGGGACCAGTGCCACTCCAAAGTGACTTGCTTTGTGGAGAGGGGAAGGATAACCACACACACCGGTGTGCCCACAGTTCCAGCAACTGAACCTTATAGTTAGCAGTACAAAGAGTACCCTGCTGATCAGTGCGACTTCAGCCCTGGCACATGGATTAGGAGTCGGCACTTTGACTGCCAGCCCTGCCCACCAGTGAACAAGGGGACCTGCCCCCTCTCAGAGGGCAAGGCAGGGAGAGTGCCTTGTGCCTTGATTTGTGGTTACCGTTAGGTTCATATATAACATCTAATGTTAATATATATATACACATATATACATATGTTATATACATATATAACATCTAATGTTGCACAAATCAAGCTGGTACAACTACAGCCCCAGCAGACAGGCTGAGAGCAGGCATCTAGTCTGACTGCTGACACCACCGAACTGCAAGCCCCCAGTGACCCCCGACAGACCCCTTAACAACACAGAGACCAAACCTTGCCCAGAACAGGCAAAGTGGGCCATTGCAGCCAATGGGCTGAAGGCAAAAGGGGTTCTGCCATAACAGCAGAGCACAGGCAACCCACATAGGAGACACCCCTGAAGCACCTGGTTCTGGTGAATGACAGACACTGTACCCCAGGGCACCATAGGACCTTCATAAGGTCACTACTTTCTTTCTTTCTTTTTTTAAATATTTAACTAATTTATTTGACAGAGAGAGAGCGAGCACAAGCAGGGGGAGCAGCAGAAGGAGAGGGAGAAGCAGACTCCCTGCTGAGCAGGGAGCCTGATATGAGGCCTGATCCCAGGACCCTGGGATCATGACCTGAGCCATAAAGGCAGATGCTTAACCAACTGAGCCACCCAGGTGTGCTGAGGTCACTACTTTCAAGATCAAGAGCTGTAACTGACTTTCCTAATACACAGAAACAAATACAGTTGTATAAAATGAGAAGACAGAGGAAAATGTCCCAAACAAAAGAACAGGACAAAATCACAGCAAAAGGGCTAAATGAAACAGAGATAAGCAATGTACCTGATAAAGAATTCAAAGCAATAATCATAAAGATACTCACTGGACTTGAGAAAAGAGTGGATGATCTTAGTGAGACCTTCAAAAACAAACAGTAAATATTAAAAAGAACTAATCAGAAATGAAAAACTAAATGACAAATAAAAATACACCAGAGGGAATCAATAGCAGATTAGAGGAAGCAGAAGAATGGATCAGGGACCTGGAAGGTAGGCTAATGAAAAGCAATCAAGTTGAATGCAAAAATAAAAATAATATAAAAAATGAGAATAGATTAATAATAAATGTTGCTGAGTTTTCAACATCAAGTATAATAACGTTTGCATTATAGGGATCCCAGAAGGAGAAGAGAGAAAAATGGGGCAGAACATTTACTTGAAGAAATAATAGCTGAGGGGTGCCTGGTTGGCTCAGTCAGTTAAATGTCTGCCTTTGGCTCAGGTCATGATCCCAGGGTCCCGGGATCAAGCCCTGCATTGGGCTCCCTGCTCAGCAAGGAGCCTGCTTCTCCCTCTCCCTCTGCCTGCCACTCTGCCTACTTGTGCACAAGCTCTCTCTCTGTCAAATAAATAAATAAAATCTTAAAAAAAAAAAAGAAATAATAGCTGAAAACTTCCCTATCTGGAGAAGGAAACAGACATCTAGATCCAGGAAGCACAGAGAGCCCCCAATAAAATTAACCAAACAAGGTCCACACCAACACACATGGTAATTAAAATGGCAAAAAGTAATGATAGAGAATTTTAAAAGCAGCAAGAAAAAAGAAAAGTTATATATAAGAGACACTCTCTAAGGCTATTCTGTTGATTTTTTCAGCAGAAACATTGCAGCCAGAATGGAACGGCATGATATATTCAAAGTACTGGAAGGAAAACCTGCAACCAAGAATACTCTACCCAGCAAGACTATCATTCAGAATAGGAGAGATAGTCTCTCATACAAACAGAAGTTAAAGGAGTTCATCACTTAAACCAGCCTTACGGGAAACGTTAAAGGGAATTCTTTGAATGGAAAGAAAAGGCCATAATCAGGAGTAAGAAAATTATGATAGGAAAAAATTTCACAGGTAAATGCAAACATATAATAAAAGTAGTAGATTAATCACTTATAAAACCAGTATGGAGGTTAAAGCACAAAAGTAGTAAAATCAATTGTATCTATAAAAAATCAGCTAAGGGAGTCACAAAATAAAATGATGTAAAGTATGACATCATATGCATAAAATGGAATGGGGGGAGTAAAAATTTAGTTCTTTTAGAATGGATTCCAATTTTAGCGACCACCAACTTAATATACATTGCTATATACATAAGATGTTATATATGAACCTAACAGTAATCACAAATCAAAAACCTGTGATACACAAAAAAATAAAGAGAAAGGAATCCAAGCATAACACTAAAGAAAGCCATCAAACCACAAGGGAAGAGAGGAAGAGAAGAAGAAAGGAACAGAGAACTACAAAAACAACCATAAAACAAGTAACAAAATGGCAATAAGTACATATCTATCAATAATTACTTTAAATGTAAATGGCCTAAATGCTCCCATCAGAAGACTATGATGACTGAATGGATAAGGAAGCAAGATCCATCTATATGCTGCCTACAAGAAACACATAAGGCATAAAGACACATGCAGACTGAAAATGAAGGGATGGAAAAACATCTACCATGCAAACAGAAGTGAAAAGAAAGCTGTGGTAGCAATACTTATATTGGACAAAATACACTTTAACATAAAGTTTGTAACAAGAAACAAAGAATGACATTACATAATGATAAAGGGAACAATCCAACAACAGGATTTAACAACTGTAAATATTTATGCACCCAGCATAGGAGCACCTAAATACATAAAGCCACTATTAACAGACATGAAGGAAGAAACTGACAGTAACAGAATAATAGAAGGGGACGTTAACACCCCATTAAATCAATGGATAGATCATTCAGGCAGAAAATCAACCCAAGGAAACAGTGGCTTTGAATGACACATTGGACCAGATGGACCTAACAGATATATTCAGAACATTCCATCCAAATACAGCAGAATACACATTCAAGTGCACATGGAACATTCTCCAGAACAGATCACATGTTAGGCCACAAAACAAATCTCAATACAAAAAAACTGAAATCACATGCATCTTTTCAGACTGCAATGGTATGAAACTGGAAATCAAGTGCAAGAAAAAATCTGGAAAGAACATAAATACATGGAGGCTAAATAACATGCTACTAAACAATGAATGGGTGAACTAAGAAATCAAAGAGGAAACAAAAAATACATGGAGACAAATGAAAATGAAAACACAATGGTCCAAAATCTTTGGGAGGGAGTAAAAGCTGTTCTAAGAGGCAAGATAATAGCAATACAGGCCTACCTCCAGAAAAAAGAAAAATCTCAAATAAACCAGCTAACCTTAAACCTAAAGGAGCCAGAAAAAGAAGAACCAACAAAACCCAAAGCCAGCAGAAAGAAGGAAATAATAAAGATTAGAACAGAAATAAATGAAATAGAGACTAATGATCAATGAAACCAGGAGCTGGTTCTTTGAAACAAAATTGATAAACCTTTAGCCAGACTCATCCAGAAAAACAAGAGACAGGGCTCCAATAAATAAAATCAGAAATAAAGGAGGAGACATAACACCGAACACCACAGAAGTATAAAAGAATACTATGAAAAATTATATGCCAACAAATGGAAAACCTAGAAGAAATAAATTCCTAGAAATGTATTTGCAAATGATATATCCGATATGGGGCTAATATCCAAAATACATAAAGAACTTATATGACTCAACACCAAAAAGACAAATAATGCAATTAAAGAGTGGGCAGAGTACCTGAATAGACATTATTCCCAAGAAGATATACAGATGGCCAACAGACACATGAAAAGATGCTCAACCTCACTCTCATCAGAAAAACGTACATCAAAACCACAATGAGGTATCACCTTACACCTGTTATCAGGGCCGAAATAAAAAACACAAAAAATAACAAGTGTTGGCGAGGATGTGAACAAAAAGGGACCCTCGTGCACAAACTGGTGCAGCTACTGTGGAAAACAGTATGGAGGTTCCTCAAAAAATTAAAAATAGAATTACCATAGGGTCCAGCAATTCCACTACTGGGTATTTACCCAAAGAATATGAAAACACTAGCTTGAAAAGATATATGCTCCCCTATGTTTACCGTAGTGCTATTTACAATAGCCAAAACATGGAAGCAACCCAAGTGCCCATCCACAGATGAATGGGTAAAGAAGATGTGGTTTATAGATACACTGGACTGGTTTTTTTTAAAGATTTGAGAGAGAGAGTGCGAGAGAGAGCACAAATGGAGGGGGAGAGGAAGAAGCAGGCTCTCCACTGAGCAGGGAGTCTGATGAGGGGCTCAATCCCAGGACCCTGAGATCACGACCAGAGCCAAAGGTAAAGTTTAACGACTGAGCCACTCAGGTGTCCCTAGATACCCTGGAATATTACTCTACCATAAGAAAGAGTGCAATCCTGCCATTTGCAACAACATGGATGGAGCTAGAGGGTATAATGCTAAGTGCAATAAGTCCTTCTTATTTCTATAAATAATTTCTATAAAATAAAGCACTCTCAACATACTCCAAAGGAGTGAAATCATTTATATTATATATGATATATATATGATCATATCACAAATATCATATGATTTCATTCATATGTGGAATTTAAGAGACAAAACAATGAACAGAGAAGAAAAGAGCCAAACAAAAAAACCAGACTCTTAAATACAGAGAACAAACTGGTGGTTACCAGAGGGGAGGTGTGGGTGGGGAGATGGGTGAAACAGGTGAAGAGGATCAAGAGTACACTTACTGTGATGTGCTGGGTGATGTACAGCATTGTGGCATCACTATATTGTACACCTGAAGCTAATACAACACTGTATGTTAATTATACTTTAAAAAAGAGAAAGAGAAATATACAGAGGATATAAAGAAGAACCAAGTAAAACTTAGAACTGAAAACTATAATAATTAAAATTAAAATATTGTGGGGTCCCGTAGCACAATGGAAAAGGCAGAGGAAAGAATCAAAAAACTTAAGATAGAACAAAAGATTCATCCAATCTGAACAAGAGAAAGAAAAAAGAATAAAAACCAAAGAAGCACAGCAACAAGGAGCAGGAGGACAATGCTAAAAGTCCTGACATTCATATTGCCAGAGTCCCAGGAGAGGAAAAGTGTGCACAGCTGAAAAAATACTGCAGAAAAAAGGGCGAAACCTTCCCAAATGTGGCAAAATTCATAAACCTACAGACTCAAAAATCTCAGAGCCCCTAACAAAATTCCACACCTGAACTTATCATAATCAACTGCTAAAAACAAATAACAAATGAAAATTTACTTGAAAACACCTAAAAACCACCACCACGGCACACTGCCTGTACAATTCCTGAACAACGATTCCATGACTACAGGCTTCAATGAGAAGGAAGTAGCACAATGTTTTAAAGTACCAAAAGAAAAATCCAGCCATGAATTCTCTATCCTGATAAAATATGAATCCAAAATAAAGACGAGATAAAGACATTTTTAAATGACAGAAAACTACAAGAATTTGTCCCCAGCAGACTGAGTCTAAAAGACCTGATAAAGGGGAGCAAGGGTAGCTCAGTCAGTTAAGCGTCCCACTCTTGATTTTGTCTCAGGTCATGATCTCAGAGTCGTGAGACTGAGCCTGGGTCAGGCTCTGGAGCCTGCTTAAGATTCTCTCTCTGTCTCTCTCCCTCTCCCTCTGCCCCTCCCCGCCTCTCTCTCTAAAAAAAAAAAAAAAAGTAAAAGACCTGGTAAAGTTCTCTAGAACAAAGTGAAGAAAAAAAAAAAAATCTGGGCATCAGGAATGAAGTAAGAGTAAAAGAAATGGTAATATCAATACAATAGACCATCTTTTCCTCTCGAGTTCTTTAGAACCCATTTGACGGCTGGAAGAAGAATCGTATCATTGCATTTCTTTTTTTTTTGAAGATTTTATTTATTTATTTAATTGACAGAGACAGCGAGAGAGGGAACACAAGCAGGGGGAGTTGGAGAGGGAGAAGCAGGCTTCCTGCCGAGCAGGGAGCCCGATGTGGGGCTCGATCCCAGGACCCTGGAACCATGACCTGAGCCGAAGGCAGCTGCTTAACCGACTGAGCCACCCACGTGCCCCGTATCATTGCATTTCTGATGTCTGTAGATGTAATGCTGCTCTAGCATAGACATAAGACAGCTACAGCACAGAGGAAACTAGATAGTGCTAGGTGATAACCACTGACTGACAAAGGCAGGCAGTAAAACAGCAATTTCTTTTTTTTTTTTTTTTAAGATTTTATTTATTTATTCATGAGAGACAGAGAGAGAGCGAGGCAGAGGGAGAAGCAGGCTCCCAACGAGCAGAGAGCCCGACGCGGGACTCGATCCCAGGACCCTGGGATCATGACCTGAGCCAAAGGCAGACGCTTAACCATCTGAGCCACCCAGGCGCCCTAAAACAGCAATTTCAATATGATCTGTGTGAGCACAACAGAAACAACAACATAAACAGCTATATGTGTATGTGTAAAGTGGTCAGGTGGGAATTACTGGAGAGTGTGACTGAGGGTTACATTTTTTTTTTTTTAAAGACTTTATTTATTTGAGAGAGAGTCAGAGCAAGAGAGAATGAGAGAGAGAGAGAAAGCACGAGCAGGGGGAGGGGCAGAGGGAGAAGCAGACTCCCCACTGAGCAGGGAGCCCAACATGGGGCTCGATCCCTGGACCCTGGGATCATGACCTGAGCCGAAGGCAGACACTTAACCGCCTGGGCCACCCAAGGGCCCCACACGTTCCTTTTTCATTCATACAGAACATTTATAAAAACTGACCATATGCTGGGCTATAAAATAAAGCACTCTCGGGCGCCTGGGTGGCTCAGTTGGTTAAGCGACTGCCTTCGGCTCAGGTCATGATCCTGGAGTCCCGGGATCGAGTCCCGCATCGGGCTCCCTGCTCGGCAGGGAGTCTGCTTCGTCCTCTGACCCTATCCCCTCTCATGAGCTCTCTGTCTCTCTCATTCTCTCTGTCTCAAATAAATAAATAAAATCTTTAAAAATAATAATAATAAATAAATACAAAAAAAATAAAATAAAATAAAGCACTCTCAACATACTCCAAAGGAGTGAAATCATTTATATTATATATGATATATATATGATCATATCACATTATATATATCATGATATATATAATGATATATCAATATATTCTCTGGCCATAATAAAATCATGCTAAAACTCAATATCAGAGATTATTCATTTCTTTGGAAATGGAAAGCCATACTTGGTTGACCAAAATCACAGTAATCTATACAGAGATATGACATTATGTGATTCTTCACATGATGCTACTAGAATCTATTGTGGAGCTTTCAAAACCAAATCATGAGAAAAAATTTTAATCACATAAATTCAGAATGTCATGGTTTAAGTAAACTAGCCTGGACTTAGACTCAAAAAAAAAGGGAGAGAGAGAGAGAAAAGCCAAAGTAAAAAAAATAAAAATTTAGTTAAAATAAATTTTAAGGCACAAAAGCTCTTTAGATAAAAAGGGACTAAAGAAACCTACTAATAAAAAGAAATAGTAAAAATAAATTAAAATGTTTTAAAAAGAAACCTATCCATAAATCAATTCATGAACTTGGACTGGATCTTAAACTGAAAAACACTCCCACAAAACCAAACAAACAATAAAATTTTTAAAGAGAAATGGGAGAAATTTAACTGTGAACTATATTGTAGACGATACTCCTGAAATATGGTGATTTTCTGAGGTGTGACAATGATGTTATTTGGGTTAAGATAATGAGGCTAATTAGGAACAATGAAAGGTTATTAGGACCTTTCCTATTCTTAGAAGATGCAAAGTGAAATGTTTAGGTAACACATGTCACAACATCAGTGACTTAGACCCACACGTGGTCCAGCAAAAAAGGTTTCAAACATTTAGATACATAAATACATATAGCAAAGGTGGCCAAATGTTCACAACTGGTGGATCTAGTTTTCTTTTTTGTTTTTTAAAGATTTTACTCATTTATTTGAGAGAGAGAGAGAGAAAATAAGCGGGGGGCAGGGGCAGAGGGAGAAGCAGTCTCCCCACTAAGCAGGGAGCCCAACTCGGGGCACGATCCCAGGACCCTGAGATCATGACCCAAGCCAAAACCAAGAGTCAGCCGCTTAACCGACGGCCACCCAGGTGCCCCCAAAATGGGTCACCTTTGAAAGGATGTTAGAAACCAACTCATTATTCAGAAAATTAGTAAACCAAGGAAAAGAATATTTATCTTCAATTTTCCAAATGATCTGTATAACTGAGTAACAGTTAACGTGAAGTTTCTTTTTACAGATGCATTCCAGACGGAATTCGAATATCCACCAATTTACAACCTCTAACAAATTAAGGGACATAGTAACTGCCTGTCAGTGGCTGCAGATATTACTAAAATGAGAAATCCAGATATCACATGCCAGTGGACTGAAGAATATCATTATCACCTAGGAAAAGAAAGTTTCCCAAAAGTCTGATTAACCTTCTAGACCCAACTATCATTTTACAGGAAATAGAGGGACATGTTCCTCCATACCACCAAGATGCCATCAGCAAAATCCAGATGGTGTGAAACTACGTGACAAATGATCTAATTTAATCAAGAAAAACCTGTTAACAAAAAAATCAAGCATGCCTGGGTGGCTCAGTCGGTAAGAGACTGCCTTCGGCTCAGGTCATGATTCCAGGGTCCTGGGATCGAGCCCCACATCAGGCTCCCTGCTCAGCGGGAAGCCTGCTTCTCCCACTCCCACTCCTCCTGCTTGTGTTCCCTCTTTCACTGTGTCTCTCTTGGTCAAATAAATAAATAAAAGCTTTAAAAAAAAAAATCAAGAGGAACCTTTAATCTAAAAGAGACTTAAAAGACTTTTTAAAATGACAGGGAAAACAAAACCAAACTGGAGAAGTTCACTCAGACAATAAAGCTCTAGAGAAAAACCTTTCCTGCAAAGAGACCACAATAGGCTTCCGGGACAGCTGGCAAAATCCTAACTCACAACCTGGTAGTTAAAGCTGTGGGTACCTTAAAATACTTAATCATGCAGCTCTTTGTGTTATGTGGCTTTCTGTATTCTTGTCATACTTAGTTTGTTTGAAAACGAAGAAATGAACACTTTTAACATAGATCAGAACATGGCTCTAAGTAACTCTTGGAAAACATTCTATGTTCTTCACAGTGATGATCAGAACCTTGTAGGATCTGGTCCTGGCCTAACTCCCTAACCTCCTTTCCCACCATCCCTTCACCTCTTCTGCTCGAAACTTCTTATTGCTCCCTGGCATACAGAAACCATTTCCCGCTCAGGGCCTCTGTGTGTCCCGCTCAGACTAGACTGCTCTTGCAGTCTTAACCCTTCACGACTGTGCAAGCATGCCCACTTCAAGACATGCTCCCTAACCATCCAAGCCTGTCATTCTCACTGCATTGCTCCTATATACTTGTCTGCACAGCATCATTCCTGACAGTACTGCTTTACTCATCTGCTTACTTGATTGATCCATGTCTTGCCAACTGCAGGTAAAGTCCGTGAGAGCACGACTCTATCAGTCATGTTCATTTCATTGTACAGACAGTGCCAAGCACAGTGCTTTGCTTGGAGTGGACCCTCGATAAATATTTGCTGAATATATGAAAACATTTTTTAGATACTGGAAACACATATAGAAATGTAAATGCAAAAGCAGAGCTGGAAAGCAGCTGGATGCAAAATATATGTTAAAAGGTTACACTGGGGGAGGGGAGAGCCTGGGTGGCTCAGTCAGTTAAGTGTCTGACTCTTGATTTCAGCTCAGGTCATGGTCTCAGCATCGTGGGATCAAGCCCCATGATGGGCTCCACGCTCAGCGCGCAAGTCTGCTTGGGGTTCTCGCTCTCCCTCTCCCTCTGCCCCTGCTCATGGGCACGCGCTAATAAATAAATAAAATCTTAAAAAAAAAAAAAAAAGGTTACACTGGGAAAGAGGGCACTCACTCCACTAAAGGAGAGGAAATAAAAGAACAAAAATTAGAGATGATTAGCAAAAGATGGAGTTCCTTTGAAAGCCCACACTGTGTGATCCTTATTTCCTTCTCAGATCTCAGGTATTTTTATCCAACAGGTCTTGGGTCTTTGAAGGCATTTTCCCAAGCCACATCTCAAGGGTATGACCCCTCTCTGACCCCCTCTGCCGGCTTCTCCCCTACTCACCTGGATACCATCTGCTTGTTTCTCTCTTCACAACCACCCAGGGCTCTTTCTCTTGCTCCAATAAGGTAATCACATCTGGCTTAGAAATGGAACTTCCTGCTTAAAAACAAAAAAAAAGAGAGGGTGGGCCCCGGTCGGTGCCACTGACTACTCGCCTCTCCCTGCTGGGCCCATGAGGACGCTGTGGGATTTGGCACCATGTCTGTGTCAAGGCTGGCTTGGTTGCTTGGCTGTGTCCCAGCCACCGCGTGGAGAGCGGCTAGATCACCCCTTTTATGTCATTCTGTGAGGAAAATGAGTTCTCTAGGAGAAAAATCCAAACCCATCAAACAATCTCTTAAGAAGCCAAAGTTACCAGAAGGTCATTTTGATGCACCCGAAGATTCTTAGAGAAAGAACCACTGACAAAATTTCCAGATGATATTAATCCTGTTACCAAAGAAAAAGGTGGACCTAGAGGCCCAGAACCTACCCGATATACAGATTGGGAATGAAAAGGACGCTGTATTGATTTTTAAGACACATATTATTAACTTCAGTATCTTTTTCTGAATATGTACATCTGAGTTTATTTCCAGTTGTTTTCTTTCTGTATATCCTTTAAGTCATTTAATTTCTATAATGTGTTTAAAAACATAAATAATGCCTTGAAAGAAAATATGCTGCTATAAATTAAGGGGAAATAGTTGTACATTAGCACATTAATTTAATTTAAATATATTGGAGTATATAAATGGCGATTAGAGCTGCAAACTCATTTCATCACATTTCAATTTATGTTAATCAGCTGCTTATAAAATGCAAATGTAAATAAAAAAAGTTTTAATGATTTTTATTGCCGCATACTAGGTAATAGTGACTTTTTAAATGTGAGGTAAGTAACACATTATAGTTTGATAAGGCCACAGTAACAACAGAAAATATAACTCCAGAGCCAGTTTACTTGGGTTCAAATCCTGGCTCTGCTCCTTATTAGCCATGTGATCTTGGATAAGTTATTTAACTTCTCTACATCTCAGTTGTCTTCATGCGTAAATTGGAGTTAATGCTAGTTCTACCCTATCAGGTAGTGAGAAGATATTTAAGTGAGTAAGTACATGTAAACCACTTGGAACAGTGCATAGCACATAGCTCTCAGTGTAAGTGTTAGCTATCCTTCTATCTTAAATGTATTTTTCCAAGGCTCTAGGCTTTCTGTGGAGAAATATTAAGAAACCAAGTTTGAAATACTTGAACTGAAATTGTTTTATATGAATATAACGTTAAAAGATAAAAAAAAAACAAACAAAAAAAAGAAATGACAAGTGGTGTAGAAAAAAATTTTTTTTAAATATACAAAAAACCCCCACAAAATGGTTGAGATCTGCTTAAATTTGTAGTAATATTTTTTTAGAGGGGACGGGGGAGAGGGAGAGAGAATCTCAAGCAGACTCCACACCCAGTGTGGAGCCCAACGCGGGGCTCGATCTCATGACCCTGAGATCATGACCTGAGATGACATCAAGAGTCAAATGCTTAACCAATTGAGCCGCCCAGGCGCCCCTAAATTTGTAAAAACAGACATGCCCGTCTTCAACCTGACAAATTCCAAACGATTTCCTTTGGGAACAAGAAGAAACTCAGCTATTTCTTAAAAGCCCTGAAACTCATAGTGAAGAAAGCTAATATTCCAGAGAAGAGACACTATTAATTTATTAAACTATTGTTTTAAATTATTTTAAGTTAAATTATGAAATTAAATTAAAATTTAAATTAATTATAACTGTTCAATACTAATTTTATTGTATATATTAATTAAAGATTGTATTTATTTATTTATTTGAGAAAGAGACAGAGAGAGCAAGAGCATGAATGGGGCGGGGGAGAAGCAGGCTCCCCGATGAGCAGGGAGCCTGAGGCGGGGCTTGATCCCAGGACCCCAGGATCATGACCTCAACCAAAGGCAGACGCTTGACTGACTGAGCCACCTAGGCACCCCTTTATTGTAATTTTAATTAATCTTTAGAATGAACTACTATTGGGGGAGATAGTCTTACCCAGAGAGACCAGGTTGCTGTAGGTCTCCAACATCACGTCCCTGTACAAGGCCCTCTGAGCAGGGTCCAGGCACTCCCACTCCCCCTGGGAGAAGCTGATGGCCACGTCCCCGAATGACAGAGATCCCTGAAACCACACACACATGCATTACCATGACAATGAAGGAAATTACTTGAAGGTGAACAGAGAGAAGGCGAAGAACCGCACTGCAGGACAGGAGCAATATGGTGCTTCGTAGGGTGCCTGCAAGTTCTAGAAGAATCTTGCCACTGCACAGCAAACTTGCTGTGTGCTGTGAGATAACCTACTGATCCCCGCATGGCAAAGAATGGCTAAAAAAAAAAATGTGAAGTCATCATATTTCAGGGGAAGAAATACCAACTTACATAGGCCATGTTTTTAGAATGACAAAATTGATCCATCTTCCTCGTGCTTCCCCTCCTAGATAGAAAAAAAAAAAAAAAAGAAGGGCTTAAGCCAAGCTGTGCCTTGGTGCTCTCTAAGGGACTCAAATTAATACAACAATTTTTTCTTCCATTTCTATGTCCCAACTACTCCCTAAAATTCCTTTTCTATCCCTCTCTGCTTCACACAATCTCCCTTTCCCTTTGTCCCTCCACCTCTCCTCCCACCCCACCCCCATACAAATTGGCATCAAACATGAGGAGCCTGGACAAAAAATCAAGCTCTCCCCCAAGGCCTGGGGAACCTGTCCTCCAAAATATGAGGGAGCATGAGGGATCCTCCATTCTTGGGAAGCATGACTAAGCCTAGGACTGGGCTCCCCATCCTGCTCTGTGCAGATCCTCCTGCCCCCGTCCCACCTTTCAGGGCTGAGAAGGGGTCACATCATCCAAATCAGAACCTCTTTGTGAACTCAGGATTGGGAGAAGTGGGGCAAGGCATGAAAACTGGGAAGGATGTAGATGGGATTGCTCAGGCAGCATTTGGCTTTCTAAGTCCACCGAAGCCAACTGGTTAAATATGGCAGGGCATCCACGTCATGGGATACTAAGTGGTCATTACACGTTCAAGATACATGGTCAGCAGAAAACTCAGGTTACAAAATAGGATGCAGAATATGATTACAACTATAAAATATATGTGTATATATATAAAGACTAACAGACACTGACAAAAAAAAATTCTAGAAAATTATACGTCATGTTAACAGTATTTGTCACTGTATTGTGGCCCTAATTCTCTACTTTTTGCTTAAGAGTGCTTCATAATTGTATGGCAAGGCGTTAACTTGGAATACATACACAGTTATATTCATAAACGCATGCATATATGTATGTTTATATATATATATATTTTTTCCTACGAGGAAGCTGTTCTCCAAATCAGATGAAAGGCAACCTTTTACTTAGACAACTTCCCTATTAATGTGGAAAAACTCAGGATATTCTAATAAGCTCTTATTTTTACTTAACAGGTTTGTTTCATTTCCCAATTCTTGAGCCAACACTAAGAGGTCTATGTTTATCTGAGCAGGTTACAATAATTTCTACAAAAAATGTCTGCAGGCCCTGAGCAATGTCTTATATACATTTGATAGTCTCACACGTCCTCTTCTAAACCTATTATTTCAGCCACAGTATTCCCTAAACTGCCACTGTATCGTCTTCTGCTATTAGTCATTTTGCATTTAACAGATTTAGAATTTCCAACAGAGTTTCTTTAACTCTATAGAAATCCCATGGGCTTATAATTTGGTCAAAGTGTGGTGACTCTATAGGCCAAAAGAAGCATATTTCCTGTAAACTCTCAAAGTACGGTAGATGACTTTTTCTGATAGGCTCTGTCATCCTCTGCTATACACTTATTCTTGTTCAGACTTCACCTTCTGTGCTGGAGAAGTAAGAAACCTAAAAGAATACTAAGAAAATTCAATGGAAGTACATAATAACACATACATAATGACACATGACATATTAACTGCTTAATATTAGCAGTTAATATGTGTCATCATTATTGCTGAGGCTAAAGAAGATTACACTTGTTAAAGAAACTTCACTGTTTCCCCTTTTCTTGTGTAAGTCATATAATAAAATATAGTGTAAGGCCTGCTCTTTCTTACAATGCTAACCAAAAATATTCAGAGCTTAGCCTGGCGAATGCAATTCTTAAAGAATCACATTAGCAAAGAGGGCTATCATAGAGACAAGGAGAAAAGGAGCCTTTCAGCACAGAAGCCTCAGAGGGAGAGGCAATGGTATTATGCTCTCTCTCACAGACCCAGAAATGAATGAAAACGATGACTTGATTAGATTTGTTTTTCGAACTGATTCTGATTCTATTCTACAGAAACAAAACTCTTGTATTCACACAGAAAAAATAATTGGAAAAATATAAACCAAAGCATCAATAATGACTACTTCTAGAGGGTGGTACTATAATTTTAACTTTCTTCTTAAGTTCCTTAAAAAGAATAGTTTCACACTATTCCATCATCAAAAATACACAATAAAGGGACGCCTGGGTGGCTCAGTCAGTTAAGTGTCCAGGTCTTGATTTCGGCTCAGGTCATGATCTCAGGGTTGTGATATCAAGCCCCGCATCGGGCTCCACACTGAGCATGGAGCCTGCTTAAGATTTTCTCTCTCTCTGTCCCTCCCTCCCCTTGCTCACACACTCTCTCTAAATAAAAAACAAAACAAACAAAAAACCCAAACAAAAAACCCCAAAACAAACAAACAAAACCCCACAATACAGTTACTTCCAAATTAAAATAAAAATAAAAACAGAGCTATCAGGAAGAGGGTACTTCCAACCATTAAAGAACCGAGCTTGTCATGAGAGTCAACAAAGATATCAATGTGACTATAACAAGTAACAGCAACCAGTTCTAACATCCTTTAGCTGTATCTCACCAATATAATTAGAAATTTTCATGTTCAAGATTCTTCCCCTAAAGAACATAATGCAGGTAAGTGGCACCTGCAGACTGAGTAAGAAAATGCATGGGATATACACAGTACCATGCTCGGTTCTCTTCCTCATTAAAAAACTATGAAAACATAATTTTGGAGAGAATCCTTATAGATTGCCTTCCCTTAGTAAATGCGACTCATATACAACATCTTGGGTACTACCGTTCCTAACATGAATACTGCTTAACACGAGATCAAATGTTTTCTCTTTTCATGATTATTTATGAACATAATTTTCTTAAGTGCATAATACCCTATCACATGAGTCTAGTGTGATTTGCTTAACTACTCAATTTGTACAAGATCATTTTAAATATCACTCCAAGTATCAGTCTTTTAATGCTAGACTAGGGCTTCTCATCCTCAGCATGAATGCCATATTGAGCCAGATAATTCTTTGTTGGGGGGGTAGAACGGTGGGGAGGGCTATCCTGTACACTGCAGAATGTTTAGTAGCATCTTTGTCCTCTACTTATTAGATCCAAGTATCACTGCCCCCCATTGTGGCAACCAAAGTTGGCTCTAAATATTACCAAACATCCCCTGGTGGGCGAAATCACCCCCTGTTAAGAACTACTGATCTGGGGCGCCTGGGTGGCTCAGTTGGTTAAGCGACTGCCTTCGGCTCAGGTCGTGATCCTGGAGTCCCGGGATCGAGTCCCACATCGGGCTCCCTGCTCGGCGGGGAGTCTGCTTCTCCCTCTGACCCTCCTCCCTCTCGTGCTCTCTGTCTCTCATTCTCTCTCTCAAATAAATAAATAAATAAAATCTTTAAAAAAAAAAAAAAGAACTACTGATCTGCACTGATGAATCCAAGCCTTCTAGGTCATGCACACTTTGAATAATCTCATGAAATTATACACTTTCCCCATAAACTCCACCATAACACTTTGGTATACTATTTCAAGGGATTTGTGGTCCTCTGAGACCATAAATGGCATCATAGCAACTCAGGTTAAGCATTTTTATTCCCTTTTTTTTGGAGGGAGAGAGAGGGGGATGGAGGGGCAGAGGGAGAGAATCTTAAGCAGGTTCAATGACCAGCACAGAGCCCCACACGGGGTTTGATCCCACAACCCTGAGACCATGGCCTGAGCTGAAATCAGGAGTCGGATGCTTAACCAACTGAGCCACCCTGGCAGCCCAAGAATCTATATCGCTTGAGCATCTCACTTGTTTTCTTAATATGCAGGCAGCAATCACCATGGATCACATATTCCTAATGCCCCTGCTGTATAGAAATTGAGAGGAATGAGCTAAAACACACATAAACAACAGCTAAACATATCAAGCATTTACTATATTTACTATATGCCTGGCACTGCTCTAAGGGGCTTTATACACATATTAACTCATCTGACGTTCATTACAAACCTGAGACAGCCAGAGAGCCAATATTCCATCCGGATCCACAGCCCCTAATCTCAACCACACTATACTGATTCTCAGTCCACACAAAAGGAAGCCCAACACACAGCTCGAGCTGCCAAACTTCAAACAGACGTGGCCAATAATACAAATTTCAACTGATGGAACGCCCTGGAAAAATCCTGGCTCTTACTGATACCAACTTCTGTTGCCATCACTTTCCCATTTCTGAAAGCCTCAGACTGACTAAAATCAGCTAACCATCTCCCTTCTTCCCTTGCTTTGGAAAGCAGGCCCTTAAAGATCAAAAGATATCCAGTGTGTGATTCCACCTAAACACTAATTTCCTTCTTACCAAATCAGAGTCTAAAATACAGCTTTAGCATTAATCACTGGAGTTTTATTTCCATGTCATCTTAGAAAAACGGAGTGCTCAAGAAGATATGAACAATTTACTAAACTGCTTTTGGTATTTACCAAATTATTTACCAAGTCAATATTAAGTGAAGAGGTGAGGGGCAATGGGGGACCAAATGGTGGGGTATCGATTTGCACGTCTCCCTACATTTCCGGAAAATTTACTGGAACCTCTATATTCTAAAAACAAAAACGCATTTCTTATGCAAAACAAAGCAGGAACTCACCCTTGACTTTAGACGTGCAGCAATAATACTCTCATCCTTCCCAGGGTCCTTTTGGATAATGGTACGACTGGGGAAGGAGAAGGCGCGCATGAGACCCCAGGCTTTTCTTGGAGCGCAGACTAAATTTGAAAGCACCCTCCAGGGCCACACCTCCCTTACTTCGCACAAAATGGGATGGGAGTAAAAGGAGGAATCGGTCCCCGAGTTCGAAGCTGGTTCCTGGGGACAGGACTCTGAGAATGCGGTAGTTCTGAACATGTAGCTGCCCCCGTGGGGGCCCCAGACAGGCACTTGCGGCTCTGAAACTCCCATGCCAAGTCCAGGCCCGGGCTTTCCGGGGGGAACTTTCATTCTAGGCTCAGTATCTGGCCTCCCTACTGGGGCCATTGGTTTGCTGCAGCCACGTGGTTGGGAGGAGAGAAGACGGACGAAGAGGCGGGCCACAGGCCCCCGTGACACACACACACAGCCACAGCAAACCGCGCTCAGCGCCCACACACCCCCGTCCCCGTCACCGCAGGGTCGCTGCACCAGGCGCGCCCTCACGCACACCCCCCACACTCCACGTCCGCCACTCGCGGTCGCACAATCCCCCTCCTCGCTGCGCGCGCGCGCTCTGGCGAAACTCCTTGGGGTGCCTGTCAGGGCCCTGTCCTGAGCGCCTCTCTCTGCCCACCCACACTGGCGGGTCCCTCCGGCTGGGGTCCTGCTCAGTAGAGGCCTCTGGCAGCCACGGAGTTCTTCCTCGACCTCAGGGCCTCACCCCACCAGGACACCGACCCTCGGATGCCGGAAGTGGCGGCTAATTCGGCGTGGTGGCTCCTGGGAAATGCAGTCTCAAAGAGGAAATGCCTCGGAAGCCTAGAGTTCTGCGGCTCAGATTGTTCCCGGCATGCAACTTGGGCCCGCCCCTAACGGAGCTCCGCCCAGTGGTTTGTGGGAGTTCCAGCCCCCCAGGAGTGCGCAGGTGCAGGCTGCTGGTAACTGAGGATTCCCCTGAGAGAGCATTGCCTATTAGAGCCTCTGTAACTTACTTTTCTCATTATGGAGAAAAAGGCAAGCGACCATAACTATTAAAGAAGGCAGAGTCTTATATGTAGGAAAAACCCTACAGTCTCCACCAAAAAACGTGGAATAAACGGATTTAGTGAAGTTGCAGGATACAAACTCAATTGTGTTTCTGTACGCTAACAACAAACTGAAAAACAAATTAAGAAAACAGTCTCATTCACAATAGCATCAAAACCAATACAAACTTAGGAACAAATTTAACCAAGGAGGTGCATGAATTATACTTGATGAAAGAAAGAGCAGAAGACACAAAAATAAGTGGAGGGACAGCTCGTGTTCGTGGTTTGGGAGAATATTGTTAAAATGTCTATACTACCAAAAGTGATCGACAAATTTGATGCAATCCCTATCATGTTCCAGTGGCATTTCTCACAGAAATAGAAAAAAAAATCCTAAAATTCAGATGGAAGCACAGAAGACTTGGAATAAGCAATCTTGAGCAAGAAGAATAAAGTTGGAGGCATCACACTTCCTGACTTCAAATTATATGACAAAGCCATAGTAATCAAACAGTATGATCCTGGGATAAAAACAGACACATAGATCAATGGAACAGAATAGAGTGCCCAGAAATAAACCCACACATATACAGTCAAACAATCTTCAACAAGGGAGCTAAGACTACATAATGGGGAAGGATAGTTTCTTAGATAAATAATGCTGGAAAAATAGGATATCCATACGCAAAAGAATTAAATTGGACCCCTTATACCATACACAAAAATCAACTCAAAATGGGTTAAAAAATTAAACATAAGGCGGGGCGCCTGGGTGGCTCAGTTGGTTAAGCAACTGCCTTCGGCTCAGGTCATGATCCTGGAGTCCCGGGATCGAGTCCCGCATCAGGCTCCCTGCTCGGCGGGGAGTCTGCTTCTCCCTCTGACCCTCCCCCCTCTCATGTGCTCTCTCATTCTCTCTCTGTCAAATAAATAAATAAAATATTAAAAAAAAATTAAACATAAGGCTTAAAACTACAAAACCCCTAGAAGAAAACAGAAACATCTTGGTGTTGGTCTTGGCAATGATTTCTAGGATATGACACCAAAAGCACAAGCAACAAAAGCAAAAATAAACAAGTGAGCCTAATTCAAACTCAAAATCTTCTTCATAGTGAAAGAAACAATGAAAAGGCAACCTAGAGATTAGGAAAAAAAATGTAAACCATATATGCAATAAAGGGTTAATATCCAAAACAATAAGGAACTCCTATAATTTTTAATAGCTCAAATCATTATATATTTAATTTAAAAATGGACAAAGGTCCTGAATAGACATTTCTCAAAGAAGGCATACAAATGACCAATAGGTACATGAAAACGTGCTCAACAACACTAATCATCAGAGGAATGCAAATCAAAACACAATGAGAGGGCGCCTGGGTGACTCAGTTGGTTAAGCGACTGCCTTCGGCTCAGGTCATGATCCTGGAG